>NC_042619.1:362094080-362397095 GCF_901001135.1 Rhinatrema bivittatum
ATCTATGGAGCCAGCAATCTTCACCGGCTCGACCTTTGGCGATGCACGTCGGATGGTAAGTACCCGCTTCTGCGGCCTTCCCATTGAGATGTGTTCTCTAATTCGGGCCACATGGTTCAAAAAGGTCTAGGTCATGTACCTTTCAAGAACCATATTAGTGTCACATATCGCTATGCCAGCTATCATTTCTTTGGGATTGCATCAGGTCATCCTTCCATTTTCAGCAATGGGGCTCTGTACTGATTAATACTCTGGCTTCTGGTTCCTAATTCAGAACCAAAGTTCCAGATGCATTCGCTGATCTGCTAAACATGAGAACCAGCAAATAATGCCTCAAGTGCAAGTCCACCTTGAAACCTGACGACAGGTCTCGATGTCTCCTTGTACAGCACACAGAAATGCGGGTAAGACTTTACCGCTCATTCTCCCGTGGGAGGTTACATGATATCCAGATTACATCAGCCCCTCCAGTTGGACACCTCCTGGTCTCCCAACTTGCCAGATGTCAGAGCGGCCACCCCACTCTGTACCAAGATTCACGGTACACTCCCCCAGACGCTATAAAGCGCAGGAGGGAGGGAGGATTGGGGAGTTTTAATTTCACTATTCTTTCTTTAAACAGAAAGTAGTTACTCTCCGCCCATCCTGGACCTCAGGAATACCAACTTTCTTCAGAAGGCACAGGTAAAATGGTATCTCTCATCACCATGCTTCCATATCGCAGTAAGTACATTACCTCTAATCTTTCTATGTGCTTCATGGTGAGTCAACAATATTACAATCCCAAGCTCTGCCAGTTGCACCAGCTTCGGCAACTGGGGTATTTCATTGAATCACTGTTGGTGACTGCTGTTTCTCTACGGAGTGCAACATCATTCACACTTTCCTTGCATGGACAGCTGCATAACCACAGTCAGTCCATGCAACGAGTTCTAACTTCTTCATCACTCACTATAAATTTACTATCTGGGATTACTGTCACTGCCATAAATCCCTTATACAACACTTCTGGACACCACAGTCATTATGACTTTCCTGTCCAGCAACCATGCAGACGTTCTAATAAATTCCTACATGTCCCTGTGCACATATTCCATAACCTCAGTCCCTCAGTTCTTCATTGTTGGGCTATGGGGTTTTTTCACTATGCATAGATCCAAAACTGCTATGGGTTCGTCAGTGAAATTCCATTGTCAGTGGGTCTAAGCCTTTCAACTGTTTTCGTCCCTCATCTATATTGCAGATCTAGAACCAAAACCTTATCTGATCCTGCTCATGCTCGCATTTACTCAGGTTTCTAAGTTTGACCTAAAATCTTCTCAACCCAATATGCATCTATTCTGCTCCAGGCACATAAGAACATGCCATACTGGGTCAGACCAAGGGTCCATCAAGCCCAGTATCCTGTTTCCAACAGTGGCCAATCCAGGCCACAAGAACCTGGAAAGTACCCAAAAACTAAGTCTATTCTATGTTACCATTGCTAATGGCAGTGGCTATTCTCTAAGTGAACTTAATAGCAGGTAATGGACTTCTCCTCCAAGAACTTATTTAATCCTTTTTTAAACACCGCTATACTAACTGCACTAACCATATCCTCTGGTAACAAATTCCAGAGTTTAATTGTGCGTTGAGTAAAAAAGAACTTTCTCCGATTAGTTTTAAATGTGCCCCATGCTAACTTCATGGAGTGCCCCCTAGTCTTTCTACTATCCGAAAGAGTAAATAACCTATTCACATCTACTCGTTCTAGACCTCTCATAGTTTTAAACATCTCTATCATATCCCCCCTCAGCCGTCTCTTTTCCAAACTGAAAAGTCCTAACCTCTTTAGTCTTTCCTCATAGGGGAGCTATTCTATTCCCCTTATCATTTTGGTAGCCCTTCTCTGTACCTTCTCCATCGCAATTATATCTTTTTTGAGATGCGGCGACCAGAATTGTACACAGTATTCAAGGTGCGGTCTCACCATGGAGCGATACAGAGGCATTATGACATTTTCCGTTTTATTCACCATTCCCATTCTAATAATTCCCAACATTCTGTTTGCGTTTTTGACTGCCGCAGCACACTGAACCGACGATTTCAATGTGTTATCCACTATGACGCCTAGATCTCTTTCTTGGGTTGTAGCACCTAATATGGAACCGAACATTGTGTAATTATAGCATGGGTTATTTTTCCCTATATGCATCACCTTGCACTTATCCACATTAAATTTCATCTGCCATTTGGATGCCCAATTTTCCAGTCTTACAAGGTCTTCCTGCAATTTATCACAATCTGCTTGTGATTTAACTACTCTGAACAATTTTGTGTCATCTGCAAATTTGATTATCTCCACTGTCCACTCCCTTCCACTGAGAAAATTGTCCATTTAATCCTACTCTCTGTTTCCTGTCTTTTAGCCAGTTTGCAATCCACGAAAGGACATCGCCACCTATCCCATGACTTTTTACTTTTCCTAGAAGCGTCTCATGAGGAACTTTGTCAAACGCCTTCTGAAAATCCAAGTATACTACATCTACCGGTTCACCTTTATCCACAGGTTTATTAACTCCGGATGGTATACACCCCAGAGTTCTGGGGTGTATACCATCCGGAATTGGAATTTCAGACCTATTAGTAAAAATTTGTAACCTATCATTAAAATCATCCATTGTACCTGAGGACTGGAGGATAGCAAATGTAACCCCAATATTTAAAAAGGGCTCCAGGGGCGATCCGGGAAACTACAGACCAGTTAGCCTGACTTCAGTGCCAGGAAAAATAGTGGAAAGTGTTCTAAACATCAAAATCACAGAACATATAGAAAGACATGGTTTAATGGAACAAAGTCAGCATAGCTTTACCCAGGGCAAGTCTTGCCTCACAAATCTGCTTTTTAATTGATAGGGATAAGTTAGAATTTTTTAGCTTAGGTGAGTTTTTAGTTACAGGCACTTGGACTATTTTTCTAATTATTGGAACCTCACTGTCGGGATGCCCTAATTCTAATGCATCTTTAGTATCCTTTGAAGATACCTCTCTCCGAACCATGCGCTGCTGAGTGACTGTCTGCTTTCTCCTTTGTTCTAGTTTAAAAGCTGCTCTATCTCCTTTTTGAAGGTTAGCGCCAGCAGTCTGGTTCCACCCTGGTTAAGGTGGAGCCTATCCCTTCGGAAGAGACTCTCCCTTCCCCAAAAGGTTCCCCAGTTCCTAACAAAACTGAATCCCCCTTCCTTGCACCATCGTCTCATCCACGCATTGAGACTCCGGAGCGCTGCTTGCCTCTGGTGACCTGCGCGTGGAACAGGGAGCATTTCAAGAATGCTACCCTGGAGGTTCTGGATTTAAGCTTTATACCTAAGAGCCTAAATTTGGCTTCCAGAACCTCCCTCCCACATTTTCCTGTCGTTGGTGCCCACATGTACCATGACAGCCTGCTCCTCCCCAGCACTGTCTAAAATCCTATCTAGGTGACGCATGAGGTCCGCCACCTTCGCACCAGGTAGGCATGTTACCAGGCGATCCTCAACCCACCAGCCACCCAGCTATCTACATTCCTAATAATCGAATCACCAACTATGACGGCCGACCTAACCCTTCCCTCCTGGGCAGTAGGCCTTGGGGAGATATCCTCGGTGTGAAAGGACAATGCATCAGCTGGAGAGTAGGTCCTTGCTACACCAGGTTGATGTTCTCCAATCATGGGACCTTCTTCCTCCAAGGCAGCACCAGGGCTGCAAGCCTGAAGTTGGGACTTGGCTACTATGTCCCTGAAGGTCTCATCTATATACCTCTCTGTCTGCCTCAGTTCCTCCAGGTCTGCCACTCTAGCCTCCAGAGATCGGACTCGTTCTCTGAGAGCCAGGAGCTCTTTGCATCACATGCACATGTACAACTTCTCACCGGTGGGTAAAAATTCATACATGTGACACTCGATGCAAAAGACTGGGAAGCCCCCCCCCCCCCTCTTGCTGCTGGACTGCTGCCTTCATCTCAATTTTAATCAGTACCAAGTTAAGATTTAGGTTGTTATGGGAGTAGGTATGTGTCTAATTAACGTCCTTTAAATGTATTAGTGAATTCACTATATGTCTGGTAGAGGCCTACAGGGCTCTGAACAAATTCTCAATAAAGTTCTTGTTGTTTTGTTTTTTTATGAAATTGGCATCTGCCTATAAATTAAAGGATGAGCTAGGGGTGGGTGGGCAAGGGGTGGGAGGGTTTGGAAATACAAACAGTCTAACTTCAGTTAGTCAGCTAGAGTGACTCACTGCTCTCTTGATTAACAAATGTTGGTACCTATTCAAACCAAGTCACACTATCTCAATACCTTTCCAAGATGAGTAACTGGACTGAACTTTTCAACCTTTTTACTTGGGTATACACTGCTCCTAGCTTATTTCTAGCTTTTGGCTACTTTTTTTTTTGTTTTTTTTAATACAAACACTCAGTTCTGCTTACTAGCTGCCTTACAGACTTTTAAAAATAAACACACTACCTACTGCTTACTAGCTGCATTATTGACGGACTATTTAAAAATACAAACAGTCTAACTTGTTTATTTACTGTCTTACTGACTATTAAAAGCACAAACACACTAAATAACATTCCCAAATAGTTAACTTTGCCCCAATACTTTTAAGAAAGACAATGTCCCAAGCAAAAACTTACTGATTCCTTTCAGCCACCAGCAAGGTGATCCTCTCCTCTCAGTGTTCCCACTGGAATGCCTCTAACTTCAGTTAGTCAGCTAGAGTGATTCACTGCTCTCTTGATTAACAAGTTTCACATAAACTTCCTGGAGCTTGTAGCCATGAGTTATACCCTTATGCCTTCCAATACTGCCTCTGCAACAAATCTTTGTGCATACAGACAGACAGCATAGGGACAATGTGCTTTCCAACACACAAGCACGCACAACCTCTTAGCTGCTCTGCAAGGAAGCTGCGCAGCTCTACCCTTGGCCCTTGCTCACTCTATGCATCTCGGGCCACTTATCTAAGAGACTTACTGAACAAATCTAACAGACCTTCTCCATATAGGTTCCATCCTCTCGCATGGTCTCAGACTACATGTGTGGCGAGAAAAATCTTCATCGCTGAGGTCAACCGAACTTGCCCTCTGCGTCTGAATCGAACCATACGTGAGTTCCCATAGACGCCTTTCTTCCATCAAGGGCCTCTTAAATGTGTCTCTTCCGCTGCCTCTCATAGCCAGCACTCTTCTAATGCTGAACCGGGACGGGGTTCACTGTTCCTCAGACCCACGTCCTGGCCGAGACCAGAATGCTTCCCATACTTCTCAATCTATCACACCAGTAACCAATTCGCCTCACTAGGCTACAGTCCAATACCATAACACTTTGATAGGTGTAAGAAGGGTCTGCATGGTTGCAGGCCCTTCATGAAGAAGTACATAGGTGTCCAGTAGATGCATCCTGTACAGGGGACAACTTATTCGGGGATAAGGTGCAGAAGATAGCTCTGATTAAAGAGCGTCATCCACCCTGCTGCTGTTGGCAGTGTCAGAAGTAGATTTCAGCAAATCTGTTGATACTGTCCCCACATATAATACATAAACTGAACAGCTGAAGTTGGGTCCCAACATGGCAAATTGGTTGAGAGGTAGACAAAGGGTAGTGATAAATAGTTTCCGCCGAGGAAGGAAGGTTGATTACTAGAGTTCCTGAGGGTTCAGTCCTGGATCCGATTTTTTAAAAATTGTTTTTATGAATGATGATAAAGATGGGTTAGCAGTAAAAGTTTGCCTTTTTGTAGATGACACTAAAACATGTAAGAGAGTATACATCCCTAACAAACAGTAGTTGAGTGCTTGACAACAAGCTTAAGTGCAAAAAAGAAAGTCAGATATTTGGGGTGCGGTAATCTGAAGGAGCAATATGCGATAGGGAGTTAAATACTGATGTGTACGAAGCAGGAGAGAAACCTTGGAGTGATCATGTTTGATGATCTCAAACTAGCGAAACAATGTGACAAGGTGTTAAGATTCTGAGAGGTGGTGCGATATTTTCACCGGGAGGGGATCTCCACGGATGGAGAAGAGAGTCAAAGGTCTCGGGCATGGATGAGTAGGAATGAGTAGTTGTTAGACCATGTCTTGTAGGATGAAGTTTCCTCCGGCCCCCAAATCCACCAGAGCCAGCGTAGGAAACTCGTGACCTCCACAACAGAGGGTCACCGGTAAGGTAAGCGGGGCAACAGGTGAGGTTATGCCTAGGGTCCAGAGAAGCCTAGGCCTTGGAGTTTCCCGGACGAATTGGACAGCGAGCAATGAGATGGCCCGACCCTCCACAGTAAAGACCGAGGCCCGCCTTACGGTGTCTTTGCCGTTCCTCCAGAGAGAGAGGTCCTTGTCCTAATTGGATTGGTTCATCGACAGTCTCCTCAGTGATGGGAAGGGTTCGGGCAGCAGGTGAAGATGATTGTAGAGAAGTAGAAGTTGCCATGCGTCTTCTCGAGCCTTGAAACTCATGGGCCCTCTCCTGCAGGCGACGGTCAATTCTGGAGACCAACTCGATGAGGGAATCAAGCGAAGATGGAAGTTCCCGAACAGCCAGCTAGTCCTTAATCTTAACTGACAGCCCCTCAAGGATTATTGTCCGGAGACAGCTTTCCTCCCAATGGAGTTCCAATGCTAAAGTCCTGAACTCAATAGTATAGTCCGCGAGAGAACATCCTCCTTGACGGAGATTCAGGAGATCGGACCCGGCTGCTACCTATCTCCCCGGATCCTCAAACATCGCCCAGAACAGCTCCAAGAAGCGAGGAAGATCTTGTAACACTGGGTCTGAATGTTCCCATAGTGGAGAGATCCAGGCCAGGGCTTTACCTTCCAACAAGGACAGGATGTAGGTAGTCTTTGTTACGCTGTCTGGAAAGAGGGATGCTTGAAGGCGGAAGCGCATACTGCATTGATAGAGAAAGCATTGGCACAGGCAGGGTTCGCCGGAATAGCATGGAGGGGCTGGCAGTGGAATTACCGGTCGAGTAGATTTCTGGCAATACAGGAGGGGTTGGTGTTGGTGGAGGAGTTACATGAGCTTGGATCACCGAATCCAGATGGGCATCGAGTCGCTCCACCGAGGATGCCAAGGACTCGAGGGCCTGCTGTTGCTCCAGAATCCTCTGGGCCAGACCTGGAATGGTTTGCAGGGCTGATGCCTCCGTCGAGTCCATGGCCTTGGTTTACTGTTATGATTCTGAGAGGTGGATCCTTAGTCCGAGATAGAGTTAGTGCTACCTGAAAGAGAAGACCCTCACAGGTCCCTACCGTCAGAAGGCGAGGCTGTACTGAAGCGAGGACCGGCTGGTGCTTCACCAATACCAGCCCTGTTCCCCCCCCCCCCCCCCCCCCCCCGGGTTGAGCCCTTGAGTACGTGGGGCCGGCTGGACTAGGTAGACCTCCGTGAAGGCAGGAGAAAAGTCAATGTACAGTCCATGATCAGAAACCTGAGGGAGGTCGGAAGCCGGTCTAGGAGTCTAAGGCAGAAGAATGGTCGGAAGCCGGTCCAGGGGTCAAAGCCAGAAGATCCGTCCAAGGAAGAAGGGAGCAGAAGCAGGAACCGGGCAGGAAGACAGGAGCGGGTCTGAGGAGGGCAAGCAGTGGAACACAGGAAACAGGAACTCAGGATCAGGAACAACACGGAACCAGGAGCCAAGAAACCAAGGCAAGGTCTGAGGAGCAGACCTTGCCTTAAATAGCAATCAGGTAGGAGGAGTCCCCAGGAAGGAGCCGTGACAATATCCTGTCATGGGCCCTTTAAATGTCAGATATCAGCCGCGCGCGTGGCTCTAGGAAGGCCCTGCAAGGGAGGAGTCAGCAACCAGGAAGAAGGCAGGTTGAAGACGCAGCCATGTTCAGCGGCGGCTGGAAGAGCCACGAAGAGAATGTCTGGGACAGCTGCCCACTCCTGCCGGCACTTCAGGGACGGCCCGTCCGCATCGGTGAGTGGTCGACCCCGGCGGCCATAACTCAAGGCAGTGGAATGCTAGTGTGCATAGGGAAAGGCATAACCAGAAGCAAAAAGGTGGAGATAATGCCTCTGTCAAGGCTGTTGGTGATACCTTACCTGGAGCATTGTGACCAGTTATGAAGGTTTTATATTCAGAAGAATATAGACAGTGGAGATGGTCCATAGAAGAGCTACCAGGTGAAACTTAAGGATCTAAATATGTATACTGTAGAGGAGTGGAGAGAGAGGATATGATAGAGACATATATAATAAATAATATACAAGAAGCAAACCTTTCAGTCATAATGAGTTTCAAAGGGGGTAGACCTAGGAATAACATTAGAAAATATAGCAACACCTAGCAGCCAGACTCAGGGACCATGATTACACAGTTTGAAGGGAGTGTAATTACATGACCTCTAACTGAGGATTGTTGTTGTGATGGATGACCTAAGTGAAGGAAAGGGATTTAAAAATACTTCAGGTGCTCGGAAAGATGACTCTTGGCACTGGAGCTGCTGGAAGTATAAAGGAATATTAGGAAACTACTGGGCCCTAAAATGTTTGCAAAAAAACCAAGAAAATCGTTTGCATCCACACTGAACTTTTTACAAATTTTTCTTTGCTAGAAATTTTGTGAATTTATGCACACACTTAAACTTTGGTCCAAATGAAAAATTGTGCATCCAAAATACCTGCAGTTTTGACATCAAAATAAGTGAGACTTGAGGCTCTGATTTGGCTCACAGACAAACCAAGAGTGAGGCAATCCAGGTCTCCTCCAGTCCACCTACGTGCTTCCCTGTCAGTGCTAGTCAAACTCTCTATCACTAAACCTCTGGTACCGCACTGCTCATTCAAGCAGTTTGAGCCACATGGCACAGGTAATCATTCTATTCTCAAAGTTTTGGGTAATATTTTCCTATAGAGCTGCTAGATTTCAAAACTACTCGAGTGAGCAGTTTGGTGCCAAATGTCGAGGTGGCACGGTTAGAAAGAAGAGAGCTGGAGGAGAGGTAGCCACAGGATGATGGGGAAGAGGGAGGAGCCAGGGAAAATCCAGCACAGGTTGATAGGAGGAGAGGAAGGCACAAGCTGTTGGGGGGGGGGGGGGCAGAGCAAAGACAGCACAGTTTGGGGGTACACAAGGAAGGAAGCATAGGTTTAAAGGCGAGGGAGAAAGGAATGTATTTATACTTGTTTTGGAGTGGAAACATAAAATGTTATCAAGTGTAAATACAGTATTGTAGAACTATGTTTTAAAGTCTTAGTATACACTGAGCCACAGTTTGCTCTTACTGCTCTCACAAAGGGGTTAAATAGCACTCGTCATAGGTTTCAACCTTATGCTAAATCATCAAGACTTTATTCCTGGCTACTGTCCATTTGTATATCCCTTGTAAGTATTTATCATTCAGTTACTTTATAAAAAACAAAAAGTAGCAAGAGGTAAAATGTATTCTCACAGGACAAGCAGGATGGTAGTCCTCACATATGGGTGACATCACAGGAAGGAGCCCTGTACGGAAAACTTTTCTGTCAAAGTTTCTACAAAGCTTTGACTGACACTGGCACACTGAGTGCACTGAGCATGCTCAGCCTGCAATTATCCCTGTGAGCCTCAGGTGTCTCCCTCAGTCTTCTTTTTTTTGCTCTGCCATAAGCATAGCAGTTAGGAGCTCTGTGAGAAATTCTAATACTTTTTCTACACGGAAACACTTAAACTTTTACTTCACAAACACTTTTCCCTGCACTTGTCTCCCTTTGCGTACGTTTATTCGACGCTCGGTGAGAACTATGCCCTGTTTTTTTCGGTCGGTTCCTGTCACCTCCCTGGCCTGCGAACCGATTGCGGCCTTCCCTCTCCCTATGTGTTCAGTTAGCCACACATAGCCTGCGATTGTCCCTCTGTGACACTCTGCCTGGTTATTAGCGCTAGTGGGACAGGGACTTCCATGGCCCCTGTCGATTTCAGGTCCTTCGATTTCCTCGGTACCCTTGCGCAGTCTATGCCCCCCCATCCCTTTTGTCGGTACCCCCTTCAGACAGTCCTGGATTCTTAGATGCTATCAGTACCCCTCCCCCCGCAGTACACTGATGCCACCGGTCCCTGCATTGTTTCTATCAGTGCCATCCATGTTTATCATCCATGGCACTGATTTTTCCTTGGGTTTCATTGGTGTCATCATCACCAGGATGGATGCCATCGACCCACACTTTTGTGTCGTCAATGCCATCATCCCCCAAGGCACTTCCATCGATACCAGGGTCATTTCCATCAATGCCATTCTCCATGGCATCGATGCCTGGATCGATTCCATCGATTCCATTGGTGCCCATGTCGGTACCATCGATGCCCATGTCGGTGGCATCGATCCCAACGATGCCATTGGTGCCCGAGTCGATCCAATAGATACTGTCGACGTCCGAGGCCATGCTGTCTATGCCCGTGGCCATGCCATCAGCGCCTGTCTCCATACATCGATGTCCTCAATGCCCACGTCGCTTCCATTGGTGTCTTCGATGTTCTTGTCGATGCCTGTATCATTTTTCTGATACCAGCGATGTTTTTTCGATTATTCGATGCCACATCGTTTTCATAGATACCTACGCCGATGCCATCAGTGCTTCCATCACTGTTATCGTTGCTGCCCGGATCATCGACATTTTTTCATATATATTTTTGACGATACCCTCAAGGCAGCTTCGGCCGCCATCGACACCATCAATACCGACATAGCCAAGTAAAGCGCTTGCCTAAACACAGTGCTCAATGCTTTGGGTTCTGATTAAAGCCCCAAATTAGCTTACGACACTACGTAGTGACAGGAGCAGTGCAGGCATGCTGACAGTCCGTCATCAGTCGCCATCCAAGACAGCGCTGGGGAAAGACCGGGCCGAGCACCGTGGCATGCTTCGTCACGACACGATGACTGTCCGCCATAGACGCCATCCAGTACATCGGTGCTATCCTTCTCGATGCTGGAGAATGCTTGGGCCGAGCAACATCACCATTGCCATCGACACTGTTCCACACAGTATTGACAGTCCTTGGTGCTCCAGAAACACCGGAACGAGTTCACAAGCTGTTAATTGGCTCCCCTGTTCCTGAGGCGTGCCCCACTGACATCGGTGCGGGATTGTGGACCTCCACTAATTACGGTGGTAGCGCCAGCCACCGTACCAGGCATTAGAGTTGAGACGGGCGTCTACTCCCTCGATGACTCCTGAAATCCACGGAGCCAGCAATCTTCACCGGCTCGTTCGTCGGCGATCCATGTCAGATGGTATGTACCCACTTCTGAGGCATTCCCATTGAGATGTGTTCTCTAATTTGGGCCACATGGTTCGAAAATTTCTAGGTCACGTACCTTACAAGAACCGTATTAGTGTCACATATTGCTATGCCAGCTATGTCAGCCACAATACCACGAGAACCTCTCTATCATTTCTTTGGGATTGCATCAGGACATCCTCCCATTTTCAGCAATGGGGCTCTGTACTGATTAATACTCTGGCTTCTGGTTCCTAATTCAGAACCAAAGTTCCAGATGCATTCGCTGATCTGCTAAACATGAGATCCAGCACCTACTACCTCAAGTGCAAGTCCACCTTGAAGCCTGACGACAGGTTTCGATGTCTCCTTGTACAGTACACAGAAATGCGGGTAAGACTTTACCGCTCATTCTCCCGTGGGAGGTTACATGATATCCAGATTACATCAGCCCCTCCAGCTGGACACCTCCTGGTCTCCCAACTGGCCGGATATCAGAGCGGCCACCCCACTTTGTACCAAGGTTCCCGGTACACTCCCCCAGATGCTACAAAGTGCGCGGGGGGGGGGGGGGCGTTTAGGGAGTTTTAATTACACTATTCTTTCTTTCAACAGAAAGTAGTTACTCTCCGCCCATCCTGGACCTCAGAAATACCAACTTTCTTCAGAAGGCACAGGTAAAATGGTATCTCTCGTCACAATGCTTCCATATCACAGTAAGTACATTACCTCTAATCTTTCTATGCGCTTCATGGTGAGTCAACAATATTACAATCCCAAGCTCTGCCGGTTGCACCATCTTCGGCATCTGGGTTATTTCATTGAATCACTATCGTCGACTGCTATTTCTCTACGGAGTGCAACATCATTCACGCTTTTCCTTTCATGGACAGCTGCATAACCACTGTCACTCCACGCAAGGAGCTCTAACTTCTTCATGACTCACTATACATTTACTACCTGGGATTATTGTCACTGCCATAAAAATACAACATTTCTGGACACCACAGTCATAATGACCTTCCTGTCCAGCATACGCGCAGACATTCTAATAAATTCTCTCATGTCCCTGCGCGCATTTTCCATAACCTCAGCCCCTCAATTCTTCATTGTCGGGTCATGGGGCTTTTTCACTACGCACGTTCCTCATAGATCCAAAACTGCTATGGATTAGATTCAGTGAATTTCCATTATCAGTGGGCCTAAGCTGTTCAACCGCTTTCGTCCCTCATCCATATTGCAGATCTAGAACCAAAACCTAGTCTGATTCTGATCATGCTCGCATTTATTCGGGGTTGTAAAGTTTGACCTAAAATCTTCTCAACCCAATATGTGTCTATTCCACTCATGGCACAGTTTCACATGAACTTCCTGGAGCTTGTAGCCATGAGTTATACCCTTATGCCTTTCAATACTGCCTCTGCAACAAATCTTTGTGCATACAGACAGACAGCATAGGGACAATGTGCTTTCCGACACACAAGCACGCACAACCTCTTTGCTGCTCTGCAAGGAAGCTGCGCAGCTCTACCCTTGGCCCTTGCTCACTTCATGCATTCTCTCACCACTTATCTAAGAGATTTACTGAACGCACTAGCAGACCTTCTCCATGTAGGTTTCCATCCTCTCGAATGGTCTCGGACTACATGTATAGCAGGAAACATCTTCTAATGCTGAGGTCAACCGAACTTGCCTGCTGCGTCTGAATCGAACCATACGTTGCATAGATTCTACTCCCTACACATGTTTCCAATGCGTTCCCATAGATGCCTTTATTCCATCAAGGGCCTCTTAAATGTGTCTCTTCTGCTGCCTCTCATAGCCAGCACTCTTCTAATGTTGAATCAGGACGGGGTTCACTGTTCCTCAGACCCACGTCCTGGCCGAGACCAGTATGCTTCCCATACTTCTCAATCTATCACACCAGTAACCAATTGGCCTTCTCACAAGTCAGTCTCAAATCGTAGACTCACTGATGTTCTCAGGTACTGGTAGCGTCACAAAACCTTCCATACATAAATCCTACCATTCAAAATGGCATGATTTACCACATGACGCACCACTCTACACCACTCTTTTCTGTTGCTCCCTCGGATTCTGCTCCCCAGACATCCTCCACACAGGTACACCTTTGTTCCAATTGGTGTATCGTTTGGGAGTGGGGATACCCGATTAACGGTAAACCCCTTCTGAGTCAGCTTACCATGGATTATCTACTGATGAAGCCGCCTCTATTTTCACTAGTCACGGAATGGAACCTATATCTTATCCTTATAAGTCTCATACGTTCTCCGTTCGAGTCTTTCCATTCCTCTCATTTCACAGTTTGGCATTGGAAATTCTCTCTCTCATAAATGTCATTTCTGCCAACAAGGTCAGTGACTTCACACCTTGTTACGTACTCATCCGGCCCTGCGTTACTCCGTGACTGAGTGGTTTTACGTATTCAACTTCATATCCTTCTTGAGGTAGACGTTGCATCTCACCTTACTCAGAATATACTCTGCCCATTTTTCCCAACACCTCTCTCTCACCAAAGCGAGAGGGTTTTTTCCACTTCCTGGGCAGTAATAGTGCACTTGCATTTTATCTAGACCGCACTATATTCCATAGGAATTCCACCTAACTCTTTCCTTCTGTGGCAAGAGCCAAGCTGCGAGTTCCAGTGGGCAAACAGACCTATTCCTCCTAATTGACGGTCTGTATCTCTTTTCCTACCAACAAGCAGGCATTTCACTACAACACTGTGTGTAACCATACTCTGTTGCGTCCGTCCCAGCCTCAATAGCTTTCCCTCGGCCGCTGCTGGTTGTACATATTTATCAGGCTGCAGCCTGGAGTTCTCTCCATACCTTCGCAGCTCATTATTGCTTACATACGACTAGCCGGCATGTTCCATGTTTGGCTAGTCCGTCTACTCTTATTCTTTTCGGTTTAACTACCCAACATCCTTCCACCAACCCGTTACGGGTTTCAGGATGCCCTCCGTTCCAAATTCCACCCCTGTCATTGTGCCTTTTGCGCGTCTTGGGTGCATTTTGTGCACTCTCGGGTATCCTCAGCTCAGTACTCACCCATATGTGAGGACTACCATCCTGCTGTCCTGTGAGAACACCTGTTACAGGTAAGCAACACGTGCTTTATCCTTGGACAAGCATAACAAACCCACACAAGATGGGTGATATCATTCAACAGCGCTGAGTCAGGCCATTTTTCTCTCAGCTCTCAGAAAGTTTAACTTGGCCTTCTGACCCTCCGAATGTTCAACTTCTAAAATACTACAATATTTGCTTTATCTAGTGAACTCCAAACTTAAGATGAATTTCATAAGAGTATATCTGAGCACAATAGCAGCATAACATAACATTGATGATGGAAAACCAATTTCTCAACAACCATTGCTAGCTAAGTTCATTAAAGGTCTCTACAACTTTAAACATCCACTAAAAGAAGCAGCTTCTAAATGAGATGTAAATACAGTGTTGACACAGTTTATGAAATCACCATAGGTGCCAGTGGCTACTTCAGAAATTAAGTTCTTCACATGGAAAACTTTATTCCTAATAGCGATAACATCAGCCAGAAGAGTAAGTAAACTATAGGCATTAATAATCTATGCACTTTATAAGAGTACTCCTCAGAATGCATTCAAAGTTTCTTCCTAAAACTAGTATCAGAATTCCATGTTAATCAAGAAATAATACCACCAACATTCTTTCCTAAACCACATGTAGTTGCTGAACAGATCTTGCACACCCTAAACTGCAGAAGAGCCATTTTGTTCTACAAGGACAGAACTCACACTTGGGAGGTCAGCCCAGCTTTTCATATCAGACAATGAAAAAAGGCTCAAAAGTTAAGAAGCAAACATTATCCAGATGGTTGACATAATGCACATAAGAACATTAGAAATGCCATACTGGGTCAGTGTGATGCCCTTGGAGCGGTCTAAGACAGGAGAAGGTCGGAGAACAGACCAGGCTGGAGTCTGTTCTGCTTTTCAACAGTTTAATTGCAAAAAGTTCAGCAAGACAGAATCAAAATGGCTGCTTATCTCAGCAGACTGAGTATGCAAGAACAGTTTTTCCAAAAGAGCACAGCACTCCATTACAGCTTCCTTTTTCTCCCTAAGGCCTATCTAACTCTCTCAGGGCCTCACCTTTCTATCCCTTACCTCAGGGAAACGCCCCCACCCGAGGATCCCTTTCCTGTCTGTCTTAAGGTGGACTGGGCCAGATAGCTGGAGCTGGTCCGTTAAGGCAGTCTGAGGCTCTCTGTCATATACTCTCTCACAGTCAAAGGGTCCATCAAGCCCAGTATCCCGTTTCCCACTGTGGCCAATCCAAGTCACATGTACCTGGCAAGTACCCAAACAGACAGATCAGAAGCTACTATTGCTTATTAATTACGTAATAGCAGTTAATGGATTTAACCTCTAGGAACTTATCGAAACCTTTTTTAAACCCAGTAATACTAACTGCTGAAACCACATCCCCTGGCAATGAATTCCAGAGCTTAACTAAGCGCTGAGTGAAAAAGAATTTTATTTTATTTATTTATTTACTGTTTTTTCTTGACCGACCATCATCAGAGATGATATGCCGGTTTACATGTAACAGGGGAGAACGAAGTAGGAAAAGAGCAGTTACAAAAAAACAGGTCATGAATAACTGGGAGGTGCATTAGGAAGATGCACGGAAAAGGAGAGCATCAGGCATGAAGGAGAAGGCAAACTTAAATACACAGTAGCAAATTTAAATATACACTAGCAAACATAAATGCACGATATGTGTTCCAAACTTAGGTTCAGATGTAAATGCACAGGTAGAAGGGGGCATGTAGAACATTTTTGAAATGTTTAGCGCTAGAGCTGTGGATTTACATACTGTCTCCCCTTCCAGTCATTAATTCAAATTTGATCATATTATGATCACTTTTACCAAGCGGGCCCATCACCATTACCTCTCTCACCAAATCCTGTGCTCCACAGAGAATTAGATCTTTCATCAGTTCCCGAACGAATTGCTCCATAAAACTGTCTTTTATTCCATCCAGGAACTTTATCTCTCTAGCATGCCTTGATGTTTCACTTACCCAGTCAATATTGGGGTAATTGAAATCTCCCATTATTACTGCACTACCAGTTTGGTTAGCTTCCCTAATTTCTCTTAGTATTTCACTGTCTGTCTCACCATTTTGGCCAGGCAAATGGTAGTATACTCCTATCACTATTCTCTTCCCCAACACACAAGGGATTTCTATCCATAAAGATTCGATTGTACATTTAATCTCATGCAGGATCTTTATACTGTTGGACTCTATGCCATCCCGGTCATAAAGCACCACTCTGCCACCAAGATGCCTCTCTGTCATTGTGATATAATTTGTACTCTGCTATAGCATTATCCCATTGGTTATCCTCTTTCCACCATGTCTCTGATATGCCAGTTAAGTCTTGTCATCATTCACTGCTATACACTCTTGGGTAGATTTTCAAAGGGGTACGTGCGTATTTTGCATAGGCTATTTTGCATAGGCTCGGCAGCGCGCGTAAGTCCCGGAGCTTGCATGGAGGGGCGTGTCGGGGGGGCGCACCCGGAGTGACGCGGCGTTTTGGGGGCGTGATGCGATGTTTCGGGGGCGGGGGCCGTGGGCGTGGGTTTGGCCCGGGGGCGTGGCCTCGGCCTCCGGACCAGCCCCCGAGACCGGAACAGCCGGCCAGCGCGCGCAAAGTTACGCCTGCTTCCAGCAGGCGAACTTTGCCGACAAAGGTATGGGGGGGGTTTAGATAGGGCCGGAGGGGTGGGTTAGGTAGGGGAAGGGAGGGGAAGGTAGGGGGAGGGTGAAGGAAAGTTACCTCCGAGGCCGCTCCGATTTCGGAGCGGCCTCGGAGGGAACAGGTAGCGCGCGCTGGGCTCGGCGCGCGCAGGTTGCACAAATGTGCACCCGCTTGCGCGCGCCGACCCCGGATTTTATAAGATACGCGCAGCTACGCGTGTATGTTATAACATCCAGCGTACTTTTGTTCGCGCCTGGTGCGCGAACAAAAGTACGCGATCGCGCAAATTTATAAAATCTACCCCTCTAATTCTGCCATCTTACTTCTTAGACTTCTGGCATTAGCATACAAACATTTCAAAGTGTGTTTTTTGTTTGTGTTAACATTCTGCTTTTCAGTTGTCAGGGATAAATTGGAATCTTTTAACTTAGGTGAGTTTTTGATTACAAGCACTTGGACTACATTTGTTATTAGTGGAACATCTCTGTTGAGATCCCCTAACTCTAATGCTTCAATAGTATCCTTTTAAGATACCTCCCTCCGAATGTTCTAGTTTAAAAGCTGCTTTATCTCCTTTTTAAAAATTAGCGCCAGCAGCCTGGTCCCACCCTGGATAAGGTGGAGCCCATCCCTTCGGAAAAGTCTCCTCCTTCCCCTAAAGGTTCCACAGTTCCTTACAAAACTGAATCCCTGTTCCTTGCACCAGTTTCTCCGGAGCTGTGCCTGTCTCTGGGGACATATGCTTGGAACAGGGATTCCATTTCATCAGTAACGGCATTGAGAAAAGGCTAAGAAATGTCAGCATTTGGACCCATCTGTGAACAATGCTGGGAGTTGGGAGAGGCTATCTGCCCATAGAGAGGGCAGCTCACCTTTGCACAGATAATGGGGCATTACAACATCCTCCAAGGGGCTAATGCCAGCCATTGATCTTCTTCAATTGTCTCAGAAAGATGTGACCACTCTTCCTATGTGGGATTGGCATTGACAGTTTATGAGGAGGAATTGGAAAGAAAGATCCAAGCAAATACTGGGTTGCAGAGTTGCATGCATTGGTACATCGGCATCAACATCATTGATAACTTTGTAAACTGAGGTCCAGCCACTACTGGAGATTCTCAAGGCATCTGGGGGAAGGAACCCGCTGCTGATTTCTGGCAAGCCATCAGGAACTGCTGAACTTTTAATTTCAAGTACATTGGGAGAGAAAGCTTTCCCAAGATGCAGAAGTTTATTGGGGTCTAGATACCAATAGAAAAAGGCAAAGCAGGTTTAGGATGGCAGTGCCCATAGGTGGAAGAGCAAGGGGTTCCCTTCTTCCCTCTCCTCCTGGAAAGCAGTGAGCATTGGGGAAGGCCCAGTTTTTGGGCGTCTTCAGAATTTGGTGCCTAAATCCAACCCTGGGAAAGGCTATCCTTGCAGAGGCCTTGTCTTCTAGCCACATGCACAATCAGACTACACCACCAACCTGTGATTTTGGCATGGAGTATTCCTGGAAGTATTAAGGATATGAGAACTATTATGATCAGAATGAGTCAATACATCTCCCCCATGCACCCTTTTCCCCAGGAAAGGATAAAATCACTTCTGGAAGATCTCTCCTTAGATGATTTTGTAAAGAAAATGTTAGAGTCTGTTCTATTTAATTTGCAAAAGGCAGAAGAATCCAGGGCAAAAATATATTATATCTTCCATTTTGTGGAACCCCCTCACCCTCATCCAAGGAAATCATGGCAGTAGCCTCCACAGCATCCTACAGGAATCAGACAAGAATGGCAAATACACCACCCCAATGTCACCAGTAAATAAAAGGGTAGATGCAACATACCATATTCAAAAGACTTATAGATTCAGAAAGCAACCACTGCCTTAGTTGTAGTCAAATCTGCTCTTAAAAAGCCTGTGAGATCTAGAACCCATGCTTTGGTGCCCCTGGAGAAGGATTCTCATATCCTTGACAGTTATTCATATGGGGTATTAAGCATAGCAACTATGTGGGTACTAAACATTGCAACTATCATTTCTTCATGAGCTGATATATGTGAAACATATTGAAAGAAGGGAAGGGAGTGTGAGAGCATCTTCCTCAGGAGATGTGTGATGCCCTTGAGCCACTAGTGGACAAGGGTATGGAGTATTGAAAATATATGATCTGATTGACTTTAGATGTTTTTGAAATTGGATTAAGAATCTCTGCAGTAGATATCGACACTTGGAGGCTCTCATAGTTGTAGTCCTCAGACCTTAAATAAAATATTCAGGAAAGAATCACTGATGTGCCCAGCAATGGAGAGAATCTCTTCAGAATTAAGTTCAAGGAAGCAGTACACAAATTAAAGATCACTGTGCTATGCTTCTGACTATCTTTACTGTCACTTCAAATTCACTCTCCTCATCTAGAAGGTTTTTGAGTGGGAGCCAAGGAGACATTCTGTCTTCAGAGGGAGGCATTATCCTCCATCCTCATAGCCCAGTTAGCAGAAGGGATCTCACTCTTGTCCCAGACAGCAGAGGGCTCAAACGCCACAGCCAGCATCCCAGACATTTGGGAGGAGTTTTGACTGTATCCAGGAGCGCATAGCCAGGATCCCAGTATCTACGTGAGAGAACTTTCCTTTTTGGGAAGGGCTACATATAGTAACATAGTAAATGTTAGCAGATAAAGACCCACATGGTCCATCCAGTCTGCCCAACAAGTTACTTAGGGTAGTATCTTTATTCTGGCTACCTCCCATACCTTTTGTTAACGGTGGTATCTGCTGCTTCATGCAAGTCACTCCCATGCAGAAGTGTTGCACCTAAAGTTAATATAATTAACCCAAGCGTTTACTTCATCATCTAGCCACTAGGTATCCTCTGTTTTTATCTCATGCCCTTTTGAATTCCATTACCATTCTTGTCTTCACCACCTCTTCCAGGAATGCATTCCATGCATCCACCACCCTTTCCATGAAGAAATACTTTCTCATATTGCTTTTGAGTCCTAATCCCTTGAGTTTCATATCATGACCCCTAGTTCTACAGTTTTCCTTCCAGCAGAAAACGTTTGATTTTTCTGCATCATTAATTCCTTTCAGATATATTTGAAATAATATTTTCACCCTATCTCTCCTGTTTTTCAGCACATACATATTTAGGTCCTCCAGTCTCCTTTCATAAGTCTTCCAGCGCAGACCCAATACCATTTTGGTCACTTTTCTCTGGACTGATACCATCCTGTCTCAATCCTTTTTAAAATGCGGTCTTCAGAACTGAACACAGTACTGCAGCTCACAAAAGACCTGTTTAGGGCTATTATCACCTCCTTTTTCTTACTGGTTATACCTCTTTCAATGGAGCCCAGCATCCCTTTGGCCTTAACCACTGCCTAGTCACATTGCTTCATTAGCATCAGATCACCCCAAGGTGTCTCTCCCAGTCTGTATACATCAGTCTTTTACCCAATATCATGTACGTATCCTTAGAATTACCGTATCTCAAATGCAAGACTCTGCACTTCTTGGCACTGAATCCCAGCTGACAAACCTTTGACCACTCCTCAAGCTTTCTTAGATCGCTTAATATTGTCTCTGCTTCTTCAAGTTTGCCCACTCTGTTACTGATCTTGGTGTTATCCGCAAAAAGATAAACTTTACTTTCTAATCCTTTCATGATATTATTCACAAAGATTCACAACATGGATTTACCCAAGGGAAGTCTTACCTAACAAATCTGCTTCATTTTTTTGAAGGGGTTAATAAACATGTGGATAAAGGTGAACCGGTAGATGTAGTGTATTTGGATTTTCAGAAGGCGTTTGACAAAGTCCCTCATGAGAGGCTTCTACGAAAACTAAAAAGTCATGGGATAGGAGGCGATGTCCTTTCGTGGATTACAAACTGGTTAAAAGACAGGAAACAGAGAGTAGGATTAAATGGTCAATATTCTCAGTGGAAAAGGGTAAACAGTGGAGTACCTCAGGGATCTGTATTGGGACCGGTGCTTTTCAATATATATATAAATGATCTGGAAAGGAATACGACGAGTGAGGTTATCAAATTTGCGGATGATACAAAATTATTCAGAGTAGTTAAATCACAGGCAGACTGTGATACATTACAGGAGGACCTTGCAAGACTGGAAGATTGGGCATCCAAATGGCAGATGAAATTTAATGTGGACAAGTGCAAGGTGATGCATATAGGGAAAAATAACCCTTGCTGTAGTTACACGATGTTAGGTTCCATGTTAGGAGCTACCACCCAGGAAAAAGATCTAGGCATCATAGTGGATAATACTTTAAAATCGTCGGCTCAGTGTGCTGCAGCAGTCAAAAAAGCAAATAGAATGTTAGGAATTATTAGGAAGGGAATGGTTAATAGAACGGAAAATGTCATAATGCCTCTGTATCGCTCCATGGTGAGATCGCACCTTGAATACTGTGTACAATTCTGGTCGCCGCATCTCAAAAAAGATATAGTTGCGATGGAGAAGGTACAGAGAAGGGCAACCAAAATGATAAAGGGGATGGAACAGCTCCCCTATGAGGAAAGGCTGAAGAGGTTAGGGCTGTTCAGCTTGGAGAAGAGACGGCTGAGGGGGGATATGATAGAGGTCTTTAAGATCATGAGAGGTCTTGAATGAGTAGATGTGACTCGGTTATTTACACTTTCGAATAATAGAAGGACTAGGGGGCATTCCATGAAGTTAGCAAGTAACACATTTAAGGCTAATCGGAGAAAATTCTTTTTCACTCAACGCACAATAAAGCTCTGGAATTGGTTGCCAGAGAAGGTAGTTAGTGCAGTTAGTGTAGCTGGGTTCAAAAAAGGTTTGAATAAGTTCTTGGAGGAGAAGTCCATTAATGGCTATTAATCAATTATACTTAGGGGATAGCCACTGCTATTAATTGCATCAGTAGCATGGGTTCTTCTTAGTGTTTGGGTAATTTCCAGGTTCTTGTGGCCTGGTTTTTGGCCTCTGTTGGAAACAGGATGCTGGGCTTGATGGACCCTTGGTCTGTCCCAGCATGGCAAGTTCTTATGTTCTTATGTTAAACAGAACCAGTCCCAGAACAGATCCTTGAGGAATCACTCTTCTCGTTTCAGAGTGGGTTCCATTTAGCATTACTTGCTGTCATCTGTAAGTCAGCCAATTTGTAAACCATTCCACCACTTTTGGATCCAGGCTTCTCATTTTATTCCTGAGCCTCCTATGTGGGACCTTATCAGAAGCCTTGCAGAAATCCAAATAATCCATGTTGCGTGCTTTTCCTTGATGTAATTGTCTAGTCATCCAATCAAAAAAATCACAGGTTCTTTTGACAGGACCACCTTCTGGTAAAACCATGCTTTGAATCCTGCAACCCACGGGATTGTAGATAGTTCATTATCCTTTCCTTTAACAGAATCTCCATTAATTTTCTTACCACTGAGGTAAGGCCTATTGGCCTATAGTTTTCAATCTCCTCCCTGCTACCATTTTTGTTAAGCAGGACTTCAACTGTCTTTCTTCAATCCTGCATCACCACTCCAGTCTCCATGGATATATTGAACAGAATGTAAGTTCTCACAAAACCCAGTTCCCTTTAGAATCACGTCCTACATGTTTTTAGGTACATTAAGAACTGAAAGGGCCCTGCACAATGTCTGTGATGCATAAAGGCACATGCATGGTCTATAGAGTGTGCCTAATGCTTCTAGAAACTTTAAAACAATATTCACATCTGGACTTTGTCAAAGGACATCATTTATCTCTGAGGAGTTACATCCTGCTGTCTTGGAGAACACGTTACAAGTTAGCAAGTTTCACCTTCACTGTCCTCATTCTTGGATCACTAAAAAGAGTTGAGCATACTTTTCCAGCTCCCAGTGAGACCATTTTGGATGGCATGTCTGTGATGTTAAATGTCCTTTCTGGATATTTTTAGAGGTGGAGGGATTTTGTTTTTTTTATCATAGTTATGTTGTAGTAATCCACTATGGCAAAAATTGCATACCAACCAAAAAAATGCCTGTCCCCTAGAAAATACCCATATTGTTTTCCACATTTTGTATTGTAATATTGTGCATTGTAATATTTTTACCAGAATCTTATTTTTCATGCGGCCAATATTCAGCACCACTTAGCCAGAGAAGTACAGACTTATCCAGGAAAGTGATGCTGTTTCAATGTTCAGCCACATTTAGTGGCCGTCATTTAGACAGATAAGTACTTATCCAGCTGTGTTGGGCAGGATGGGGACGTAATAGGGAGGAGCTACTTAACTGGCTAACTTAGCCAGATAAGTGTCAATATTTGGACTTATCATTTGTGATACCTAGATCCGGGTGGGTTCTTGGCGGCATCCGCACCAGAAAGGAGGAGTCGGGGCGGCACCGGGGCGGACGCCGCGAAGACATAGCTGACGGCGAAAAAGTAAGGAGCCTTATCGCCATCAGTAACGCGGCCAATAGCACCACCTTTCACGGTAGCGCTATTGGTTTGCTAAAGCCGGCAGCAATAGCACCATGGTGGTGCGATCACTGCCGGCTTTCGCAGGCCCACCCCCCGCTTCGCCCCTCCGTTACCGCCGGATTTTCTAAGTTTAGAAAATCCAGGCCTAAGTTAGATCTGCTATGGAGCAGGTCTAAAGTTAGCCGGATAAAACTTATCCAGCTAACTTAAAACTTACCTGGAGATATTCAATGGCATAGCCTCGGCGCTGAATTTCCCAGATAAATTAACTGGATAAATTTTAGCCGGATATCTTTAAATATTGACATCCATGTGTTTAGAATTTGGGTTCCTTCCTAATAATTGGACTTCTGGCAAAATAGATGTGTTAATGTTTTGTGAAATTGGATTAGTACTCTAGATATTGTTTTAATTGACCTCTGGCCAGTATTGTTGATTTTGTCCTTTTGTTGTTTACCTGTGCTGTTTCTCTGTGCCGTGTCCATATTTTCTTGATCATAAGTACAGGCAATATCGTCACATGTACTGGAGCCTATTGAGGAGCTTTCTGAGGAATATAAAGGTAACCCGTTGTGATCAGGCATGGCTTCAGTGTTCATCCATCCTATATTGTGTTTTTATTTGAAAACATTGTATATATACATTATTTTTATATATGTACTTTGGTATTTTCCCATTTCAAAAGGCATGTTTTTATATATGTACTTTGACTGGTATTTTCCCATTGCAAGAGGCAGCAAACTAAAAATATTTCTGGACTAATGTGATACATTTTTTGACTAGCTTTCACAAATTAACACTTCCTCCTTTGTGCCCACACAGAATGAGGAGATCAGAGTAAAAGATGACATTATTATTATTTTTATTCATTGCCAAAAATACAAGTAAATCACAGCTTAAATTACAATGATAGTGTAAAAGAGGGAGGAGCAGCATTGATATGTACTAACATAGCCACCACACTACTTTATAAAGGATAAAAGAACATTTTGCATATCCCATGTTACAGATATTTATTTAAATTTATATACTGTCTATCAAAATTCCTAAGCGGTTTCCATAAAATCATTCATAAACAATAAACTAAATAAGACATTGTGATGAAAACTGGACAGATTTTACTGGAGCAGCAAGGGTAGGAAACCTGATAATATATTTGGCAAAAAGGGAAGCATTTAACTAAATATAATATCACAGTTGGGACATGGACTGCCCATGACGTGGTATGATTTATCATACCTTTTGTAAAGAGCACTATACAGCTCCCAGTCCCGAGGACTCGGGACCCTACGGGCTCCTCCCAGGGGGTCCCTGGTTCCTGGGTGAACCCTTCCAGCTTGTGGTTCCGCCTCCCGGCCTACCCTGTCTCCCTAGGTAGGTCGGCCCAAGGGTCCACTATCTTCTCCAGCAGCATCAACTGCAACAGAAGGAGTGCATAATCTGAGGTTCCTTGTGCTCAACCAAACCAAGTCCCCTGGTTGAAGCTGAGGCCCCACTCTCCTCTTCTTGTCAGCCTGTTTCTTCATCTTGATGGAAGATCGTTGTAGCAGAACTCGGGTCTGTTCCCATAAGGCCATCATAGAACGAACAGCTAGTTCTACCGCCGGACAAGAAGAGGATGTAGTAACAGGAAGTGGGATCCGTGGATGTCTTCCAAAGACCAGAAAGAAACGTGATCATCCTGAAGCTTGGTATACATGATTGTTATGACAAATCTCGGCCCAAGGCAATAGGGATGCCTAATCGTCCTGTCATTGATTAATATAACAGTGTAAAAATGTTTTAAGAGTTTGATTCGTTCCTTCAGTTAACCCATTGGATTTGGGGTGATAGGCAGAAGAGAAATTTAGATCTATTCTAAATTTTTTGTAGAGATCTCTCCAAACTCGTGCCATAAATTGAACTCCTCTATCTGAAACGATACTGGAAGGTAGACCATGGATTCGAAAGATGTGTTGTAAAAATAATCGGCCTAACTGTGGTGCAGAGGGTAGTCCAGGCAGAGGAATGAAATGTGCCATTCTGGAAAATCGGTCAATCACAACCCAAATTACTGAATTACCTTCAGAGAGAGGGAGATCAGTAATAAAATCTGTGGCTATATGAGTCCACGGTTTCTCTGGAATAGGAAGAGGTTGCAAGAGTCCACTAGGTCGCTGCTTAGAAGTTTTCTTAGCTGCACAAGTGGAACATGAGTCAACATATTTTTTAACGTCTGATGCCCATTGCAGCCACCAATAGTGATGGGACACACAATTTTTAGTTCTGAGTCTGCCAGGGTGTCCAGCGAAGAAGGAATCTGCACGTCATCTGCATGTCATCAGCATATATATAGTGGGTGAGGTTGAGGCTATTGAGTAATTGGTATAGAGGAAGTAGAAAAATATTGAACAGGGTAGGAGAGAGTGAGTGGGATTCTTTGTCATTTATTTTAACTTTGTAATGCCTGTTGTAAAGAAAGGATTTGAACTAGAGAAGTGCAGAGCCAGAGATGCCTATTTCTTTTAGACGGTTGATGAGGATTGAATGATTTACAGTGTCGAACGCTGCTGAAATGTCGAGGAGAGCTAGGAGGTAGGATTGGCCTTTGTCAAGGCCCATTAGGATGTTGTCTGTTAATGAAAGAACGTTTCCTGAATCCGAATTGAGAAGGGTAGAGAATATTGTGGGAGTCAAGGTAGTCAGTGAGTCGGGTGTTAACTAGCTTTTCCATTAGCTTGGCTATAAAAGGTAAGTTTGCAATTGGGCGAAAATTTCCGGGGATGGCTGGGTCCAGGTTAGGTTTTTTCAGAAGAGGTTTCAGAGAAGCAATTTTTAATGAGTCAGGGACAGTTCCTTGAATGAGGGAGCAATTAATGATGTCGGCCAGAGATTTAGCAATGGTGTTGGGAATGGTGAGAAGGAGTTTGGTCGGTATTTGGTCCAATGGGTGTGATGAAGGTTTCATATTCTTGATTATCAATTCTATTTCCAATGAAGATGTGGGTTCGAAAGATTCTAGTTTCTGAGTGTGGATAGTTGGGGCGTAATTTTGGCTAGGTGGAGGCTGGGTATTTGATGAGGAGTTAGATGTTGCCAGAGGAGCAAGTAGATTTTTGATTTTGCTGTCAAAGAAGATTGCCAACTCTGTAGATTTGTTTTGGGCTTCTTCTTCTTCCGGGATGGAAGGGGGAACAGGGGTGGTAAGAGCTGCAACATATGAGAAAAGAGTTTTGGGGTTGTATAGGAAGCCGTGTATTTTTTTGGAGTAGAAATCCCGTTTAGTACGAATAATGGCAGACCTGTAGAAGGTCATTGAAGTTTTGTAAGAAGCATGTGAGGTGGGGGAGGGATCATTCCGCCAGCGTTGTTCTTTGTGTTGCAAGTCTTGTTTGAGTTTTCTTAGTTCTGATGAAAACCAGGGTTTTTTGTTAGAGTGGGATGGATTGATAATTTTGGAAGACATGGGGCAGATTTTGTTTGCAATAGATTGTGTGATATTTAGCCAAGAATTGATAGCAGTGTCGGCATATGAGAGGTCCAGGTTAGTTAGGTCCTTGGTAAGGCCATTGCTGAGGGTATCCATGGAACAAGATTTCCTGAATTGTATCGAAGATTTGGAGACTATGGGAGTCTGTTTTTGTTTTATTGATAGTTCTGTAACTATCATGTAGTGATCTGACCAGGGGATGGGGGTACAAGTAGGTGGGGAGATGGGTGAGATGGTTTCATTTGTGAAAATAAGGTCTAGCGTATGGCCTGCCTTGTGCGTGGGATTATTTATAATTTGTTTGAATCCCATAGCCTGGAATGAGGAGAGAAGGGCTTCGCAATTGGAAGAGGGAGATGGGGCGTCGACATGGATGTTGAAGTCTCAATGATATTCCAGGGTGGCTCAGGAGTGTCATCTGGAAGGAAACTCCGAGATAGTGCATCTGCACGTAAGTTCTTCTCTGAAGATCGAAAGTGCAGTTTAAAGTTGAATCGACTGAAAAAAAGCACCCAACGGGCTTGACGTGGATTTAACCATTGAGCGTGATCAAATAGGCGAGATTTTTATGATGTGTAAACTTAGCCCCCTCCAGGAGATGTCGCTATTCTTCAAGTGCCATCTTAATTGCCAAGAGTTCTTGTTCTCCGATGGTATAGTTTTTCTCCGCAGAAGAGATGTTTTTGGAAAAATACGCACAAGTACATAATTTCCCCAACTCGGTGGGTTGCAAGAGAATTGCCCCGACTCCTAAAGCTGAAGCGTCGATCTCCAGAATAAATGGTTTAGCTGGGTCAGGACATTGTAAACATGGATCTTTAACAAACTTTTTCTTTAAGAGTTGGAAGGCCTGGACGGCTTCAGGAGGCCAATTACAGGTTGGAGCTCCCTTCTTGGTTAAGGCGGTCAGTGGTGCTACCAGGGTAGAATATCCAGAAATAAATTGGCGATAATAATTGGAAAATCCCAAAAATCGCTGTAAAGCCTTGAGCCCCACTGGTTGAGGCCAATCCATTATTGCTTTAAGTTTCTCAGGGTCCATGCGAAGGCCTTCTCGAGATACGATATATTCCAAAAAGGGTATTTGTTTTTGATGAACGAGACATTTCTCTAATTTCTCATACAATCTGTTCTCCCGAAGTCGTTGGAGGACTTGTTTAACATGAATTTGATGTTGAAGTTCCGTTTTGGAGAAAATTAAAATGTCGTCAAGATAGACAATAACGTGGGAGTAAAGTAGATCTCAGAAGATGTCATTAATCATAGTTTGAAAAACCGCTGGTGAAAAACCAAATGGCATAACTAAATATTCATAGTGTCTGACTCGAGTGTTAAAAGCAATTTTCCGCTCATCCCCCTCGCGTATTCTAATTAAGTTGTAAGCTCCCCGAAGATCAAGTTTAGTAAATATCTGTTCTCCTTTCAACCGATCAAAGAGTTCTGTGATAAGTGGAATTGGATACCGATTCTTCTTGGTGATGGCATTAAGTTCTCTATAATCGATACAGGGCCGTAGTGATCCATCCTTCTTTATAACAAAAAAAAAAAATCCGGCCCCGGCAGGGGAGGAGGAGGTTCTGATGAAGCCTCTACTCAGGTTCTCCTGAATGTATTGTTTCATAGCCTCAGATTCAGGTTCAAACAAGGCGTAAACCCTCCCCCTGGGGGGATTCCTCTCCGGAAGTAAGTCTGTACCACAGTCTTAGGTGTGGTGAGGTGGTAAAGTCTCAGCCTGCTGTTTGCTGAAGACATCACAGAATCCAGCGTACATTTGTGGTAATGAGGATGGAATAGCCATAAGAACATAAGAAAATGCCATACTGGGTCAGACCAAGGGTCCATCAAGCCGAGCATCCTGTTTCCAACAGTGGCCAATCCAGGCCATGAGAACCTGGCAAGTACCCAAAAAAAGTCTATTCCATGTTACCATTGCTAATGGCAGAGGAATGACAGAGGCTCTTAGGTTGTGAGGGAGCCAGTGAGCGTGAGAGCAAGAGTGTGTATGAGAAAATCCAGGGGAGTAAGAGTGTGTGAGTGGGAGGGGTGTGTGTGTGGAGAGGGAGAGAGTATCTTACAGCCTGAGAGTGTGTCAGTGTCTGTGAGAGCAAGAGGTTATGGTTGGGTATAAGAGCATGAATATGTATGTATGTGGCAGTGTATGTGTGAGAGAGAATGGACATGAGTATGTGTGAGAGAGAGAGGATAACCTCCTAATCCTCGACAATATCAGGGTGACTGGAAATCAAGAGCTCCCATGTATGGACAGCAGGGGCTTTTTAAAATCCTTATTAGTTTTAATTATTGTGTGTTATTTGATATATGTGCTGTTTTGAAATATTTTATTGGTGTTTGGGAAATTGTAAAAAAATGTATATGATTTTAATTAATAGAAATTCTATTTATCAGTAGTTTTAAATTATTCTTTTATTAGTATGGTTTTACTATTATAACTGATGCTTTATGTTTCTTGATTTTATTTGTTTTATGAGGAATGGTGGTTCTGTTTTTCCTATTGTTAATACACAGAGTCTGGCTTCTTGGGGTTTCCATTTCAGTTTTTTCTAATTTGTGCTCCTTTATTTTGTATTCTGTATTTGGTGAGGGTCTGTCTCAGCTCTGTGTGTGTGACCATGATGAGAGATTCTGCTAGCATGTAGTGTCTGTATAGGGATCTATAGCAATCGGGTTTGTTTTGTTTCCTCAGTAGGTGGTGTATTGTTATCCTAGGACCCAGTGTAATATTTACCCTTGCTTATTCACAGGTAGGGTTTTTGTTGTTTGAGTCCTTGGTGTTATTACTGTTATGTTACGATGGGATTGCAGTATAGATTTTGAAGTTCATGCCAATGAACATGAGATAGTGGGTGCGGCTGGATGGACCCATATCAAACAATTTTGATGACAGTAATTGCTCCAACTGGCCAGCTGTAAGGTACCCCAGTCGACTTGAGGTTGATGGAGCCTTAGTTAGGGTAAGCCGAGGATCACTTGGTTGAATGAGGAGGGAAATACATATAATCGGATAGTCTCTTGGTGCAGTACTCCGGTGGTGAGCTTATCTGGTTTGGTAATCTGAGAAATGTTATTGAATATGAAAAGTGTCACTATGGAGAGAAATTGAAACTGGAATCAGGATTTGTGGAGAGGAAATGACATGACCCAGGAAGGCCTCTCCCACCAGACCTAAGTCCGCGAGTTTCCCCGACTTGTTTGGACATTTATTGACGAAGTGTCCAGTACCAGCACAATAAAGACAGATTATTCAGTCTTCTGCTTTGACATTCCTTGGGGGTTAAAAGACAACAATCAATCTGCATAGGCTCCTCACTAGATGACTGGTGTACTGGAGTTTTTGGAACAATGAAGGGTCTTTGGAAGGAAGGTGCCAGTCGAATGGGTCGTCTCGCAAGTGCTCGTTCTCCAGACCTCTCTTGAAAACGAAGGTCAAGACGGATTACTAAGCGGATTAACTCCTCTAAGGATTCCGGAATTTCACGGCCCGCCAACTCATCCTTGATGGCTTCGGAGAGTCCTTGCCGGAAGATGGCAGTAAGACTGTCATTTCCCCAACAAAGCTCAGCTGCTAATATTCAAAACTGGATGGTGTACTCTCCGACCGATCGGGGTCCTTGTTTTATCTGCAGTAAATCTGAAGCTGCCGAAGTTGTATGTCCAGGTTCATCAAATATCAGGCAGAAGTCTTTCAAAAATTGCTCCAAGTTGTCCATCAGAGGATCCTCTCGTTCCCAAAATGGAGAAGCCCAGGCCAAGGCCGGTCCTGCCAGGAGAGATAAGATGAAAGTGACCTTGGCTCTATCTGTAGGAAAAAATGCCACCTGGAGCGAAAAGTGCATCCGACATTGATTTAGAAAACCCCGACAATGCTGAGGATCTCCATTGAAGCGAGGTGGAGGCGACAGACATGGAGGAGGAGGTGATAAGGAGGGAGCCGGGATTACAGAAGCAGCAACTGAAAGGGCATCCATTCGGGCAGCCAGTCTCTCCAATACTCCGGTAACTTGGTCTAAAACTCCTTGTTGTTGCTGAATATGTGTCGCCAACCCAGGGATGGCCTATAAGTCTGTAAGGTCTACAGGATCCATGGCTTTGGCTAACTGTTATGGCTTAGCTCAATATGTGGATCCAAAGTAGCCAACAGTCTTACCTTATGTTGTGTTTGTGGCATCATGTGGATCCTTATTCACTGTGGAGATAACTCCTCCCACGGGTTGTGGTTCCCCGTGGGGAACCACAGCGATAGGCTAAACTCAGATAGCAGATATTGGTAGGTGGAAAGCTTTATTGTACTGCTGTAGATAGATGGTATGAAGCAGGAAGGCAAGGCACTGAAGTCCACAAGGTGCCAATACGTTCAGAGAGTCTCAGATGTAGAAGTCTCACCCAGATGTTCCAGATAGATAGGACCCGCAGTGCGGGCAAGGCCTGAGCCTGGTGGGTGGAGTTGGAGCACCGGGTCGTAGAGGTACTCACAGGAGCATAGTGCAGGTGTCTTCCTGGCAATGAAGATGGTGGGACCGAAGGTCCATGGTGCAGGATACACAGACTGGTAGGCCCTCGAGCGAGTACCTGATAGTCCAGAAGATCCTGAAATAAAATAGAGAGAGAGAGAGAGAGACCCTCGAGGATCGGTTGTCTAGTTAGTAGAAACCCCGAAGGGTGGTTGGAAGCGAGAGACCCCCGAGGAGCGGGTGCCTAGAGCTTCGTAAGGAGCGAGAACCCCGTAGGGTAGCGAGGCGTCTAAGTGTGCAGCTTAGAACGGTCAGAGTAGCTAAACCGAAGTCCTTGCTAACTCAATGATGGTAGCGTAATGAGACTTTAAATACCCAGAGGTATTGACGTCATGCGGTGGGGACGCCCCCGAGCTTCCCGTCATGATGTGTATTTGAGCGTAAGCAACGTGCACGGGCGCCCTAGGAGGCCACAGGACCGGGTATGGCGGACTGGGACGCCCATGCTGAACTGTAGACAGAGGCACTCGGCACTGGAGGTAGCCATCTTGCCCAAGGAGGAGGAAAAGGGAAGAAAAGAGGTAAGGCAGAACGGTTGCAGCCATCTGTGACCGGACGCAACAGTACCCCCCTTCAAAGGACCCCCTCCAAGACCTCCTCCAGGTGGTCTGGGTTTTCGTGGGTGTGCCAGGTGGAATTGACATACCATCTCCTTATCTGTGATGTTGGCCAGCGGTTCCCATGAGTTCTCTTCTGGTCCATAGTTCTCCCATGAGAAGAGATACTCCCATGTCTTGCCTCTCTTACGAACATCCAGGATGTCATCCACGGCATATTCATTGTCGTCCTCAGTGTCCAGACTGGTAGGTTCTGGGGTCTTTTTGGAGAACTCGGAGAGCATCACGAGTTTTAACAGGGAGACATGGAATGCATTGTGTATCTTCATTGATGGAGGTACCGTATTTTTCGCTCCATAAGACGCACCTGACCATAAGACGCACCTAGGATTCAGAGGGGGAAAATTTAAAAAAAAAAAAATTGTGCTAAACCGGCTCTGCGTCTGGGCGTCTTATGGAGCAAATTAGGGGAGTGCATAGTTTTTTTTTTTCTCCCCATTTTGTTTTCGGGTCTGGGGAGGGCCATTTCGGTCCACTCCCCAGATCAGAAAATTTTTCTTTCTGTGGGAACCCCCAAACCCCCCTCCCAACCCTTTAAATTAACAACCTCCACCCCCCTGACCCCCCCAAGACCTGCCGAATTAATTTCCTGCAACCCCCCACCCTCCTGACCCCCCCAAGACCTGCCGAATTAATTTCCTGCAACCCCCCACCCTCCTGACCCCCCCAAGACCTGCCAAACGTCCCTGGTGGTCCAGCGGGGGTCCAGGAGCGGTCCGGGAACGATCTCCTGGGCGTGAGCCGTCGGCTGCCAGTAAACAAAATGGCGCCGACGGCCCTATGCCCTCACTATGTCACTGAGACCGACCGCTGCTATTGGTCGGTCTCAGTGACATAGTGAGGGCATAGGGCCGTCGGCGCCATTTTGTTTACTGGCAACCAACGGCCCTATGCCCTCACTATGTCACTGAGACCGATCGCTGCTATTGGTCGGTCTCAGTGACATAGTGAGGGCATAGGGCCGTCGGCGCCATTTTGTTTACTGGCAGCCAACGGCCCTATGCCCTCACTATGTCACTGAGACCGATCGCTGCTATTGGTCGGTCTCAGTGACATAGTGAGGGCATAGGGCCGTCGGCTGCCAGTAAACAAAATGGCGCCGACGGCCCTATGCCCTCACTATGTCACTGAGACCGACCAATAGCAGCGGTCGGTCTCAGTGACATAGTGAGGGCATAGGGCCGTCGGCGCCATTTTGTTTACTGGCAGCCGACGGCTCACGCCCAGGAGATCGTTCCCGGACCGCTCCTGGACCCCCGCTGGACCACCAGGGACGTTTGGCAGGTCTTGGGGGGTCAGGAGGGTGGGGGGTTGCAGGAAATTAATTCGGCAGGTCTTGGGGGAGTCGGGGGGGGGGGGGGTGTTTGTTAGATTTTTGTTTGGGTTTTTTTTTATATTCGCTCCATAAGACGCACATACATTTTCCCCCCACCTTTGGGGGAAAAAAAGTGCGTCTTATGGAGCGAAAAATACGGTAGTTTCAGACTGTACGTCAGATTCCCTAATCGCCGTAACATAGCAAAAGGTCCCACATAGCGAGGTGCAAATCGTGCTGAAGGAAGTTTAAGGCGAAGATACTTGGTACTTAACCAGACTTTGTCTCCAGGCTGAAACTGTGGTGCCTTTCGATGATGAACATCGTAGGTTCTTTTGCCATCTGTCCTGTTTTGAGGAGAAGCTCCTTCGTTTGTCTCCAAAGTTGGGATAACTCTGCTGCAGTAGTTCGTGCGGCGGGAAAAGCCACTAATAATAGAAGTGGCAGAGGAGGCAGCGGTTGTCTTCGGTAGACGAGCTGGAAGGTAGAAGACCCCGTTGAGGTAGCAGGATGCAAGTTGATAGCAAATTCTGCCCAAGGCAGTAATTCAGCCCAGTCGTTCTGTCTAGAATTGACATAGGATCGCAGAAATTGTTTCAGTGTCCTATTAATCCTCTCAGTCTGACCATTATTTATTTATTTATTTATTTATTTATTTATTTATTTATTTATTTTGCACTTTTATATACCGATTTTCCAATAACAGAGCTACTGATCAATTCGGTTTACATTCTGAACAGAACAATGACAGTTAATGTCTTACAATGAACAGGTAAAAGTAACTTGGATACAGATATATGGGGTAGTAACATAACGTAAATGCTACAGAGCCTAATGTAGGCTAAAACAAAGAAGCAAGGTATCAATCTGGACATTCTGAACAGAACAATGACAGTTAATGTCTTACAATGAACAGGTAAAAGTAACTTGGATACAGATATATGGGGTAGTAACATAACATAACGTAAATGCTACAGAGCCTAATGTAGGCTAAAACAAAGAAGCAAGGTATCAATCTGGGAATGGATTTGAGTCTGTTAAAGATTCAAAGAAGGTCTGAGAGTTCTGGATATGATCTATATAGTTCTCTGGGGGGTTACCAAAGAAGGGTCCTTGGCATGAATAGTTCGGCAGGCTGTTGCTTATGAGAACGCTTGATTGAATAACCAAGTCTTAAGTCTTTTTTTTTAGACTGAGGATGGTAGGCGGAGGTTAAGTCCAAGGCGATGTCAAATTTTTGACATAAAGCTCTCCAAAACTTTGCAGTAAATTGCACTCCTCTGTCGGTTAGGATATGCTTAGGCATCCCATGAAGGCAGAAGATGTGTTTAATAAAGAGTTTTGCTAACTCCGTAGCAGAGGGTAATCTTGGTAATGCTACAAAATGTGCCATTTTGGAGAAGCGGTCAACAGTGACCCAAATGGTGTTGTTTCCGTTGGATGGTGGCAGATCTACCACGAAATCGGTTGCTATATGTGTCCAGGGTTCATCCAGCAACGGTAGAGGCTGTAACAGACCCCAAGGATGTCCGGCTGGTGGTTTCTGCTTGGCACAGACAGCACAGAACCCACATAGGCTTGTACATCCTTTTTCATGGTTGGCCACCAATAGTACCTTTGTAACATGGCTGGGGTACGCTCTGTCCCGCATGGCCTGCCAGACGGGAATCGTGTGCTCACTTCAACAGCTTCTTCCTTAGATTTCTGGCCTCCACTGTCTTCCCAGCGGGTATTGCATGAGTGGCTGCGAGGACCACTCTTTCGGGATCAATGATGTGACGGGGTTCATCTGGCACATCCTGAGGGGAGAAGGATCGTGACAAGGCATCAGCCCGAGTGTTCTTCTCTCCCGGACGATACTTCAGAAGGAAGTCAAATCTGTTAAAGAACAGGGACCATCTTGCTTGATGGTGATTGAGTCGCTGAGCATGTCTGAGGTACTCCAAATTCTTGTGATCAGTGTTCACTACTATTTGGTGTTGTGCGCCTTCCAGCCAAGGACACCACTCTTCAAAAGCCAGCTTGATTGCGAGTAGCTCTTTGTCTCCGATTCCATAATTTCTTTTGGCAGGCAAGAACCGCCTTGAGAAGAAGGAGCAAGGATGGAGCACATTAGATTCGCTGTACTGACTTAGAACCGCTCCCACACCAACGTCTGATGCATCAGTCTCAACGATGAATGGACGATGTAGGTCAGGATGGTGGAGGCACGGCTTCTTTTGAAAAGCCTCTTTGAGCATCAGAAAGGATGATATGGCTTCTGGAGACCAATTGATAGGATTGGCGCCCTTCTTGGTCATAGCGGTTAAAGGGACTGTCAATGATGAGTAGTTTTTAGTAAAGGATCGATAATAATTAGTGAAGCCCAAGAAGCGGTGCAGTGCCTTCAGGCCTCTAGGTTGAGGCCAGTCCCGGATACTTTCTAATTTCTTGGGGTCCATCTGAAACTCGTTCTTAGAAACAATATATCCCAGGAAGGGTACGGACTCCTTGTGGAATTCGCACTTTTCAAGCTTTGCATATAGGTGGTACTCACACAGGCGTCTTAAGACTTTCTTAACATCCTCCTGATGAGTTTGCAGATCTTGAGAGAAGATCAATATATCATCGAGATATGCTACTATGTATTGATAAAGTAAGTCCCGTAAGATGTCGTTCATCATATTTTGAAAGGGCTCCAGGGGCGATCCAGGAAACTACAGACCGGTTAGCCTGACTTCAGTGCCAGGAAAAATAGTGGAAAGTGTTCTAAACATCAAAATCATAGAACATATAGAAAGACATGGTTTAATGGAACAAAGTCAGCATGGCTTTACCCAAGGCAAGTCTTGCCTCACAAATCTGCTTCACTTTTTGAAGGAGTTAATAAACATGTGGATAAATTGAACCAGTAGATGTAGTATACTTGGATTTTCAGAAGGCTTTTGACAAAGTTCCTCATGAGAGGCTTCTAGGAAAAGTAAAAAGTCATGGTATAGGTGGTGATGTACTTTCGTGCATTGCAAACTGGCTAAAAGACAGGAAACAGAGAGTAGGATTAAATGGACAATTTTCTCAGTGGAAGGGAATGAGCAGTGGAGTGCCTCAGGAATCTGTATTGGGACCCTTACTTTTCAATATATTTATAAATAATCTGGAAAGAAATATGACGAGTGAGATAATCAAATTTGCAGATGATACAAAATTGTTCAGAGTAGTTAAATCACAAGCAGATTGTGATAAATTGCAGGAAGACCTTGTGAGACTGGAAAATTGGGCATCAAAATGGCAGATGAGATTTAATGTGGATAAGTGCAAGGTGATGCATATAGGGAAAAATAGCGCATGCTATAGTTACACAATGTTAGGTTCCATATTAGGTGCTACAACCTAAGAAAGAGATCTAGGCGTCATAATGACTATATCAGACTGAACAGACTATATCAATGACGCCCTTCATTGATATAGTCTGTTCAGTGTGCTGCGGCAGTCAAAAAAGCAAACAGAATGTTGTGAATTATTAGGAAGGGAATGGTGAATAAAACGGAAAATGTCATAATGCCTCTGTATCGCTCCATGGTGAGATCGCACCTTGAATACTGTGTACAATTCTGGTTGCCGCATCTCAAAAAAGATATAATTGCGATGGAGAATGTTGCGATCCCGGGTCGGCCCGGGACCGCTGCCTACCTCCGACCCGGCTCCGGCCCTCCTTTAGCCCCGTTCGGGCCATGCAGGCCTCGGGCGCAACGCTCCCACGCCGACGTAGCAGCCGGCGTCCTCCCGCGGCTGGCCCCGCCCCCTAGCCACGCGCGCACTAGGGCTCTACATTTAAAGTGGCCAGCGCGGGAGATCCAGCTACTCGGCTGGTGACGTCAGGCGCTGCACACCTATTTAAGCCCTGCAGTCACAGCATTCCCTGCCTTGCAACGAGGTTCACAGGTATCCTGCCTTTAGTTGCTGCGTCCTTGCTTCTTCACATCCTCGCTCCGATCCGGTTTGCCTTCTGACTACTCTTCGTTTTCTCCTTGGTTCTGGTACGACATCTGATCTCTGGCTTGACCCTGCTTCCGTCCCCGACTTCGCTTCTGGATTGTCCACTTGGTTCTGATACGACATCTGACCTCTGGCTTGACCCTGCTTCCGTCCCCGACTCGCTCCTGGATTGTCCTCTTGGCTCTGGTACAACATCTGACCTCTGGCTTGACCCGGCTCAGTCCTCGACTCCGACTTGGTTCTTCGACTGGATCGCTTCCTGGACTCCGTCTTGGATTTTCACCGCCCCGTGGTACCTGCGTCCGCTAGCCCCGAAGATTCTCCTAAGTCCCAGCGGCTGGGCCCCTACAGGCTCCTCCTGGGGGGGCTTCGGCTTCCAGGGCGAATCTCCAAAAGTCCCAGCGGCTGGGCTCCTACGAGCTCCTCTCGGGGGAGCACCGGTCTCCAGGGTGAAGTGTCTTGGTCGCATAGGACTCCATCTTGTTCCGGCGTCCAAGCATATCCAGGTCTGTCGAGCCGCCTCCCGGTTGGGATCTTTTGCTAGGGTTCTCCACAGCATCCCTCCACTTGTCCCGACCGGCCTAAGGGTCCTCGAGTTTCAACAAGTTGCAAGGCCATGGACCCAGCGGATCTCGCAGGTTTGAAAGCCATCCCGGGCATTGCCCAGAAGCTACAGCAGCAACAGGCCTGTCTCGACACCCTGATGTCAACCGTACAACGCCTAGCAGACCGTGTCGAAGGGGCCTCCGCTGCCAGCTCTTCGGCATCCACATCATGTCCTTTCATGGATTACAAACTGGCTAAAAGACAGGAAACAGAGAGTAGGATTGAATGGGCAATTTTCTCAGTGGAAGGGAGTGGACAGTGGAGTGCCTCAGGGATCTGTATTGGGACCCTTACTGTTCAATATATTTATAAATGATCTGGAAAGAAATACGACGAGTGAGATAATCAAATTTGCAGATGACACAAAATTGTTCAGAGTAGTTAAATCACAAGCAGATTGTGATAAATTGCAGGAAGACCTTGTGAGACTGGAAAATTGGGCATCCAAATGGCAGATGAAATTTAATGTGGATAAGTGCAAGGTGATGCATATAGGGAAAAATAACCCATGCTATAATTACACAATGTTGGGTTCCATATTAGGTGCTACAACCCAAGAAAGAGATCTAGGTGTCATAGTGGATAACACATTGAAATCGTCGGTGCAGTGTGCTGCGGCAGTCAAAAAAGCAAACAGAATGTTGGGAATTATTAGAAAAGGAATGGTGAATAAAACGGAAAATGTCATAATGCCTCTGTATCGCTCCATGGTGAGACCGCACCTTGAATACTGTGTACAATTCTGGTCGCCGCATCTCAAAAAAGATATAATTGCGATGGAGAAGGTACAGAGAAGGGCAACCAAAATGATAAGGGGAATGGAACAACTCCCCTATGAGGAAAGACTAAAGAGGTTAGGACTTTTCAGCTTGGAAAAGAGATGACTGAGGGGGGATATGATAGAGGTGTTTAAAATCATGAGAAGTCTAGAACGGGTAGATGTGAATCGGTTATTTACTCTTTCGGATAGTAGAAAGACTAGGGGGCACTCCATGAAGTTAGCATGGGGCACATTTAAAACTAATCGGAGAAAGTTCTTTTTTACTCAACGCACAATTAAACTCTGGAATTTGTTGCCAGAGAATGTGGTTAGTGCAGTTAGTATAGCTGTGTTTAAAAAAGGATTGGATAAGTTCTTGGAGGAGAAGTCCATTACCCGCTATTAAGTTCACTTAGAGAATAGCCACTGCCATTAGCAATGGTTACATGGAATAGACTTAGTTTTTGGGTACTTGCCAGGTTCTTATAGCCTGGATTGGCCACTGTTGGAAACAGGATGCTGGGCTTGATGGACCCTTGGTCTGACCCAGTATGGCATTTTCTTATGTTCTTATGTTCTTATGACTCCGGACCACTCATACCTGTTCAGATGCCTGCTCCATCACGGTACTCTGAGGACGCCAATTCATGTCGGGGTTTTCTCAACCAGTGTTACATTCGCTTCAATCTGCTGCCCGCGCAGTTTCCTGCAGATCATGTCAAGACAAACTACATCATTTCCCTCCTGGATGGGATACCCCTAGCCTGGGCTTCGTCTCTTTGGGAACGCCAGGACCCCCGTCTGAATAATCTGGTGCAGTTTGTCCAATCTTTCCAGAGAGTCTTCGACGAGCCGTCCCGTGCCTCCACGGCCGCCTCTGAACTCCTTCAGTTACGGCAGGGTAATCGCCCCCTGGAGGAGTACGCCATGGAGTTCCAGACCCTTGCCACCGAATTGGGCTGGAGAGCAGATAGTCTGCATGGGATATTCCTAGAGGGGCTCTCTCCACGTCTCCAAGACGAGTTGGCAGCTCGAGACCTTCCGGACGACCTCAACGAGCTGATCGATTTGGCAGGCCGAGTGGATCGGCGTATTCAGCGTCATTTTCGGGAACGAAGGACCACGCAGGGACAGACCAGCTCTCGGTCCACATCACCCCGTGTCAGGCCGCCTCCTCCCGCTCTATCTAGTGCTCAGGGTGAAGAGCCCATGCAGTTGGGTCGAGGACCTCTTTCCCCAGAGGAGCGGAGGCGGCGTCGCTCCCAGGGACTGTGCCTCTACTGTGGTGGTAAGGGTCACTTCCTGGCCCGTTGCACTGAGCGCCCGGGAAACGCCCGAACCTAGAGTCTAGCGGGGAGTTGATTCTAGGCAGTTCCACCTCTAACTCCCCATGTACCGTCCCGGTAAGGTTGTGTCTTCCGGGAGGGGGTTTTGATACCTTAGCCCTACTCGACTCTGGGTCCGGGGGGAACTTTATTCTCCAAGATCTGGTGCAGCAGCTCCAACTGGAGGTCCAGCCGCAGGAGCCTCCGGTACGGGTATCCTCCATTCAGGGAACCCCGCTTCCAGGGACTATTTCCACCCGGACTCGCCCCTTCACGCTTCAGGTCGGAGCCCTCCATACTGAGGAGATCTCATTCCTCGTCCTAGAGAAATCTATTCATCCAGTCATCCTAGGCTTGCCCTGGCTGAGAAAACATTCACCGGTGATAGATTGGGAGTCCCTTCAGATCACCGCTTGGGGAACTACTTGCTTCCGTCAGTGTCTTCCGACTCACTCTCAACCCACGCTTCCGCTCCTGACGACCCGGTTAACAGTGCCTCCTCAGTACCATGCCTTCCGAGATGTCTTCTCCAAGGAGAAAGCCGAGTTACTCCCTGAACACCGGCCCTTCGACTGCGCGATTAACTTACTGCCGGGCACCACGCCACCTCGCGGCCGTGTGTACCCGTTGTCCCTTCCAGAGACCCAGGCCATGTCCACCTATATCAAGGAGAACCTAGAACGGGGGTTCATCAGGCCCTCGAATTCCCCGGCTGGAGCTGGATTCTTCTTCGTGGGGAAGAAGGACGGATCTCTTCGGCCCTGCATCGATTACAGGGGCCTGAATCGTATCACCCGACGGGATCATTATCCTCTGCCTTTGATTCCCGAACTCCTGGACCGTCTTCAAGGAGCCAAGATATTTACAAAGCTGGACCTTAGATGGGCCTACAATCTAGTAAGGATCCGTCCGGGGGATGAGTGGAAGACCGCCTTCAACACCCGGGACGGCCATTATGAGTACCTCGTCATGCCCTTCGGCCTTTGTAACGCCCCAGCTGTATTCCAGAACCTCATGAATGAGGTACTTTGAGACTTGCTACATACTTCAGTAATAGTTTACCTTGACGACGTGCTGATATACTCTCGAGACCTGGAGACGCATCGTCGACATGTTTGCCAAGTGCTCCAGAAATTGAGGGAGAACCGGCTATACGCCAAACTGGAAAAATGCCAATTTGAGCAGGAGTCGTTACCCTTCCTAGGATACATCGTCTCGTCCACAGGCTTCCATATGGATCCGGGTAAGGTCACCGCCATCAGTAATTGGCCGCAACCGGTGGGAATCAAGGCCCTACAACGCTTCTTGGGCTTCGTGAACTTCTACCGTCAGTTCATCCCACATTATTCCAGTCTGGTAGCCCCGCTAACGGCCCTTACCCGGAGGGGTGCCGACGCCCGGAGAAGGCCTGCCGCTGTACAGGCCTTCCAAGACCTTAAGGAAGCATTCTTGCATGATACCTGCCTCCGACATCCGGACCCCCGGAATCAATTCATTGTGGAGGTTGACACCTCCGATGTGGCGGTAGGGGTCATGCTTGCCCAATCTTCCAAAAACGGCAAAATCCTGCCCTGCTCTTACTTCTCGCGTAAATTTTCCCCCACAGAAAAGAATTACGGGATCGGGGACAAACAATTGCTCGCCATCAAACTAGCTTTTGAGGAGTGGCGCCAATGGCTGGAGGGAGCTCAGCACCCTATAATAGTCTATACGGACCACAAAAATTTGGAGTATCTTTGCCGTGCCCAGCGTCTCAATCCCCGGCAGGCGCGCTGGTCCCTCTTCTTCAGTCGGTTTAATTTCTCGCTCCACTACAGGCCGGCAGCCAAGAACATTAGAGCGGATGCCCTCTCCCGTAACACCGAGACGGAAGACACCATTGAACCTCCCCAATACATTCTGGACCCAGCCAAGGTTCTCGTGGCTGCATCCGAAGTGGCACCCGCAGGGAAGACGGTGGTTCCAGCTCGCTCGAGGAGGAGGGTGCTAGCATGGACCCACGATTCGTTAACCGTCGGTCATCCAGGAATGGCCCGGACTCTAGATCTCTTAACCGAATTCTACTGGTGGCCACGGGTCAAGGAGGATGTTCGACTCTACGTCCAGTCTTGCGCTACGTGCGCCCGACAGAAACCGCTGCCAGGCCGCCCCTGGGGTCTTCTCCAGCCGCTTCCCATCCCTATGGAGCCATGGACCCACGTATCCACGGATTTTATAGTGGAATTACCCCCATCGGAGGGAAAGACTGTGGTCTGGGTCACGGTAGACCGCTTCTCAAAAATGGCACACTTCATGCCTCTTGCGAAGCTACCTACAGCTCCTGAACTGGCCGATCTATTCATCCAAAATATCTTTCGACTCCATGGATTACCTCGGCACATTACTTCGGACAAGGGCCCTCAGTTTACGGCAAAATACTGGAGGGCTCTTTTCAAGAAATTTGGGGTACAACTGAACTTGACCACCGCTTTTCACCCCCAGAGCAATGGCCAAGTTGAACGCACCAACCGAACTCTGAAGACCTTTCTCCGGGCATTCGTCAGTGACTTGCAAGATAACTGGGTCGCCCTCTTACCTTGAGTGGAGTTTTCGTACAACCGCCACAAACACTCCGCTACTCTACAGTCCCCGTTCCAGATGGTTTATGGGAGGACTCCCAAACCTCCGCTCCCGTTACCTTTGACGGTCTCGTCCCCGGCAGCGCAACTTACGGCGAACCAGCTACGTCGCCTCTGGCGCTCCACCCAGGAGAAGCTTCGGCAGACGGCCGCTCGATCCAAGGAATATGCGGATAGAACCCGGTGACCCGCTCCAGTTTTCCTACCAGGGACCAAGGTATGGCTGAGTACCAAAAACATTCGGCTGCGCACACCTTCCATGAGGCTAGCACCCCGCTATATTGGTCCCTTCATCGTGGCCGAACGTATTGGGGCGGTGTCCTACAGACTACGCTTGCCCTCCACTCTTAAGATACATGATGTCTTCCACGTGTCTTTGCTCAAACCGGTGGTCCTTTCCCGATTCCAGGCTCGGCCTCCGGAACCCATTGCCACTGCTGCTGATCCAGAGGGGACGTATACAGTAAAAGAGGTTCTGAACATTCGGGTCCGCCGCCGTCGTTGGGAATACCTGCTCTCCTGGGAGGGTTACGGGCCCGAGGAGAACTCCTGGGAACCCGCTTCGCATATCCTGGATAAGGACCTCCTCCGCCAGTTCCATCTGGGGATAGGCTGCAGCCCCCGGGGAGGGGGCGCAGGAGAGGGGGTACTGTTGCGATCCCGGGTCGGCCCTGGGACCGCCGCCTACCTCAGACCCGGCTCCGGCCCTCCTTCAGCCCCGTTCGGGCCGTGCAGGCCTCGGGCGCAACGCTCCCGCGCCGACGTAGCAGCCGGCGTCCTCCCGCGGCTGGCCCCGCCTCCTAGCCCCGCGCGCGCGCGCTAGGGCTCTACATTTAAAGGGGCCAGCGCGGGAGATCCAGCTTACCCGGCTGGTGACGTCAGACGCTGCAGGCCTATTTAAGCCCTGCAGTCATGGCATTCCCTGCCTTGCAACGAGGTTCACAGGTATCCTGCCTTTAGTTGCTGCGTCCTTGCTTCTTCAAATCCTCGCTCCGATCCGGTTTGCCTTCTGACTACTCTTCGTCTTCTCCTTGGTTCTGGTTCGACATCTGACCTCTGGCTTGACCCTGCTTCCATCCCCGACTCGCTACTGGATTGTCCTCTTGCCTCTGGTATGACATCTGACCTCTGGCTTGATCCGGCTCGGTCCTCGACTCCGACTTGGTTCTTCGACTGGATCGCTTCCTGGACTCCGTCTTGGATTTTCACCGCCCCGTGGTACCTGCGTCCGCTGGCCCCGAAGATTCTCCTAAATCCCAGCGGCTGGGCCCCTACAGGCTCCTCCTGGGGGGGCTCCGGCTTCCAGGGCGAATCTCCAAAAGTCCCAGCGGCTGGGCTCCTACGAGCTCCTCTCGGGGGAGCGCCGGTCTCCAGGATGAAGTGTCTTTCACCTACAGGGCCCAACGCCATCCAGCCTTCTTGCCATCGTCGAGTCCTTGGTCGCATAGGACTCCATCTTGTTCCGGTGTCCAAGCATATCCAGGTCTGTCGAGCCGCCTCCCGGTTGGGATCTTTTGCTAGGGTTCTCCACAGCATCCCTCCACTCGTCCCGACCGGCCCAAGGGTCCACGAGTTTCAACAGAGAAGGTAAAGAGAAGAGCTACAAAACAGGCCTATACAGTAAAGCGCGGCCGTGGTTACCCTGCTTCTAACCTGCTTTCTACTCACAATTTGGCCGTGTTAGTCCAACCCGTGATTCACTATCCCTTTTAACCCATCCTTACCTCTTCTTTAAATCAACGGGTAACCCTTTCCGCCCGCGGCATGTATATGATATGTAAACGATCGGATTAGCTATTCCCTCCCATACAGTAACGTGCGCCCCGATTATCACCTTTTTAACCTGCAGTTTTGCCACGTGTTTAACCTGCTAATTTACCGCCTACCCTTACCCCTGCGTTAGTGTGGAGCGTCAGGTCAGAGAGACGAAATTTCACGGGCAAACGACCCCCTCACCCCCCGGGACAAGACCTTTAGAGGAGCCAGGATCGGGCAAACTTTCCCTGAGCCCCCGCTCACCTGCCCTGGTCGCGTCCATGGGTGCCGATCTCCCATGCGGGCGCACTGACAGCTCCGGAGCAGGAAGGAAGGACTTGTTGTTTCCAAGCATAACCTCTAAACCTCCATAACTAAACTCTTGCCTGCCCAACCTAAAATCCAACCGCCGGGAAAGCCACGCTTCAGGATCGGGCAAACTTTCACCCAGCCCCCGCTCACCTGCCTTGGCAGCGTCCATGGGTGCTGGTCTCCGGAGCAGCCCCAGTCCTCTCTCCCCTCCTCCCGGGGGCAGCCGGCTGCAAGAGCGAGAGCGGCTTCAGCAGCCCGGGGCGGATTGGGCGCTCCTCATGCGAGGCGCGTCTACCAGCAACCCTCGCCGGCGATGGTGAATGAGTGCACGCCGTGACCTGAGCGCCCGGCTGGACGTCCGAGGTCACGGCGTGCGCTCATGGCAGTGAAGGTGCATGAATGCACGCCGTGACCTGAGCGCCCGGCTGGACGTCCGAGGTCACGGTATGCGCTCATTCACATTCGCCAGCGAGGGCGGCTGGAAGCCGCGCCTCGCATGGGAAGCACCCGATCCGCCCCGAGCTGCTGAAGCCGCTCTCGCTCTCGCCACCGGCTGCCCCCGGGAGGAGGGGAGAGAGGACTGGGGCTGCTCCGGAGACCGGCACCCATGGACGCGGCCAGGGCAGGTGAGCGGGGGCTGGGGGAAAGTTTGCCCAATCCTGAAGTGTGGCTTTCCGGCGCTAGAAAATTAGGGCAAAAGGGAATGCCCACCGGTAGCGTATCTCCTCATTTCGCAGGGCACTGGTCACCTCTCGTAGCTGGAATCTCTTTTGTAGTGTTGAAGGTGCCAAGTCATTATAAATAGAGATCTCGTGATCTTGCCACTTCCACTGAGGATGAGCTCTAGCAAAGTTGAGAATCTCCTCCTTGACCCGGAAGTGGTGGAATTTGAGGATTATATCTTGTGGCTGATTGTCCCGGCAGGGGCCCAACGCCCGATGTGCCCATTCCAAGTCAATCTCTCTTGCACAGCCTCCGACATTCAGCTGAGAATCGCTGCTGGAGAGAATGGATTTGCAGATGTCCTCTGCAGTCTGCATGCAGTCCTGATACTGCTCTGTTTCCGGGACTCCTCGCAGCCGTAGATTCGCCCAGCGCGAGCGGTTCTCTGAGCTTCTAATTTTTCCACCAGCGCCTCCATTTCTGCGGCGAAAGTTTTGTTCTGTAGTGTCAAGGCATCAATCGCTGCACTATGGGTATCAGCCCACAGGTCAGTGTCGTCCACGCAATTGCCCATCGCGGTCAGGTCGTCCCGCATTTCAGAAATAGATGGTAGCAGTTCAGTCTTATGAGCTTTAAGATCTGTTCGCCGCTCCAAAAACCAATTGCGAATTTCGGCCCTGGTCAGAAAATCAGAGCAGGAGCCAGGCATATGTGTGTCTCCATGCTCAGAAGCGTTGTTCAGCCCGCCAGCATCAGCAGAGACCTCGTGGAGCTCTTCGGCCTGTGCCTCGCCCACGGGCGGAAGCTCCTCCGCCACTTTGCTGAAGGAGAATTGCTTCAGGTCTGCCACTCGTTTGCGGGAAGCCATCTCGCTATGTTCCCCCAAATATATTTGACCTTCTTAGCTCACCGGGTGTATTTTATAACGATGAAATGCCACTTTGAAAAAATATTGGGAGTGGAGCAGATGGATCAGGCGGCCATCTTGTAGTGCTGCTCACCAGTGCCCCCAAGCGAAGACGTTTTATGAATCCCATCACAGAGAAGCTCCACAACTTCAGCCCGGAGATAAGTTTGATTTGCACCTCGGTATATAGGACCATTTCCTATACTACGTCCCCTGGGTCCAGTCACACACAGCTTGCAGTTACCATCATCACTAAAAATTCACAATGCTTTCCACATCTCCCTGCTGAAACCGCTTATCTTGTACAAGTTTTCTAAGAAGACACCTGAGCCGCAGCCCCTCTCTGCGGAGGAAGACATAACCTACCAGGTAGATGACATCCTAGATGTGCGGAGACATAGGAGATGATGGGAATATCTTATTTCCTGGGAAGGATTCGGACCAGAGGAAAACAGCTGGGAACCTGCAAGTAATATTCTGGACAAAGAACTAATCAGGCAATTCCATCTGGCTCACCCCAGGAAGCCAAAACCCCCGGGGAGGGGCCCTAAGAAGGAGGTACTGTTGCGCCCATCGGTCGCAGACGGCTGTGACTTCTTATGCTCACCTCTTTTTTCCCTGCACCGTTGGCAGCCTCCGCCAACTAACGCCAACTTCCTTGGTGTCCCCGGGACATCGTGGGCGCTGCCGACCGCCATCTTTCTTCTGGCATCACCTAGGCACGCGCGCGCAGGGCCTCTTTATGTATACATCATGGTGGGAACCTTGGGGGCGTCCCCTCCCAATGACGTCAGCACTGTTAGTGTACTTATACTGACTGGCCCATTGCTAAGACGGGTTAGCAAGGAGTTCTCTCGCTTGTTAAATCTGCTCTAACTTGGATCTTCTGTTCCAGACTCTCCTCCTGGCATTCGGACGCTCTGAGTACCTGCTCCTCGGGGGCTCTTCCACGTCTTGGCTATCCACTCCTCGGAGAGCTCTCCTGCCTAGGATTTCCTGACCCGCTCCTCCGGTATCTCTGCTGGGACTTTCTTGTGTGAGTACATTCTCCAACTTCTATCAACCTTGCTGAAGATTCCTCAGTGTACCCTGTTCCTCAGGCCACTACCATTCTTCAGTCTGTCTATGCTACTCATCCTGTGCCTCAGGATATTGCTCCATCTGTACAAGGTCTATGGCATGGTTCCTATATCACAGACCTCTGCCTCCTTGGCATCTATAGTACAGTTTCCTTGGCATACCCCACGCTGCGGGCCACTACCAGATCTGCACTCAGAGGTATTTTCATCAGTCTGCAGGAATCTCCTGGTGTACCCTGCGCTACGGGCCACTACTGGATCTTTGTATCTACATTATCATCTTGACTACTATATTTGCTGAAAGACTGTGTTTATTACATTTCCCGCTCCTCGGGTTATGTACTATCTTTTTCCTTAATAAAGTCTCTCTCACAGCTGTGTCCTATGTCGCTGAGACCATGCCCACCGACGGTGAGGCCCACGGGGCTCCTCCCCGTGGGTGGCGACATCTTTCACCTTGGCCCGGGGTTCACAACTTCATCAAAACCATAACATGGACCATGTAGATCGCAGACACTGTTTCTCCTCCTGGGTTCTAGTTGCCAAATTCTGTGAAAACTTTACAAATTCTGTGCAAATTATGCACTTCATAGTTGCACAGAATTCTTCCAGGAGTAAGTCTGACAGGATTGGGATGTTTTTCCCTCCAAAAGATTTATTTTACATTCTTCCTACCAACTGTGGTCCACTACACCACATCTCATATATGAGCTGTTATAAGACCTTACATAACATAAGTTAGAATTGGGGAAAGTCCCCTAGCCACATGTATCACTGACTCTTCGCAGCCTAAGATTAAGTTCCTTGCCAACACTTCCAAAGTGCCTCTGGATGCTGGTACCATTGTGAGGAGATCTGCGGAGAGAGCAGACTCCCCACTGGACATTGAATCATCGTTGAGCCCTGAAGCGCCAACAGTTCTTCTTCTTTCCTGCTAGATGTCAGCCACTGAATTGGGTAGTTGGCTACATCTGTACCGATGACATCTGGGGGAGTCTCGTCCTGTGCAGAGGGATGTTTTTTCCCTAGGATTCCCGGATGAGGCAGTGCTCCTGGAACATCTTCCTGATGGCTCCACTGTGATTCAGGATACCTGCCAGCGGTTCAGAGGATATCGGAAGCAATTTTCCATCTCTTGCTTCTGCTATTGAAGTTTCGATAAGAACCATCTTCTGAGCATTATTAGAGAAACTGCAAATGGTGACTTTAGACTCTTTTTGGTCAGCTTTGGTGGTCTTAGAAAAGTCAATTTCCTCTCTTGTGGATATTTCTTCTGACAATAATTGAATGCAAATATCTGAAAGAGCTCTTTCCTCTCATAGAAATTTTAAAATTTGTACAAACATATGACTGTTTTACCAAATGTACAATGGAACTAGGTACAAAGTGATATGATCAATGTAAAGAAGTTGGAAAACAGAAAATTCCTTGTGTTACCTTAATTTGTGAGTACTTAATTTCCCACTTAATGACAGCATTAGGTCTCTTTAAAAAATATTTGCTTGTTGTTTTGAAATTTCCTGTTGATGCTAATCCTTCTATATCCAAGGCTTTTTTTCTACTAAGGAAGTTACAGAGGGATCAGGCCTAGGTCCACATCTGGACTTGTCCTAATTCCTGAAATCTTCTGTGGATACTCAGGTTACTGATTTTGGAACTTTACTTGTTAAATTCGTTTTTCCACAAGATCGGGATTCTGTTCTTAGACTCTTTCGGGATCATCACGCACTATTCTATGGACAGAACATATGGGTTTTCCCGATATTACCAGAGCCACGCAGATACGGAGGAAGTTTTTAGAAATGCATCATAAAGTTTTGACTATTGGCACTCAATTTATTGTTCGCTGTCCTTATAAATGTATTATGAAATGTTCTAATGAAAAATTTGTCTACTTTAAGCCTTCCCAACTTAAAGGTACATTTTAAAAGGGGCGCGCGGACGTCCATGTGCTTGCGGTTCCCAGCGCGTGCGCATGACACACCAATTTAATTACATGTGCGCATTCTGCGAATGTTATAACATCTGATACCCGCGCACAAGGAGGGGATTTTACTTTCAAGTATGCTGCAACGCGATCGGGCCTTCCCCAGTTCCCTCCCAGTCCAATCCAATAAAGGAGTGGAATTGGGGGTTACCTTCCCTAACCCCCTAGCTACCCTTTTCCCCTCTCCGCTCCAATCCCTAAAATCTACCTAATTACCCTTTTTTTTGCTTTTAAGCTTACCTGCTCGACAGAGCAGCAGTAAGTTGTACGCAGCTGGGACAGTGCCCTCCCTGCCCAGACCCTGCCCGTGGCCTGCCCCTTTATACAAACCCAGCTCTTCCACATGTACTGTGAGATACATGTGTAGCTGGGCCGCTTGGAAAATGCGCGCGATGTGCATGTGGCCCAGCCATGCGCATATCTCCCAGTTTTTACGCACGAATGCGATTAAAGTTTTGGCCATTAGATGCTTTTTGGATTCTCACGCCTATCTCTAAGTAACTTCTTTGTTCAGCTTTATATTATAATTCGGAAGTATCTCTCCTTTTTCTTTTTACTTTTCTTCTTTCTTTTTTTTTTTGCTCAAATAGGTCTTGTCTCCCTCTTTATTTTTCCTGTAGAGATATTTAGTATTGCATTTTATTTACCTCTTTCTGATTTCTTTGTATACCTTATGTAATATCTCTTTTTTTCTGTAAAGTTTCACTTGTTAAAAATTTGAAATTATTATTTCTCACAGGACAAGCAGGATGGTAGTCCTCACATATGGGTGACATCATCAGGATGGAGCCCAATCACGGAAAACTTCTGTCAAAGTTTCCAGAACTTTGACTGGCCCCTACTGGGCATACCCAGCATGGCACCAACCCCGCAGCCAGCAGGGTTCCCCCTTCAGTCTTCTTTTTTCCGCGCAGCAGTAGCCTCGCGGTTTAGGAGCTCTGAAGAGATTCCTGACAGGAATTTTCCTCACGGAGTTAATTAAACTTAAATTGCCCCACAGAGGTCCCTCCTCTAACTTTTCTCAGGCCGCGGTACTCCGGTAAGTTTTTCACCGTTTTTCGTTGATTACAGTCGAGTTTAGCCCTCGCGGCCTACTGGCCGTCGACCGTACCGCGGCTCGATTTTTCTATGCCCATGGCGTCGGGGTTTCGTCGGTGCCCGGACTGTACTCGCACCAGGTCCATCACAGATCCTCATGGAGTCTGTGTAATGTGTTTAGGCCATGATCATGATGTCCTGACTTGCACCAAATGTGCCCTCATGACACCAAAAGGTCGCAAAGCCAGAATGGAGAAGATGGGACTCTTTTTCCATGCTCACACCCCGACGCCGTCCATCGCATCGACGTCATCGGAACCGGCACCGTCGAAGTCCCACCAGCATCGACAACCGTCCGGTGACAGCCCACCATCGATGTCGTCACGGCCATCGACTCCCGTTTCTCCCCCTCAAGATCGAGGGGATCGTAGGGAGAAACATCGCCACCGGCATTGTAAGTCTCGGACCGTCGAGAGAGCGAAATCGACCTCGCCACCGTCCAGGAACAGCACCGACCACTTCTGCGACCGGGACATCAAGGCAACCCTCACCCGATCGGGGTTTGGGAGTTGCGATTCCGCCTGTAAAGGTGGTCCCTCCGACTGTGCCTCAGCCTCCCTCTTCTGTCATGGAACCGGGGCTGATTGTCCCAGGTCTGCGGGAAGAACTGGACCCACTGGTCCAGGAGGCCATCAACAAAGTGATGCAACGGCTCCAGGTTCCTCTGGCACCGACACCGGCACCGAGAGTGGAACCGGTCACTGACCCGATTCCAGCAGCGCTGGCACAGCTGCTATCCCGGATGGAAGCGCTCATGACTGCCCTTCCACCGGTGATTCCCGGGTCTCCGATGGCTCCGGTGCGCTCCCTGATGACAGCTTCATTGTGAGGAGAAACACCGTTTCGCATTCCTCCTTCGGGGGTATTGCCTCAGCCATCGATGCCATGTCGTCCCTCGCCACCGATTCATTCATCGGGGGTGATACGCACATCGGCGCCATCGATGCCTTCGATGCCAGCACCGATACCCCCCAGGGTGTCCACGGTGTCCCCGGTGATTCCTTTGATTTTCTCTGAGCCTCAACCGGGCTCTTCGGGTATCCAACCCCCTTCTCGTCCTACAGGTCAGCCTGCTGATCCTTATGACACCTGGGGTGATGATACTTCCACAGACACTGATGACTTACCTTCACCTCCTTCTCCTACTGAAAGTAGAAAACGTTCTCCTCCAGAGGACCTTTCTTTCATTAATTTTGTGAAGGAAATGTCGGAATTGGTCCCTTTTCAGCTTCAGACGGAGCAAGATGATAGGCACCAGATGGAGCTTTTCCAGTTCCTGAATGCCCCTAAAGTAATCACTTCTATTCCCATTCATCAAGTTCTTCTTGACCTCCTAAAGAACTGGGAAAACCCTGGATCCATTGCCCCAGTACACAGAAAGGCTGACACTACCTATCTAGTACAGTCAGCCCATGGCTTTCAAAAATCTGAGCTCGACCACCACTCAGTTGTGGTGGAATCAGCTCAAAAGAAAGCAAAAAGGACGAAGCCTCACTCCTCTACCCCTCCTGTCAAGGAACACAAGTTCCTAGACAATATTGGTCGATGAGTGTTCAAAGGGGCCATGCTCATCTCCAGAATTGCTTCTTACCAGCTGTACATGACCCAGTACAACAGGGTCATTTTCAAACAAATACAGGACTTCTCTGAAACCCTGCCTGACCAATTCCAAGAACATCTTCAAATCCTTGTCAACAAGGGGTTTGAGGCAGGAAAACATGAGATAAGAACAGCTTACGATATCTTCGATACCTCCACTAGAGTGTCTGCAACTGCCATTTCGGCAAGACGCTGGGCCTGGCTCAAGTCTTCTGACCTTCGCCCAGAAGTACAAGACAGGCTCTCTGACCTGCCCTGTATAGGAGATAATCTGTTCGGTGAACAGATTCAGCAAATAGTGGCTGAATTAAAGGACCATCATGAGACCCTCAAACAGCTCTCATTGATTCCTCTGCCAGGCATACCAGTGGGAGGTCGATTGTGCCACTTTCACGGCATATGGCAATCAGTCACAACCGACCAATGGGTGCTAGCAATCAATGCTCAGGGTTACCACCTAAACTTTCTTGCTCTTCCACCGGACTCACCACCTCTACAAGCGTGGAGAGTAACCGACCACTCTGTCCTTCTGGAGCAGGAGGTTTCCCTTCTTCTCCAGTTAAGAGCAATAGAACCCGTCCCTCTTTCGCAACAAGGCCTAGGGTTCTATTCCCGGTACTTTTTCGTCCCCAAAAAATCCGGGGGGCTTTGTCCAATCCTGGACCTACATGCCCTCAACAAGTACCTACAGCGAGAAAAGTTCAAGATGGTAACCTTGGGCTCGCTTCTACCTCTTCTACAAAGAGGAGACTGGCTCTGCTCTCTGGACCTCCAGGACGCATACACCCACATTGCGATATCTCCAGCTCATGGCAAGTACCTCAGGTTTTTAGTAGGCCCAAAGCACTATCAGTACCAAGTGCTTCCATTCGGCCTAGCATCGGCACCACAAGTCTTTACCAAATGTCTCATAGTTGTTGCAGCCTTTCTCAGGAAAGAAGGTGTTCACGTCTACCCCTATCTAGACGACTGGTTAATCAGGGCTCCAACTCAGCAAGCCGCTCGATCGTCCCTGGATTTGACCCTACACACTCTAATTTCTCTAGGATTTCTCGTCAATTACGAAAAATCCTATTTAGTCCCATCTCAAACCTTGTCGTTCATTGGGGCAGACTTGGACACCTTACAGGCAAAAGCCTTTCTACCTCAACAACGAGTGCAAACCCTCGTGTCCCTCGCTCACCAGTTGCAGTCTCAGTATACAGCAACAGCTCGGCAATTCCTTGTCCTTCTCAGACACATGGCGTCCTCAGTCCATCTCACACCAATAGCCCGCCTGGCCATGAGAGTCATGCATTGGACTCTGAGGTCACAATGGATTCAAGCGACTCAGCCTCTGTCAACCATTGTCCACATCACCAACGCACTCAGTCTCTCGCCTAGTGGAAAGATCAGAACAATCTCCTCCAGGGACTGCCTTTTCACCTACTAGATCCTCAACTCATTCTCACCACCGATGCTTCCAACCTCGGGTGGGGGAGCTCATGTGAACGATCTACAGTCACAAGGATTTTGGTCTCCAGAGGAAGCCAAACACTAGATAAATTTCCTGGAGCTTCGAGCAATGCGATATGCTCTGAGCTTTTCAGGATTGCCTATCAAATCAAGTCATCCTGATTCAGACGGACAACCAGGTGGCCATGTGGTACATCAACAAGCAGGGAGGCACAGGCTCCTTCCTTCTGTGTCAGGAAGCTGCGCAGATTTGGGCGGAAGCGCTCTCCCACTCGATGTACCTCAGGGCCACCTATTTGCCGGGAGTGCACAATGTCTTGGCAGACAAACTGAGTCGTGTCTTCCAACCGCACGAGTGGTCTCTCAACCCCTCGGTAGCGACCTCTCTCTTCCAGCAATGGGGTCATTCCCAAATAGACCGCTTTGAGTCCCCTCAGAACCACAAAGTGGACAATTACTGCTCCCTCATTCGGAGCGAGCACTCTCAGCCCAGAGATGCATTCTCCCTCTCGTGGGCAGCCGGTCAGCTTTATGCATTCCCTCCACTTCCTCTTCTCTCAAAGACTCGTGAAGCTCCGTCAGGACAAGGGAACCATGATCCTGATAGCACCTCACTGGCCACGCCAAGTGTGGTTTCCCATACTCCAGGATCTCTCCATCTGCAGGCACATTCCCTTGGGAACGCACCCACTTCTGATCACTCAGAACGACGGATGTCTACTCCATCCTAATCTTCAGGCCTTGTCCCTGACGGCATGGATGTTGAAAGGTTAATCCTTCAACCACTTAACCTTTCAGATTCGGTTTCTCGTGTCCTGATTGCTTCACGGAACATCAATCGATTGCTTCACGGATACATCAATCGAGGATGTATACCTTTCGCAATCCCTTGATCCCTTTTCCTGTCCAATCCCAAGGTTTTTGGACTATCTCTGGCATTTGTCAGAGTCAGGTTTAAAGACATCTTCAATCAGAATGCATGTCAGTGCGGTATCCGCCTTCCATAAAGGTGTCGGGGATGTTCCTATATCAGTACAACCCCTTGTAACATGCTTTTTAAAGGGCTTGCTCCATATCAAGCCACCTTTACATCCTCCGGCCCCTTCTTGGGACCTTAATCTGGTTCTCGGGCGGCTCATGAAACCACCATTCGAACCTCTTCACTCCTGTGACCTAAAATATCTCACATGGAAAGTGATTTTCCTTTTGGCTATCACTTCAGCTCGCAAGGTTAGTGAGTTACAGGCCCTAGTTACCTATCCTCCTTACACCAAACTCCTGCAGGACCGGGCGGTACTCCGCACTCACCCTAAGTTTTTGCCTAAGGTAGTTTCGGAGTTTCACATTAATCAATCCATCATACTACTTATCTTCTTCCTCAGGCCCCACTCCAACCCAGGGGAACAGGCTCTGCATACCCTCGACTGTAAACGTGCTCTAGCGTTCTACCTAGACTGTACAGTTGCCCACAGGAAGAGCACTCAGTTATTCGTCTCTTTCCATCTCAACAAATTAGGGCAACCTGTGGGTAAGCAGACTCTCTCCTCCTGGTTGGCGGACTGCATATCCTTTTGCTATCAGCAAGCAGGCATTCCTTTCCAAGACCGTGTTAAAGCACACTCTGTGAGGGCCATGGCGACTTCAGTAGCACATCTACGATTGGTGCTGCTTCCTGACATTTGCAGGGCTGCCACCTGGAGCTCTCTCCACACTTTCGCAACCCACTATTGCTTGGACGAAGCCGGAAGACAGGATTCCATCTTCGGCCAATCTGTCCTGTGTAACCTATTTCCAACGTGACGTACCAACACCCTTCCACCTGCCCAGTGGGGTTCAGGATGCCCTCTACCAAAATTCCACCCCTGATGTTGTGCCTGTTGCACGCCGTTGGGTACATTTGGTGCATGTTCGGACATCCTCGGCTCGGTACTCACCCATATGTGAGGACTACCATCCTGCTTGTCCTGTCAGAAAGCAAATGTTGCTTACCTGTAACAGGTGTTCTCACAGGACAGCAGGATGTTAGTCCTCACGAAACCCGCCAGCCGCCCCGCGGTGTTGGGTTCGTAACGTTTTCTTGTTTTATTTTTTCGGCACTGCATGTAGCTATCAAATAAGACTGAAGGGGGACCCCTGCTGGCTGCGGGGTTGGTGCCATGCTGGGCATGCCCAGTAGGGGCCAGTCAAAGTTCTGGAAACTTTGACAGAAGTTTTCCGTGATTGGGCTCCATCCTGATGATGTCACCCATATGTGAGGACTAACATCCTGCTGTCCTGTGAGAACACCTGTTACAGGTAAGCAACATTTGCTAAATCAGTATATAAAAAAGAGTCAAAGATTGCATGTAGTTTTTACCTTGGATTTTGCATCAAAGCGAAAGTATTCATGTACTTTTGCTTTGAAATTTGCCCTGGGTACACAATATGCACAGTCAGTTGCACCTGTTTTTTCTGTGGGTAAAATTTTCTTGGAAAAGTATGCACAATGATTTGAAAATGCAATCTACATGTGTACTTCTCCTCTGACCTAAACACTCCCCTGTGAATGCCTCCTCTCAGTGCAGCTAAAAGTATGTATGTTGTGAAACAATCTGCAAAATTTTCACATTTTGGGAGGGCAATTTACAGACAGTTAATGCAAATAAATTGACTTCTTATTGGACTGTACAAATGTAAGATGTATCTTCAAAAATCATAAAAGCAGTGCTTCAAAGGTTACATAGCATGTTACTACTGTAAGTAGTAACATGTAAGTAGTAACATGTAAGGCATTCACGGAGCGGGATGCCAGTGGCCAGTGGTAGGTGTCCATATAAAGAGCAGGTAGTAAAATACTGCACAGAGCGGCAGTAGCCACAGAGGCATTCACGGAGCGGGATGCCAGTGGCCAGTGGTAGGTGTCCACCTTCACGGAGCGGAAGGATGGAGGGCTGTCATCTCCCAATTAAATCAATAATAAAAAAACCCAGGGATGGGATCCATCAGTTCTAGAGGACGCATATAAAGAGCAGGTAGTAAAACACTGCATGGAGCGGCAGTAGCCACAGAGGCATTAACGGAGCGGGATGCCAGTGGCCGGTGGTAGGTGTCCACCTTCACAGAGTAGAAGGATGAAGGGCATCCATCTCCCAATTAAAAAAAGAAAAGAAAAAAAGAAAAAAAAACAGGGATGGGTTCATGGGCTTATAGGTATTACCAATTATTAGGCTTTTCAATATTTGATGATAGTTAATGTGACTTTCAAGGCATTCTTCACTTTCGGTGCATGTCCGGCATGACTCCTTGCTTCAATGACAGGGGAAAAGAAAAACTGATACTTCACACATTTCCAGCATTGCCCTCTGCTTCATGGCAGAGAGCTATGCTGCCGCTTACCCAACTAATCAAACTTAATATTTCACTTGGAAGCAGCTCCAGCACTGCTCTCTACATTAATGGTGGGGGTGAAAAGGGAATTAGAACATAAGGTTACTAAGAGCCAAGAGAAACAGTTAAGTATGAGAACAAATGTGTGAAGCTTGCTGGGCAGACTGGATGGACCGGTTGGTCTTCTTCTGCCGTCATTTCTATGTTTCTATAATTCCACTTAGGGCCTTATACATTGAGGTCTTTTACCATAATCACAGAATGTAGAAAAAGTCTTGGTGAATTAACCCTTTAGCATGTAAATGATGCTTTTAATCTTTTGTTGGTAAGCTTCCTGTGCCTTTTATTACTGAAAACTGTAATAGAACGTGTAACCGTTTGTTGGCACATGGCACGTATCCTAAAAGGCCATAAAAGAATTTATTAAACATGGCTAGCTCCTCTATGCTTTCTCCAACTCTTTTATCTCCAAGGATGGATTATTTTCTGTGGTGGGAAAGCTAACCTTCTTAGTCCTTTACCATAGCTCTTTTGGACAGGTACACTTACAAACCAAGCAGGCCTCACTGGATGGCTGTTCAGCTTAGTTTACTGTAATTCCTCTTAAAAGAATCAATAGATGCAAAACAAAATGTCCAGATACTTTCAGTGTTCCCAGATTTACATGAGCCAGGATTTGGATCTCTCTAACTCTGTGAAAATGTTCCTCCAGGCAGGACTTGGAACCTGCTTATCCTCCATGGTAGGGAAAGATAATTTTGACTGATGATTGTATTGTGATTGGTGTATTTAATTATGCATTTCTATATTGTCTTAAATTGTTAAAGTTTTTGTATTGTCTACAGTGTAGTTCTTTTGTTTATATTTACTTTTATTTGTAATTATGATTGTTTTTTATTGTACTGCCGCTAGGGTAACACGTTTTATCAAGCGAGATATTAAATTTTCATAAATGAAATGAAAATAATTATCCCAAAAGGGACTGGGTATCCTAACAGTAACCAGATCACTTTGCCCAGTACTTGAAGTCCATGCTGAATCTCGAACTTCACCCGGCAGTGTCCTGTGTTCTGGGGTGGAAACTCCGTAGGGTATCCAGATGTTTCTCCCTTGATAACAGCTCTTCAAAAGATAAAAGATGACCTCCCAGGAGGTAAGACCTATACTGGAAATGGCTACCAAAAGTCTCCAGTTCAGGGAAAAAGAAGGGAGACAAAAATTCTCCCTTTTCCTAAAGCTAGAAAAATACAAAACTTGGAAAAAACTTAGATCAGGATCTCTTCTCACTTTGGGAGCTGGTCAAAAAGGTGTACAGTCTCTCCTGACTACCCTGAGCAGGGGATACAGCCTGCCAGGAATAGAACAGGTAGAAACCAGAAAAAACTGTAAAAACATCTTAATATCCCTCTTCCTTCCAGCCCAGTTGCAGGAACTGGCATGGCATTTGCCTGTCTTCTCCTATGTCAGACTAGTGGGCCTAACTCACGGGCCGATACAGTAAAAACATGGGAGAGTGCACAGACCACTCTCCTGAGTGCGCTATTCTGTATTTAAATGAGGCCCGGCGGTAAAACAGGCAAAAGGAGGTGCTAGGGACATTAGCGAGTCCCTAGCGCCTCCTTTTGGACCGGAGTGGCAGCTGTCAGCAGGATTGACAGCTGACGCTCAATTTTGCTGGCGTCTGTTCTCGATCCCGCTGACAGCCATGGGCTTGGAAACTGGACGCCGGAAAAATTGAGCATCCGACTTCAAATTTTTTTTTTTAACTTTTTTTTCCCTTCGGGACCTCCGACTTAATACCGCCATAATATTAAGTCGGAGGGTGTACAGAAAAGCTGTTTTTACTGCTTTTCTGTGCACTTTCCCGGTGCCCGAAGAAATTAGCACCTACCTTTGGGTAGGTGCTAATTTCTGAAAGCAAAATGTGCGGCTTGGCTGCACATTTTATTTTCTGAATCGCGTGGGAATACCTAATAGGGCCATCAACATTCATTTGCATGTTGAGGGCACTATTAGGTTCGAGGGATTGGATGCGTGTTTTCAGTACCTTACTGAATAAGGGGTAATGCTAGCACGTTGAAAACGCGCGCCCAATGGCGGGTTAACAGTGCGCTCTGTCGGAGCGCACTGTACTATATCAGCCCGTCAGAGAGCACACATGATATATACATCCCTGTCCTAATATCACCTCAACTAGCCCTTTTCCTCCCCCTTGTGGCTAAGGGACGGCCAATTCCAGACAATCTCTAGGGAGATTCCATAATGAATGGCTTCTCCCTCTGCAGCTGACTATCCAAGGACCGGGATTAGGGACATCTAATGAAAACCCCAAGGGGGTCTCTACAAATTATTTCCGTCAATTGTACCTATTTCCTATTAGAAGTGTGGCTAATATCATCAGTATAGCCAAACCAATGGTAGCACATTTCAGTGATGCCCTCATTACTTTACTCTTGCATTAGTTAATCTTATATAGAGTTCTTGGGAAAAGAAGAGGCCATTTATACTTAATTGAGATTATAAGGTTGGCTTTAGATGTAAAAAGAAAAATGTACTAGATACTAACTAGGTAGGCACATTTTACAATTATATGTTTTGTTTGTTTAGATGTGTATTTTTGTTTTGATTTACACTTAAATGCTTGACATTTATGAAATAGTGTAATCTTATCTAATGAACTTATCTTTTTTCAGAAGAAGAAAAAATTGAAGCAACATCAAGTATCAGCAAGCAACGTTTAATAAATACCTTGAAGAATAACCCTTCATTAATTAAAGAATTAAGATCAGTCTTGGAGCAAAGCTTGGTGGAGAAGCTAGAATCCTTAGGTGTTAAATCAGTAAGTTTTTTTATAAATCATTTTTAGTTGGTGTATCACATTTTATAAGTTGTCTAGTTTTCATCCTGTGCCGGCTCTTTTCTTTCTTTGTACTTAATAATTCCTCATTCATCTCATTAGCAGAACTTGGTAGAATAGAAAATAGACACATGATTTTATGGGTGAATCCAAAGTCATAGCTTTTTGAACATTTCTGCATAACCTTATGTCTCGTGCTTTTGTTCCATATATAGAATGCAACAGCATTACATGATTGAGAGCAAAAAGCGTATAGGTGCAAGTCTGCTCTCTGACAGTTCGTATCACAGGAATGTGATTCCTAACTCCAGGGCCAAGTTAGTCATTAAACTCCACGCTCCTCTTTAGAAACATTCTGTACAAACTATTGACATATCTGAAATTCATTTTTGAACAATGTTTTTTTCCTTGGTCATTTCTCTTGACAGAAGAAACCACATTGACCTAGGACTAGCAGAATGGTAATCCTTACACATGGGAGACATCAACAGATGGATCCCAGCCTGGAAAACATCTATCAAAGTTTCTAGAACTTTGGCACACCGAGCATGCCCAGCATGCCACTATCCGTGCAGCCATACAGAGTCCCCCTTCAGTCTCTTTCTTTCCGTGTTGTTGCCTCGCGGTCCGGGGAGCTCTGCTCTGTCTTTTCAGAGTTTTCTTCTGCTTTTTGGGGGTTTTTCCTTCGCATCCGCATTGGAGTCCCTCTTCTCTGGTTCCCCTAGTTAGTAGGTTGGTGTGGTAAGTTTTCTACCTTCTTTTGGAGTCTGTGTCCACTATGCACCAACCGCTTGCCAGCCCGAAGCTTGGCTTTCTCCGGTTTTCGTCAATGCCCCCAGTGCCCGCGGACCATATCTCTGAATGATCCGCATAAAGTTTGTATATTTTGCCTGGGGCATCCAGGGTATCTGGGATTTCTGGTTCTGTGACCAGATGACCCCCGAAAAGTCATCAGGCACATTTGGATAAAATGGAGAAACTTTTTGGTCCAGAAAATCAGGGCCGTCAATGCATTTGGACACCGAGCCATCGATGTCCACCCCCCACCAAGTCCCCCTCTGGAATAGGGTGCTGGGGATCGACTGCTGTCGGTGTCATTGTGTTCCAGGATGTTGGATTCCTCACCCTCCTCGGCACCAGGGAAAACAGGGCCAAGGCACCGGCATTGCCTGTATAGCCCCCGAAGTTGCCTGCGGAGACTAGACTTAAGAACATAAGAAATTGCCATGCTGGGTCAGACCAAGGATCCATGAAGCCCAGCATCCTGCTACCGTTTGGCCTCTCCTCAGTGTCTCGCATCTTCACCAAATGTCTGGCACTGGTGGGAATGCACTTGTGCCATCTGGGGTTTCAATTTTTCCCCTACTTGGATGACTGGTTCATCATGAGCAGTTCTCAAGAGAGAACGCTTCGGTCTCTGTGCAAGACCATTCACATGTTGGAATCTTTTGTCATCAAATATCTGAAGACCTATCTGACCCCGTTGATGCACCTGAATTTTATCGGTGCTCACCTAGATGCGGCGGAGGCCAAGGCATATCTGACCTGCGACCGAGCACTCACTCTGGCGGCTTTGGTGGGCTCAATGCACTGGAGCCAGCAGATCACCGCCTGCCTCATGCTTTGCCTTCTGGGTCATATGGTGGCCACGGTCCATGTCACATGCGCAGAATGCAATGGACCCTGCGGTCCCGATGGCAGCAAGCCTCCCAGGACCTCAGTGCTGTATATGTGACATGCCACCTTTTCAGGCCTCCTTGCCCTGGTGGGAGAACCTGACCACTTTGGAGCAAGGGTAGGTTGTTCTCACCACTTTGGAGCAAGGGTAGGTTGTTCTCACCACTGATGCATCCACCCTGGGATGGGGTGCCCATGAGGAGGAGCTCCGCGCCTAGGGCCTGTGGTTGGCTCAGGAAGCTCAATACCAAATCAACTTCCTAGAGCTCCAGGCAATCCATTTCGGTCTATCTGTTTTCCAGGATCACTTGGTGACCAAATCGGTTCTAATCTAGACCGACAATCAGGTGGCAATGTGGTACATCAACAAACGGGAGGGGGGGGGGGGGGGTGGCACAGGGTCATTCCTCCTGTGCCATGAGGCAGTTCAGATTTGGGCCTGGGCCCATTCTCGGGGTATATTACTTCGAGCGGTGTAGCTGGCGGGGACAGAGAACTTAGTGGTGGATCGTCTCAGTCGGGCTTTTCGGTCCCACGAGTGGTCCCTGGATTTGGCAGTAGTGAACATGATCTTCCATCATTGGGGCATCCCAGACGTGGATCTATTTGCCTCCCCCTGCAACAAATAGATGGAATCTTTTTGCTCCTTTATGGGAAGGAGAGCAAACCAGCCTCGGATGCCTTTGCCCGCCATTGGGGCAAGGGGCTTCTGTATGCGTATCCTCCACTTCCGCTGGTGATGAAGATGCTCCTCAAGCTCCTGCAGGATGGGGCAACCATGATCCTCAGATCCGCTATTGGCCTCTTACGGTTTGGTTCCTGCACGTGCAGGACCTCTCTGTTTGGAACTAAATCAGTCTGGGGACTTCCCCAAACTTAGTCACACAGGATCAGGGCAGGCCGCGTTATCCCAACCTCGGGGCATTGTCTCTAACTGCCTGAATGTTGAAAGGCTAGTTTTGTAGCCTCTGGCTTTGTTTGATGATGTATCTTGAGTTCTCGTTGCCTCCAGGAAGCCTTTGACTGGAAAATCGTACAGCCTGAAGTGGAGAAGGTTTGCTGTCTGGTGTGAGCAACATGGGATGGACCCGTTTATCCTCTCCACCCCAAAGCTCTTGGATTACCTTTTGCATCTGTCAGAAGCTGGTTTAAAGACCAACTCAGAGTGTGTGTCAGTGCCATTGGGGCTTACAATCACGGGGTGAATGGTACGCCTGTCTCAGTACAGCTCTTGGTGGGACGTTTCATGCGTGATCTGCTTCAGTTGAAGCCTCCTCTGCGTCTTCCGCCTGTATCTTGGGACTTTAATGTGATCTTAGCTCATCTTATGAAGGTCCCTTTTGAGCCTATGTGCACATGTGACCTGAAACATGTGACCTAGATGTTGACTTCGTGGACCCTTGGGCCGATCGGAACCGATGGAAGAGCTGCAGTCAGGGTCCGCAGCAGTGGTTCCGACCGGGAGGCGGCAGATGCAGGCCCGCGGATGGCTGGCGGAAGGTACCACGAAGAGCCCTATGCGACCAAGGGCTTTGACAAGGAAGATGGGGACGGTGGAACTGGCGCGGTGATGTGATGATCTTCGCCCTGGAAGCCGATCCTCCCCCGAGAGGAGCTCGTAGGAGTTCGGCCGCTGGGACTTAGGAGATTCACCCTGGAAGCCGGAGTCCCCCCAGGAGGAGCCCGTAGGGACCCGGCCGCTGGGACTTAGGAGGGCCCGTGGGGGCCGAGTCAGACGGAGTCCAAAGTCGGGCGCCAGAGAATCGTCGCTTGTCAGTCCAGAGCCAGGAGCCAAGGGATCACCGTACGCCAGTCCGGGGTCGAAAGCCAGAGAGTCACCGTAAGCCAGTCCAGAGTCGAAAGCCAGAGAGTCACCGTAAGCCAGTCCAGAGTCGAAAGCCAGAGGGTCGATGGAAGCCAGTCCAGGGTCGAGAGCCAGAGGGTCGATGGAAGCCAGTCCAGGGTCAGGAGCCAGAGGATACCGGAAGCCAAACCAAGGTCAAAGCCAAGCGAAGATCAGAAGACACGGGGACGCAGCAACTGGAGACAGGAACACCTGGGAACCTCGTTGCAAGGCCCTGAGAGCAGGGACTGCAGGGCTTAAGTAGCCCTGCATCCTCTGACGTCACCCGAGGGAGGAACCAAGTTCCCCCGCGCTTGGCCCTTTAAATCTGCAGCCGGGACGCGCGCGTGCGCCTAGGGGGCGGAGCCAGCCGTGGCGAGACGCCGGCTGCTCCGCCGGAGCGGGAGCGTGGCAGCAGGAGGATGTGCAGGCCCGGGCGAGGTGCGGCAGCGGCGGGGAAGCGGCGGCACGGGTCCCTGGAGGCCCGGGGAGAGCAGAGTGGACCCGGAGGCCCGGCGAGGTAGGCGGTGCTCCCGGGGCCGACCCGGGACCGCAACACTAGAATGTCTTGTTCTTGGTTGCGGTCACCTCAGCACGTCAGGTCAGCAAATTTCAAGCATTGGTAACGTACCCACCTTACATGACGTTCTTCCACGATAGGGTGGTTCTCAGTACTCATCTTGTTCTTTCCTAAGGTGGGATCGGACTTCCATCTGAACCAGTCTGATGTCCTGCCCACCTTCTTTCCCAGATCTCATTCACATTCAGGCGAACGGGCTTTGCCTGAATGTGAATATGTAAGATTGTAGGAGGGCCTTGGCGTTCTACTTTGAGAGAACGGCACGCCAGAGGCTCTTCATCTCGTTTGATAAGAAAAGAATGGGAGTTGCTGTGGCCAGGCATACCTTCTCTACCTGGCTAGCAGACTGCATCTCTTTCTGCTATGTGCAAGTGGGGCTGCAGCTTGGGTGTCATGTTAAGGCTCACTCAGTCAGAACCATGTAGACTTCAGTGGCTCACTTGAGAGTGGTCCCCGTGACTGAGATCTGCAGAGCGGTGACATGGAGTTCTCTCCACTTGTTCGCCGCTCACTATTGATTGGACAGTGTTATGGTCCTGGGCTGTGCCCCGGTCCCTCCACCTACCTCGGGGCCGGCCCGGGCCGCAGGAGCTCCTCTTCGACCGTCTAGGCCTGACCTGGCTCCTGCCGCGGCGTTCCCTCCTCGAGGGAGACGCCGTCGATCCTCCGTGGTTGGCCCTGCCCCCTAGGCGCACGCAGGGGCTCCAGCCTTAAAGGGGCCAGTGCGGGAAACTCAGCACAACCGTACAAATGACATCAGACGCTGCAGGGTTATTTAAACCCTGCAGCTGGCCCTAAACCTTGCCTTGCAACAAGGTTCTCAGCTTAGAGTTGCTGGTTGCTGCTCCGGATTGCTGATCCTGTCTTCGATTCCTATCTTCTGGTTCCTGACCCTGGCTTCCATCCCTGGACTTCCGACTCCGCTTCTCCCCATGGTTTGTCTTCGGCTTCTGACACCTGGCTTCTGACCATGGCTCGTCCACTGACTTCTAGCTTCGGCTTCTGACTTCTGGCTTCCGACCTTGGCTCATCCACTGACTTCTGGCTTCAGCCTCTGTTCCTGGCTTTGTCTTCGTCTTCTGACTCCTGGCTTCCGACCTTGGCTCGTCCACTGACTTCTGGCTTCTCGTCACCCACAGGTATCCGGCTCCTCGCCCTCCACGGGGTTTCGCCTAAGTCCCAGCGGCTCGGGTCCTCACGGGCTCCTCCCGGGGGAGACAGCAGGTTTCCAAGGGTGAAGTCCATCAATGCCCAGGTGCCAGCCACTTTCCTTGGGTCCTCGGTCGCAGAGGATCTGCCCTTGGAAGCCCGTGGTCCTCCCAGGGGGACCACGGGCTTCCAAGGGTGAAGCCTTGTGGTTTCTCTCTTTAGCGCTGCCTCCTGGCTGCGACACCCACTGTGGGCCCCTACAGTGCAACACCATCCATCCCTGCCGACCCAAGGGTCCACTTTCCTAACAGATTGCAAAGCCATGGACCTGGCGGATGCCACGGGCGTGAAAGCCATTCCCGGTATTGCACAGTGATTGCAACAACCACAAATCTGCATTGACTCCCTGATGACGACCGTGCAGAGATTAGCCAATCGGATTGATGGAGCCGCCACACTCAGCCCCCCGCTTCCCGTAGCTGTGGCCGATATCGGACCAGCCACACCCACACAACTACCGGCGCCCTCACGGTACTCTGGGGACGCCAAGTTATGCCGAGAGTTTCTTCATCAATGTTTCATCCAGTTCAACCTACTGCCAGCTCAGTTTCCCTCGGATCGGATTAAAACCAACTACATTATTACCTTGTTGGACGGGAAACCTCTGGTGTGGGCCTCTTCACTATGGGAGCGTCAGGACTCCCGCCTGGCTAACCTGGAGCAATTTGTCGCAACTTTCCGAAAGATCTTCGATGAGCCCTCCCACAGGCCTACCGCCACCTCAGAGTTACTTCAGCTACGCCAGGGCAACCGGCCCCTGTCCGAGTATGCAATAGAATTCCAGACACTAGCAGCCGAGCTGAACTGGGGGAATGACAGCCTTCATGGCATATTCCTGGAGGGTCTCTCCCCAAGACTCCAAGATGAGCTGGTGGCCAGGGACCTCCCGGATGATCTGAACAGTTTCATCGACCTGGTGGGTCACGTGGACCACCGTATCCAACGCCGCTTCCGGGAGGGGAGACCTGCTCGGAGACTCGGGCACTCTGGAACCCCATTTTCCCGACCTGTACCCTCGTCTTCTGCCTCTCCAAGGAATCAAGACACAGAACCCTGCATGGGTTCTGCGTCTTGATTCCTTGGAGAGGCAACTGCATGTTGGGCCAACATCCGATCTCTCAAGAGGAGAGAAGAAGACATCGGGCCCAGGGTCTGTGCCTATATTGGGGGGCAAGGGCCACTTCCTTGCTCAGTGTGGTGAGTGGCCAGGAAACGCCAGGACCTAGGGATGGTCGGGGAGCTAACCCTAGGTAACACCACTTCAGCCTCCCCATGTACTGTTCCAGTGACTATCCTCCTCCCCGGAGGGAACTTCGATACGCTAGCCTTGATTGACTCCGGAGCCGGGAAGAACTTTACCCTCTGGGATTTAGTCCAGCAACTGCAGATAGGTGTTCAACCTCAAAAGCCTCCTATCCGAGTGTCTTCCATTCATGGGACCCCTCTTCCAGGGACTATTTCTACTTGTACCAAGCCCCTAACACTACGCACGGGGCTCCTGCATGTAGAGGAGATCTCGTTTCTCATATTGGAAAAATCCATGCACCCGGTTATCTTGGGCCTATCTTGACTTCGGAAGCACTCCCCAGTTATCCGTTGGGATACTCTCCAGGAGGCATCCTAGGGCTCGTCTTGCTTTGGCACTTGCCTGACCGCTGTCCCTCGACCACCCCCCTGGCGCTGCCACTACACTATCAAGACTACATGGATGTCTTTTCGAAAGAAAAGGCCGAGCTCCTCCCGGAGCACCAACCCTTTGACTGTACTATCAACCTGATCCCGGGTACCACACCGCCACGGGGGCGAGTATATCCCTTGTCGCTCCCAGAGACTCGGGCCATGTCCGCGTATATCCAGGAGAACCTGGACAGAGGGTTCATTCGGCCATCTAACTCTCCGACTGGAGCCGGGTTCTTCTTTGTGGCAAAGAAGGATGGCTCTCTCCGGCCCTGTATAGATTACCGGGGTCTGAGTAATATTACTCGACGCAACCGATACCCGCTACCATTGATTTCAGAACTACTGGATCGACTACAAGGAGCCATGGTATTCATGAAGTTGGATCTCCGTGGGGCGTGCAACCTGGTGAGGATACGACCAGGCGACGTGTAGAAGACCACGTTCAATATGAGGGATGGTCACTACGAATACCTGGTCATGCCCTTCGGCCTCTGCAACGCTCCCGCGGTTTTCCAAAACCTTATGAACGAGGTATTGAGGGATATGTTGCATACCTCGGTCATCGTTTACCTGGATGACGTGCTGATACACTCAAAGGACCTGGACATGCACCTCAGAGATGTCTGCAAGGTGCTGCAGAAACCTTGGGTTAACCGGCTCTTTGCCAAAATGGAGAAGTGTCAATTTGAGCAAGAGTCCCTACCCTTTCTCGGGTATATTGTGTCCTCCACGGGTTTCCTCATGGACCCTGAGAAGGTAACGGTCATCAAGGATTGGCCTCAACCTGTGGGGGTCAAAGCGCTTCAACGCTTCCTTGGCTTTGCCAATTTCTACCGACAATTTCTACCCCACTACTCCAGGATGATGGCTCCGCTCACAGCCCTCACCAAGAAGGGGGCCGATGCTAGAAACTGGTCTGCAGCTGCGCTACGAGCGTTCCAAGAACTGAAGACAGCCTTCCTTCAGGACACTTGTCTCCATCATCCGGACCCCCAACGTCTGTTCATTGTGGAAGTTGACGCCTCCGACATGGCGGTCGGAGCCGTCCTGAGTCAAATATCTAGCAACGATAGATCCCTGCCGTGTTCTTATTTTTCCCGGAAATTCTCACCCGCAGAAAAGAATTATGGCATAGGGGACAAGGAACTTCTGGCCATCAAATTGGCTTTTGAGGAATGGCACCAGTGGCTGGAGGGAGCCAACACTCGGTGATCGTTTATACGGATCACAAGAATCTGGAATGCTTATGTCGCGCCCAGCACCTCAACCCTCTTTTTTAGCTGTTTCAACTTTTCTCTCCACTATAGGCCAGCGTCCAAGAACATCCGGGCAGACGCCCTCTCCTGTACGGCAGAGATGGAAGATACCCCTAATCCGCCTCAATACATACTTGACTCGGCCAAGATGCTCCTTGCGGCATCTGATGTGGTCCTTATGGGAAAGACGGTTGTACTGGTTCGCCTACGGAAGAAGGTACTCTCTTGGGCCCATGACTCGCTGACCGCCGGGCACCCAAGGGTAGCACGAACCCAGGAATTACTCTCAGAATACTACTGGTGGCCCCAGCTTAAGAAAGATGTTCGGCTCTATGTCTGCTCCTGCCCGACCTGTGCTCAACAGAAGACTCCTACCAGCCACCCCTGGGGCCTTCTTCAGCCACTACCTATCCCCACCGAGCAGTGGACCCACTTGTCCACGGACTTCATTGTGGATCTACCCGCTTCAGAAGGTAAGACGGTGATCTGGGTTACGATTGACAGGTTCTCCAAGATGGCCCACTTCGTCCCTCTCGCTAAGTTGCCCTCAGCACCCAAACTTGTGAACCTGTTCACTCACCACATCTTTCGCCTTCACGGGTTCCTCCGACACATCACCTCGGATCGGGGCTCACAATTCACAGTGAAATATTGGAGGGCGCTTTGTAAAAAGTTCGGGGTTCAGCTAGATTTTATGATCGCCTTTCACCCTCAAGCTAATGGCCAAGTGGAGCGCACGAACCGGACATTAAAAACCTTCCTCCAGTCCATCATGGGAGACTTACAGAATGATTGGGTGGCCCTGCTCCCATAGGCAGAGTTCTCGTACAATCACCACAAACACTCTACCACCGGCAATTCTCCATTCTATATAGTATACAGGAAACGACTTCGACCTCCCTTGCCCCTGCCATTGGTGGTACCATCTCCGGCCGTACAACTCATGGCCCAACAGTTACGTTGTCTCTGGCGCTCTACCCGACAGAAGCTTCAATGCACTGCAGTTGTCACTAAGAAGTTCGCAGACCGTCTATGACATCCAGCCCCATCTTTTCTCCCCAGGGAGAAAGTTTGGCTGAGTACGAAATATCTTCACTTGCGGCTCCCCTCCATGCACCTAGCCCCAAAGTACGTCGGTCCGTTCTCCATCAAGGAAAGGGTGGGGGCAGTCTCTTACCGCCTCCACCTCCCGCCTATGCTCAGGGTCCACAACGTCTTTCATGTTTCCTTGCTGAAACCGTTGGTTCTGTCCATCTTCCATAGGAAGACCCCACATCAGCCACCCCTGAGGCACACGAGGATACAGTCTACTAAGTCAAAGAGGTCCTCGAGGTGCGATTCCACCACAGACGTTGGGAGTACCTCCTCTCTTGGCAGGGTTACGGTCCTGAAGAAAATTCCTGGGAGCCAGCCTCCAACATACTGGACAAGGGCCTCCTCCATCAATTCCATGTGGATCATCCTGCTAAACCTAGATCCCCAGGAAGGGGGCGTAGGGGAGGGGATACTGTTACGGTCCCGGGCTGTAACCCGGTCCCTCCACCGGACCGGGCCGCAGGAACTCCTCTTTGACAGTCTAGGCCTAACCTGGCTCCTGCCGCGGCGTTCCCTCCTCGAGGGAGACGCCGTCGATCCTCCGTGGTTGGCCCTGCCCCCTAAGCGCGCACAGGGGCTCCAGCCTTAAAGGGGCCAGCGCGGGAAACTCAGCACAACCCTATGGATGATGCCAGACGCTGCAGGGTTATTTAAACCCTGCAGCTGGCCCTAAACCTTGCCTTGCAACAAGGTTCTCAGCTTAGAGTTGCTGATTGCTGATCCTGTCTTCTGGTTCCTGACCCTGGCTTCCGTCCCTGGACTTCCGACTCCGCTTCTCCCCTTGGCTTGTCTTCAGCTTCTGACTCCTGGCTTCCGACCTTGGCTCGTCCACTGACTTCTGGCTTCAGCTTCTAACTCCTGGCTTCCGACCTTGACTCGTCCACTGACTTATGGCTTCTCTTCACCCATAGGTATCCGGCTCCTCGCCCTCCAGGGGGTTTCGCCTAAGTCCCAGCGGCTCGGGTCCTCACAAGCTCCTCCCGGGAGGACCGCGGGCTTCCAAGGGTGAAGCCTTGTGGGTTCTCTCTTCAGCGCTGCCTCCTGGCGGCGACGTCCACTGTGGGCCCCCACAGTGCAACACCATCCGCCCCAGCCGACCCAAGTGTCCACTTTCCTAACAGACAGAGACGGCCACCAGGATAGTAGCTTCGACTAGTCTGTCCCCCCACCTTTTTCAGGTCTAAACCCAACTCTCCGCCTAGAGCCCTGTTTTGTTTCAGCTTCAGGCTGTCTTCCTTCATTACCAAGAGCACCTAGGTTGTTGTGCCCATTGGCACCTGTTTGGTGTCTGTTGGTCCATGCCATTCGGAAACAGCCTGCAGTTGGTATTCACTCATGTGTGAGGACTACCATCCTGCTTGTCCTAGGAGAAAGCAGAGGCGCTTACCTGTAACAGGTTTTCTCCTAGGACAGCAGGATATTAGTCCTCACGAAACCCACCCGCCACCCTGCAGAGTTGGGTTTCATTTTTTCAGTTTATTTTATTTTTGTGATTCTCTATAACGAGACTGAAGGGGACCCCGTGTGGCTGCGTGGATATTGGCATTCTGGGCATGCTCAATGTGCCAGTCAAAGTTCTAGAAACTTTGACAGAAGAAGTCTCATGATATGAGTGACAAGACGTGCTTTGCTTTGCTCCGGTGCCCCACTCCTCTTCATCAACCTCAATTGCACGCTCTATCATGATATTTTGTTTATCTTCTGGGTGAAATATACTTTCTACTACTTAACCGCTGCCTTCTCAGCACCTTTTGGTAGCATTTTGAGCACCTGATGGTCGCTAAACCAGCCTGGAAAGAGAGAAGCCGTTTTCTTTCCAAAATGGCATGGGGCACCAGTAACCCTACTTCTCCAGCGGTAATGGCAATCTCAGTGATGTGGCTAGCACAATTCTTCAGACCCTCGATGAAAAAACGGGAGCCCTTCACACGCGTTTTGATACACTTCAATCACTCCTAGCTGATAACACTACCCGATTGGGGGAAGTTGAAACTCACTTGAACTATGTAGACGAGCGGAATGTGAACGCTCAAATGTGCTGTTAACACCGCGACCATGTCATTGGGAAAAGCTACCGAACAACTTGAGGACTTGGAGAATTGATCACGATGAAGCAATTTGCGCTTTGTCACTCTGCCAGAATCTATTGCAGACCGGGACCTTCATACTGTGTTGGAATTTGGCTTCTCTGAGCGTTAGATCTGCCTGCAGCATTGGGGCCTGTGACAGTTGAGCGAGTGCACTGGCTAGGTGGACGGACACCTGGCTTAAGCCCCCCGTGACCGGTAATTGCAAAATTTCTGAATTTCCTGCACAAAGACGAAATTCTACGCAGCTACCGTAAACAAGGGACTTTGAAATACGAGAATCTCCCGATTCTGCTGTTTGCAGATTATTCGGCTGCTGTTTCTGCTCATCGGAGGGAGTTCATCTTGGCGTGCTTACTGCTGGTTAAATACCATGTTTGTTTCACCTTATAGTTCCCGACAAAGCTATGGGTGATATTCCACAATACTTCTCATACATTTGATTCAGCCACAGAAGCTCAAGCTTTCTTTATTTTACGCTCGCCGGCTGCGGGGCTCCACAGCCACCTTCACTAACACCTCACTGCCTGCTCGCAGCAGCCCTTGGTTTCCTGGCAGCAGCATGGAGCCGCTGCCGATGCACATCACTCCAGCCCAGGCCCTCCGAATCTTCTGCCTGCGTGGGGCGGCCGAGCCGCTGCTGACCTTCTCTTACGACTGGGCCCTCCCTAGGCGTGAGCGCACGCTGCACGACCCATTTAAAGGGCCAGAGGCAGGAAAAGGGTGCTCGGCCCCCACTGATAACGTCGGTCCCTCCAGCCTATTTAAAGGCTACCTCTGGCTCCAGCAAACTGACTTGGCAACATTTCCCACGTTCCTGTCTCAACAGTCCTGACTCAGCGGTCCTGTCTCAGTGTTCCTGTTGCAGCGTTCTTGCTCCAGCACTCTGATCCTGATTCTCCAGTCCCAGTGCCTCCGCTTTGGTTCTGGTCCTCACCTTCTTCGGACCTATCTCTGGCTTCGGACCTCGGACTGGATCTGACCTACACCTACTGCTGCCTGCTTCTGACCGGCCCTGATCTATGCCTACTGCTGCCTGCCTCTGACCTTGGACCGGACCTGACCATGCCTCCTCCTGCCTCCAGCCTTGCCTGACCCATGCCGGTCCCTGCTCCAGTCCCTACAGACCAGGCTTGGCCTGCCTTTCGCCTACCTCAGGCTCACAGCCCCGAAATATCTGTCTCTTCTGGCCACTCTCCTGGGACCAGCTGTGTAGAGGCCCACCTAAGACCAGCCGGTCCTGGAACCCAAAGGCTCAACCTGCGGGGAATGAGGGCTGGTAGTGGCGAAGCTCCTATTGGCCTCTGCTTCATGTTCAGCCTCGCTTCTCGACAGTGGGGACCGTCCCCACAGGTAGCACCATCACCACCTCGGGCCAAGGGTCCACAATATCTAACACTTTAATCCTCGGCTGCAAGCTTCTACTCCACCCACAGAAGTGGTTGACTGACCCCATTGTGCTAATATCTTTGGAACCAGCTTCACTGGGGTCATTTTTGTAAACTTTGCTGACATTTTCCTGTGGCCTTCCATTATTTTGTCTTCCAAATTTTTCTTTTTCCATAAGTGGCTTGTTGTTGGTATGTTCTTATTGCCTTAGATGGGGGGTGGGGGCCTAACACATATTGCACACAACTTCCCTAGCTTTTAGCTAGCATGAATCTGAGGGAGGTAGTGCTTTATTTTTTCTTTTATTGTTTGTAAGTGGGATTGGGGATGGAGAGTTGGAGAGGGGGGGTTTTAGGGCAAAGGTGTAAGAAAAGGGAAGGCCTTTGAGATCATCCTGGGTTCCAATTTTTATTTTTATTATTTTGGGTGGGCTTGAGCCTAGGCTGGGGGGCTCAAACCCGATATACATTACCAGGATTGTAAGCTGGAGGTGCAGCTCAAGCGGATGTTTGAGGTCTCAGCATTGAGTCTACACATGGCTTCTGTGCCAGTTTGATGCAAAGGGCCTGTCTCTGTTGGATTCAGAAGGGTCCAATGTCTATGACCTCAGCAGACAGCGGTGCCTTGCAGGCTGCTCGTCTGGAAGCAGGCATAGCCTCTGTGGCGGATGCTCTGTATGATTTGGTGCCTTCGTCGGCTCACTGTATGGTCTCCTCGGTAGCGGCCCGTAGGCTTCTGTGGTTATGTAACTGGTCGGCTGATTTGTCGTCCATAGTCCAGCTCTGTAACCTTCCCTTCAAAGGGAAGCTGGTATTTGGAGAGAATTGGATCAGTTAATGAAGGTCTTGGGGGGAGTCCAAGGGGAACAGATTGCCAGGGGACAGGAAGTCCAATAAGAAGGTGTTCCCGAGCTTGTTTTTGGGATTCCCATAGGTTTTATTCTGGCAAGTCCTTATCTGGATCCGCCTCAAAAGAGGGTGGTGGGCGTCTGCAGTCCTTTCGGGGAGCCCGCAGATCAGGCAGAGAAGGTGTTAGGCAGGGCGCCGGGAGCGGAAAATCAGCCCAATGAAGCCAGTCCATAGAAGCTGAAGGAGGAAGATTGTCCAGCTTCTATGAGGAGTGAGAAAAGATTACCTTCGAACCACTGGATGTAATACGAGAGGGCTACGCTCTAGATTTTTTATGCCCGTCTCGGGAGGCTTTTGTAGAGACCCACGTGCTCTCACGCAACAAATGAGATACAGTGTGGGGGGGACTCTGCAGAGGTTTGTTGCCCTAAAGACCATTGCTCCCGTCCCTCTGGAGGAGCAGGGACAGGGAAGATATTCCGTTTACTTTGTGGTGCCAAAAAAAGGAGGGCTCCTTTCTTCCCATTCTCGATTTGCAAAAGGTGAACCGATTCCTTCAAGTCCCATGCTTTCGCATGGAAACGCTGCTTACAGTGATTGCAGTGGTTTACAAGGAAGAGTTTCTAGCCTCCCTAGACCTAATGGAGGCGTACCTGCACATTCACATTCGGAAGGAACATCAGAGGTTTCTTTGCTTCAAGGTGTTGGGCCAACACTTTCAGTTCAGATCCCTTCCGTTCGGCTTGGCAATGGCGCCCCATACATTCACCAAGGTGATGGTGGTGGTGGCTGTAACTCTTCATAAGGAGGGAATTTTGGTCCACCCGTATCTAGATGATTGGTTGGTTTGAGCAAAGTCCAGGGAGGAATGCGAGAGGTCTCTCTGTAGGGCAATGATCACCTTACAGTCGCTTGGTTGGGTTATCAATGTGCAGAAGAGTCATTTGGAGCCGACTCAGTCGTTGGTTTATTAAGGGGCTCATTTTGACACTCGATAAGGCAGAGTCTTCCTGGCATTGGACCAGGTGACGAAGTTGCAGTCTCAGGGGAAGTGTCTTCTTCATCTGGAGGTGCCCACGGTGTGGGATTATTTACAGATCCTGGGGTCTATGGCATCCATGTTGGACTTGGTCCCATGAGCCTTTGCGCACATGAGACTGCTTCAGCATATACTGTTGTCCAGGTGGAGTTCTTGCTCGGAAGCATTTCATCTTCCCTTGCCTCTGCTTCAGGAGTTCAGGTCCAGTCTCTTGTGGTGGCTGTCTCATCCCAGTTGATCGGCGCAAGGTCTGTGGCGGCCGGAGGAGAAGTTCTGGTCCATCAATCATCTCAAGACAAGGGCGGTCTGTCGAGCCCTGGAGGTTTTTCTGCCCCTGTTCCAGGGTCACATGGTTCAGGTGTTCTCAGACAACACAATGGCTGTTGCATACATCAGTTGACAGTGCGACATGAAGAGTCATGCTGTGGCACTGGAAGACTGGAGATTATTTGCCTGGGTGGTTCATCATCTTGAAGGTCTAGCCACATCGCATGTAGCGGGAATAGACAATGTGCAGGCGGTCTTCCTGAGCAGGCAACAATTGGATCCCAGGGAGTGGGAGTTGTCCCCAGATGCGTGGAACCACATTTGCACAAGGTGGGGCACTCCCCAGTTGGATCTTATGGTGAAATGACTCAACTCAAAGATGGAGAGATTCTTCAGTCGACGAAAGGAACTCTGTGTGCCCTTGGCCAATGGGAATACTTCTGTATGTTTTTCCTCCTTGGCCTCTCATAGGTCATGTCCTCAGGCACATGGAGTCCCCTCCCAGGAGCGTAATCCTGGTGGCAGAGTGACCGCGGAGACCGTGGTTCGCAGATCTGGTGTGGCTCGCCGTAGAAGGTCCTCTCAGAATGGCTCAACTTCCAGAGTTGTTGCGTCAGGGTCCCATATTTTTGGATCGGGAGGATCGCTTTTGTCTCACAGCTTGGCTTTTAAGAGGCGGAGACTACTCTTTAAGAGTTGCTCTGAACAGGTCATCTCCACACTTCTTCAGTCCAGAAGACCAGCGACCTCTATGGCATATGTTAGGGTCTGGAAACTGAAGTATGATGCCTTCAGCATCATCTGGATCCTCTGACGATGGAGGTGTCGCATATGCTGGATTTCCCGCAGCAGGGGTTGTCTAAGGGTGTGGCATACAATTTGCTTCGTTTGCAGGTGGCTGCCTTGGGAGCACTTAGAGGCAGGTGTCTGCTCATCCGGATGTCGTTAGATTCCTCAAAGGGGTTAAACTGTGATGTCCTCCGGTGCAAAAGATTTGTCTGGATTGGAGTCTTAACTTGGTACTTTGTGTCCTTTGTGGACCCCTCTTTGAGCCTTTGAGAAGAGTGACCGTGAAAGATTTGACTCTGAAAGCGGTTTCTATGGTGGCTGTTTCTTCAGCTAGAAGAATTTCTGAATTTCAGGCTCTGTCATATAAGGACCCATTTCTGCAGATTTCCAGGGACGGAATCTTGTTGAGAACAGTGCCTTCCTTTGTTCCTAAGGTGGTGTCTTCCTTTCATGTCAATAGACCGTAGACCTTCCAGGGTTTCCAGAGTGGTTGAAAGATTCTCCTCAGGGTATAAAATTATATCTTCTCACAGGACAAGCAGGATGGTAGTCCTCACATATGGGTGACATCAATCACGGAACACATTTGTCAAAGTTTCTAGAACTTTGACTGGCACCTACTGGGCATGCCCAGCATGACACTAACCCTGCATCTAGCAGGGGTCCCCCTTCAGTCTCTTTTTTTCCGCGCAGCAGTAGCCACGCTGGTTAAGGAGCTCTCTAGAGATTCCTGACAGGAATTTTCCTCACAGAACTTCTTTCAAAATTTTCAAAAAATTCTACCCCATAGGGGTCCCCCTATCAATTCCGTACTCCGCGGTCGAAAGTTAAGGTTTTACCCTCGTTTGCGGTTGATTCCTGTTGAGTTTTCCCTTCGGGGCCTACCGGCCATCAATCGCACCACTGCTAAATTTTTGTTGAAGTCATGGCGTCGGGTTTTCGTCGGTGCCCCCATTGTCCTCAGACAGTGTCCATCACTATCCCGCATAGGGTTTGCGTATTGTGTTTGGGGTCCGACCATGACATCTTAACTTGCACCAAATGTGCCCAATTGACACCGAAGGGCTGTAAGGCCCGCTCAGAGAAGATGGAGTTTCTTTTTCAGTCAAAACCCCCGACTCCATCAACTGCTTTGACATCGTCTGAGCCGGTGCCATCGACCTCTCGCCAGCAGCAGGACACTGGGGCTGCCTGACCGGCATTGACTACTCCGAAGGTGTCGACTTCTTCCTCATCGCCTCAGGAGAAGGACCGAGGAGAACATCGTGAAAAGCGTCAACACCGTCATCGGAAGGTCTCAGTCCACTGATCCAGGCAAGCCTCGGCATCGGCGTCGACAGAGCCACCGACAAAGAAATCCCGTCCAGAGAAGGCCCCATCCTCCTCTGTGATCGGGTCACTGAGGCGTTCCCCACCTTCATCAGTGCAGGGAGCCACGACTCCACTTTCACCGGTGGACCCTCTGGCTACGCCACTGTTGCCTCCCACTCTGGAGCTGGGGTTACATGCCACAGGCTTCCATGAGGAATTGGATTGGATGATCCAAGAGGCCATCGGTAAAGCACTGCAGGGCTTCTGACCTCCATCGGCACCGACACCAATGCCAGCCCCAGTCACCAACCCAATACCCACGGTGCTTGCACCACTTCTAGGCAGACTGGATGTGCTGATTGGTGCTCTTCCACCGGTGGAACCGAGCGTACCAGTATGTCCACCGCTTTCCACTCCGATACCTTTATTGTCGGAAGATACTGCCTTCTGGGATCTTGTCACCGACTCACCCGTCTATATCACCAGTTCCATCGATGCCTATATTGCTATCGGTACCGCATTGTCTTCAATCAGTGCCACCATCAATGCTGTCAGTGCTACCTCTGATGCCGTCGATGCCTAGGCCTGGTCCTTCAGGAATAGCATCATTACTCCCCTCTGGAGATCCTATGGGAACCTGTGATCAACCTTATGATCTGTGGACTGATGATTCTTCCCAGGATTCTGATGATCTACCTTCAGAGCCATCTCTTCCTGAGGAGAGAAGACTATCTCCTCCAGAGGACCTGTCCTTCATTAATTTTATAAAGGAAATGTCTGAAGCCATACCATTCCAACTTCAGACAGAAGAGGATTCCAGACATAAAATGCTGGAAGTACTCCAGTTCGTAGATACACCCAAGGAGATCATGTCCATACTTGTTCATGAAGTTCTCCAGGACCTGCTGAAGACAAATTGGGCACCCAACATAATCTTTATATAAAATTTTTAGGTGTATGGTGATGCTTCATAAACCACCAAGAGCACTTAACATTTAGTGCCTTGCTTGCAATTTCTTGTTTAATCATATATATAAAAATTTTATATAAAGATTATGTTGGGAATTAATTGTTGCTGGGTGTGAGTTCACATAGGTGAATTTTAATAAATACAATTAGGATTTAACTTAAAAAATATAAGAATTAGTTGGGTTATGTGAGGTTTTTGAGTGGTGTAGAATTGGATTTACCCCCACGGTTGTGGATTAACAGTGGTTGGAAGACAAATTGGGAGCATCCAGGCTCTGTACCACCGGTGAATCAAAAAACGGATGCCACCTACCTGGTACAGACAGCCCCTGGCTTCCAAAATCCACAGCTGGATCATCATTCTGTAGTTGTGGAGTCAGCCCAGAAAAAAGCACAGAAAAAAGCCCAGAAAAAAGCAGCATCATGTCTCACAGGACAAGCAGGACTACCATCCTGCTTGTCCTGTGAGAAAGCAGAGTTGCTTACCTGTAACAGGTGTTCTCACAGGACAGCAGGATGTTAGTCCTCACGAAACCCACCCGCCACCCCGCAGAGTTGGGTTCGCTTGCGTTTTGTTATTTTATTTTTCGCACGTACTTCTTGCTATACACAAGACTGAAGGGGGAACCCTGCTGGATGCAGGGTTAGTGCCATGCTGGGCATGCCCAGTAGGTGCCAGTCAAAGTTCTAGAAACTTTGACAAAAAAGTGTTCTGTGATTGGGCTCCATCCTGATGTTGTCACTCATATTTGAGGACTAACATCCTGCTGTCCTGTGAGAACACCTGTTACAGGTAAGCAACTCTGCTTTCTGGATGTGCGGCGGACTCTACTTTGATATTTGGATGTTGCAGCGCAGGCCGATGCAATTCGGCCACAAGCTCTGCCCACCACGGCGCGTTGGAATTTAAACAGTAAGTCCCCGCGTTTACGCGGGAACTTCAAGTATTTAAAGGGATGAGCCCAGCACAGCATTGCCTCGGCTACAGGCTTGCTTGTGATGGTGCTCTTGTGACTGTCTTCTGGTTCCTGCCTATTTTTGACTAGGGATTGCCCTGGACCTGCTCTGCCTGCCGCCTGCCTTGACTACAGATTGCTCCTGGACCTGCTCTGCCTGCTGCCTGCCTTGACTATGGATTGCCCTGGACCTGCTCTGCCTGCCGCTTGTCTTGACTACAGATTGCCCTGGACCTGCTCTGCCTGCTGCCTGCCTTGACTACGGATTGCCCTGGACCTGCTCTGCCTGCCGCCAGCCTTGACTACGGATTGCCCTGGACCTGCTCTGCCTGCCGCCAGCCTTGACTATGGATTGCCCTGGACCTGCTCTGCCTGCCGCCTGCCTTGTCTACAGATTGCTCCTAGACCTGCTCTACCTGCTGCCTGCCTTGACTACGGATCACTCCTGGACCTGCTCTGCCTGCTGCCTGCCTTGACTACGGATTGCCCTGGACCTGCTCTGCCTGCTGCCTGCCTTGACTACGGATTGCTCCTGGACCTGCTCTGCCTGCCGCCTGCCTTGATTACAGATTGTTCCTGGACCTTCTCTGCCTGCCGCCTATCTTGACTTCAGACTGTTTCTGGACTTGTTTTACTCACTCCTGCTGGAGGCACGGAGTGCCATCTCCGCTGGCTGAGAGCTCCCTTGGATCTACTATTCCTCAAAGGTAAGATCCTTGGCTACATTGGATCCACATACTTGATCATAACAGGCTGAGTGTCAGCTACTGACACAGAGGGAGTTTTGTAGGGCAGTAGTGCGGTCCTCAATTCATACCTTTACTAGACATTAACGTCTGGATGTCAGGGCAAAGGATGAGCCAACCTTTGGGGAGGGTGTCATGCGCATGGGTCTTTTGGGGGCCCACCTGGTTTAGGGGTGTTTGGGTACATCCTACTGGTCTGGACGGATCTGGGTATGTTCAGGAAAGGAAAATTGGTTCTTACCTGCTAATTTTCGTTCATGTAGTACCACAGATCATTCCGGATGCCCTCCCAGTTGATTCCGAAAGACTGAATTCCTGCCTTTGCTTATTAGTAAAGATTATTTCTCTTAGCGGTGAGTTGAGTGGAGCAGGATTCAATTCCCCATTGTTTTTGGTTCTTGACAAACAAGCGGGCCGATACAGTACATTTGGACGCGTGTTTTGGATGCGCTAGCTTTACCCCTTATTCAGTAATGGGTAATAGCGCGTCTAAAACGCGCATCCAACCCCCACAAACCTAATAGAGCCCGCAACATGCAAATGCACGTTGATGGCCCTATTAGGTATTCCCGCACATTTTGCTTTCAGAAACTAGCGCCTACCACCTAGCGGTGATATTAAGTTGGAGGTCCCAAAAGTTTAAAAAAGTAAAAAAAAATTGAAAATGGACCTGCGGCTGTCTGGTCGAAAACCGGACGCTCATTTTGCCGGCGTCCGGTTTCCGAGCCCATGGCTGTCAGCGGGCTTGAGAACAGACGCCGGCAAAATTGAGCATCGGCTGTCAAACCCGCTGACAGCCGCCGCTTCTGTCAAAAAAAGAGGCGCTAAGGACGCGCTAGTGTCCCTAGCGCCTCTTTTTACCGCCGGGCCTAATTTAAATAAATTAATATACTGTATCGCGTGCATAGGAGAGTGGCCTGTGCGCGCGTCGGGAGAGCGGGCATCCGCTCTCCCCTGTTTTTACTGTATCGGCCCGAAGGTTTATAGTTTGGGTGTATCCAACCTTTAATTCTCTATGTGTTTTTGAAGGGGTTTCTAAAGTATCTTGGTTTGGGTAGAGGTCAATACTGAGCATCTGCAGGTGGCACTCTCAGTTAAGTAGCAGTGCCTCAAAGTTTTTTGTTCTCTGACTCCATCTGCTGGAAGGGATGTATAACCCACTGGTCTGGACTGATCTGTGGTATTACAGGAACGAAAATTAGCAGGTAAGAACCAATTTTCATCTCTTAATTCTCTCCCCACTTTTACTGCTTTCTCTGTAATATGTTAAGTCAAAATAAGAACATAAGAACATGCCATACTGGGTCAGACCAAGGGTCCATCAAGCCCAGCATCCTGTTTCCAACAGTAGCCAATCCAGGCCATAACAGAGAAAATATCAGTAATCATTTTTAAAAATTGTATTCATGCTTTTGCTTTGACTTGCTCTTTTGATGTCAAAAAACAATTAGAGCAGTGACATTTGGGTTATATTGGAGTACTTTTATTGTAATTGATAGCAAGTTTAGAAGCTCCATCAGGCACAGCCCTTTGTTGCTATGGTTTATTGTTTATTATCATTGTTTCTGTTATTATTATTATTAGTAGTACTTTATTTTTAATATTTTAAGTTTAGTATTATTATATTGTTATACTTCAGTGTATTCCTAATGTTCCACATGTCCTTTGTTTCCACATGTTCATTGTAACTCATGTTTCATTGTACCCGCCCTTCGGCGACAGTTCAGTTTCATGTAAACCGGGTGATATGTATCCTATACAGGAACATTGGTATATAAAAATTAAAAATAAATAAATAAATAAAGTTTGGAAATTTGCATTGGACAATTAGAAATACTACGTTAGCTGTACTGTCTAAAACACCTATTTTGGTTTTTCTTTTCATATTCTTTAGGGGATTCGTGGTATTCCAAGTGACCACTTAAGTAGAATATTAGTTTCTGTTGAATGTCAGAGAGAAGAAAAGGAAAAAGAATTACCTGAAATTCAACAGATTAGAGAGCATCTTGTTCGCCAAATGAGCATCAGACTCGAAGAGAAAGTGTCAACATCTTCTCTTAGATATGCTTCTGCCTCTCAGCTCTTCCCAGAAGGTAAGAGGAATAAAAATTGCAATAGTGACTGTCTATGACAAACTGGAACCAGTGAATCTATTATTACAGGTATAGTTACTATAGCAGAATTTTACATATATAACAAATACTGTACAAGACTTAGTTTTCGGGAGAAGACTACTTCTGTTATAAGCAATGGGGTGTTTGTAAAGAAGGACATATGATTATATTTCCTTTATGGCCATCATCGTTGCTTTTCTATTGCTATAAAATTAAAACTTGATCTATAACTTTTGGTGTGAAGTAGATGACTTGTCATAGTGATACCAGTAAAGATAAGAGTTTGGTTAGTAGTAAGGTGTTTTAAAGCCTAAATGTTCATAGATGTTTACATCAAGGTAAATGTTACCTCATTTTTTTTAGTGGGCAATCAAAATATTCAGCCCACACATATGAGTGATTTCATCAAGGGAGCTTTCCAAAGAAGATTGTAGTTTCTTCTATATTTCTTAGGTTCATTAGTTAGGTTTTTTCATGTTTTCTTTCACAGCTGTAGTGCATCTGTAGGCACTGGATATGTATTTTTGACTGTTTTTCATCAATGAGTTTCTTGATTTTGCTTCAGATATATTTTCAGCAATGTCCGAGAAGCATGCCAGCAGCTTCAAGAAAAATACTTGATACATGAAGTTGATAATTAACCTACACAATAACCTTGATTGATGCCTAAGTCTCGGACACAACATCCTGGGATTTGACACCTGTCAAAAGATGTCCTATGGGAGTCTGAAACACTGAAAAGAATGCTTGGAATGATTCTTTAGTCTTTCATGCAATATGCGTCAGTATCAAAGGACTCAGAAGCTTCACCAGAAGCTGGTCCTGCATCAGAGGTATTGTTTGTTCTCTGAGTTGCATACTGGTAGAAGGCATGGGAGTGAAAACCCTTCTCACTCACTTCCACCTGCGGAAAGCAAAAGATTCTGCTTCATTGGTATTGACATTGAGGCTTCTTGATTTCAGACAGGGCAAAGACCAAGAAGCACTGTTACTGGTTCCTCTAGAGGTTTTATGGGGATGAGCCAAGGGGCATACATTCCTACAGATAAAACTCAGGTGATCCAAGAAGATATAATCATTCCTGTAGCTCAGACTGTTTTGAGGAGAGGCTGATCAGGATTCAAGAAGCGATTGACTTCCATCTGACTGTGGGTCATTAGCTACACTGCCAGAGATGCAGCTGAAAGTTTAACTCTTTCTTGAGATTTTGAAAGTGTCAAACAGTTGGGGGTAGGAAGGAAGCTTCCCTGATGCAATTTAATGCATCGGACTCTAGGGTCCCCTGAGTCATCTGAAGGCTTCTCTGGTTTCATGACTAGTAGACCAGCGATATTTGCTCTACCTCACCAGTTTGCACTTCTGGTTCTCAGACTGAGAGTTCTTAAGGTTATGAATGAGTCTTAGGACCTCTGTGAACAGAAATCTACAAGCCTCCCCTTGTACGTCTCCCCTCTACTGGTAAGGAGCCGATTACCTCCACAGGATCTCTTCTTCATGAATGTTATTAAGAGAATGGCTGCTGTTGTTGAATTTGAGTTGCAGAAGGTTGAGACCAGGGCACACATGTTGGGTGTCATCCAGTTTCTCAGTTCTAAAGATCTTGTTGCAGGACTCAATCATGAAGTCCTGAGAGAGGAACAGATGAGAATGTGGAAGATCTCCATCGTTGTATCTTCTGTGAATAAAAAGGCTGATATAATATATTGCGACTAAGGAGGCTCCTGGATTTAATAAGTCTTTGCTTCTACACCAATCCATGGTATTCAAGTTCACTCTCAAGAAGACCACAAATTCTTTTTTTTTTTAATTTGCACTTTATTACATTTTTTAATTTTCATGACATATCATGCCAAAAAACAATGCGGACATTCATTTTTAAATACATTAAAGAAGAACAAATAGAAAAATAGAAAATACTTTCATGTCTCTAGTGATATATCACTAACACAAAATATTATACACAATTTTCCTTTACTTTATGGATATCCTGGTACCATGAAATTAGTGGAAACCAAGATTTTAGATGAGCAAGATTGAGGTAAATTCTTTAAGGAAACCCTCTTTTTTTATTATTTTATTTTTATTGAATTTTAATCAAATTACATTGAAAATAATGTCAGCAAAATACAGAAATGATATCATTCTAATCATTGCATCATTTAGGAAATATCCTTATTATCCGAATATTATAAGAATAATGGGAGAATACAAATATTAAAGCAGATTCAAGGAAATATTAATCATAATACTTAGTTACAACACAGTGACATGTACCTAATTACAATTTGCCCAACCCCTTAAAGTTATTTAGGAGTGAGAGTCTAAATACACCCATATTGCTCAGGCTCTAAGAAAATATATCTATCATTTTGGTATACTAAAATACATCTACACGGAAATCTTAGATAGAATTTAGCTCCTCTTGAGGTTACTTCGCTCTTCATTTATTTATTTATTTATTTATTTGAAACTTTTATATCCCGGCATTAGTAAGCATACATCATACCGGTTCACATTGTAACTAGAAGGCTGAAATTACAATCAACGGGGAGGGGAAACAGGGAGGAATATACATAGAGCAGGAGGGGTTGAAATTAAAGCATTAAAAAACTGTAACAGGCTTATTTACAGGTCATCAAAAAGGATTTCCTTTTCTCTTGCATTTTCCTTGTGATATTGGGAAATATTCTGATTTGTTGTCCATAGAAAAGCTGACTCTGATTGCGGAAAAACAATCGAAGTATATTATCTCTGACTGATATTTGTGTAAAGGACACCAATAGTGTTGCCCTGGACTCTATCTTAGTCTTAAAAGATTTTTCCAATATATCTGTTAAGTTATCAGAGGAAATTTGATCTTGATCTTGTATTCTCTTTTCTTCATTTTTAACAGGCAGATAGAGTATTTTGGAAATTGCAGGAATAGATGCTTCTGAAAATCCTAGAATATTAATGAAGTAACTTTTGAGGAGATCCTTAGGTGTCATCCACCTTAAATTTGTTCTTCTTATTTCATTTTCAATAAACTCCATTCTCCTCAAGACTAGCTTTTCAGATTTTATCAAGTTACACTGCACTTCTTTAACGTTTTTAATTTCTGCCTCAACCAATTTCACAGTAGTTTCCACCGCTTGAATCTTCTTTTCCATTCTCTGAGCTTTAGTAATATTTTGCTTTACAACTGTAGTTAAATCATTTATAGCTCTGTTCATATTGGGTAATGCCTTCCAGATTTCCTCCAAAGTAATTTTTGCTGGTCTTTCCAGAGGTACATCTGGGCTCCAAGGGTAAGAACGAGGAGGTAAGGAGGACGTCACGACTCCAGGGTACTTCATTTGCTAGCTCGTTGAGTTAGCAACCGGAACTTTATGGATGAGATTCGTTCTCCGTTCCTAAGCTACTCTGCCACTCCAGCTCTACTAGAACTCTTACTACCCTTTGGGGTCACTAACGGGGTACCCGCTCCTCGGGGGCCTCTCTGCTTCTTTCAGATGCTATCAGGAAACCGGTACTCGCTCCTCGAGGGCCCATGTTTCCTGTGTCACTGCCTGCAACTTCTACCTTCTACTTGGAAGAACTAACTACAGTCATCATCTGTGAGTACAAGAAACATCTCTCTCTACAGTACCGCTTCGCCAGAATCAGGTACTCATTCCTCAAGGGCCTGCCCTCTACTCCGGTGCCAGACCTCTTGTCTAGTGGAATCTTGGCTACTGCTAGTGAGTACAACGCTACCGAGTCTCTCTGCTCTTAAGGGATCAGGTACTCGCTCCTCGAGGGCCTGCGCTCCCTGTCTTGGAGCTCTCCTATTCTACTTGGGACTCTGAATGCTAATTATATTGTGTTCTCATAACTCTCAGTCTCTTTTCACTACAGCACTGCTTACAGAGGAACCGTTCCAGTGTTCTGTGAGAGACGCGCCCAGCGGGGCTCTACAACTACTATTCACTACTGCCACCTCTGGTGGTTCCAAATATTGTTTAATAAAAGATTCAATTCTGTGTTTGTCTGTCCAGAGTTTAGCCTGACATTGTGGTCCCTCACGGGACTGCCCCCCCGTGGGCGTGGTCAGCTGCCACAGTGTCCAAGGATCCACCCAAAAAACAATAACCATAACACTTCTTTGTTGGGTTGCTTTGGCAATGTCTGGAAATATTGATACTTGAGAATCATATCCTTATCTGTTGGGAATATGAATTTCACCAGAATTGTTCCACGTTTTTCAACTGTATCTTCACCTGATGTCTCAAGCAGTTCTGTCACATTTAAAGGAGGTGGTTGTTCTTCATTCACTCCTCCATATGATACATAATATATTTTAGCCAGAGGTGGAATAGCTTCTAATGGTAATTTTAATACCTCATTCATATATTGTTTAAATTGGTCTTGTATCGATATACATCTAGTTTGTGGAAAATTTATAACTCTCAGGTTCAAATACCTCATCTCATTTTCCAACCTTTCTACCTTCTTGATCTTAACCATTTCCCCTTGTATTATTCCTCCTTGCACTTTCTGAATCTGAGATACTTTCTGTTCTAATTCCTCCATTTTTGTTTTTTGTACTTCAGTCTGTTGTTACGATTTTACTTCTCGTTTATTCACATCTATTATCACATTTGTTAATGTGGATATTGATTTCTCCAAGGTCATAATGGCGGTCCGTACACTGTCCAAAGTTATTACCAACGGCTTTTCCAATTTTTTTCCAGGAATATTGATGGCTATTTCTAAATCTCCAGTGTCCAACACATCTCTGTGTACATTGAAGGTTCCTCCCTCATCCCTTTTCATGGGCCCTGCTCTTGGTCTCCTTGGGGGACCTTTCCCCCAACTTTCTCAGAAGTCAAGGAAACAAGTTCACTTACTTCAGTTATTATTTGTTTTTATTCCTTTACTTCTCATCTCTCTATCTGCCTTTGTTCTCCTCTCTTCCCCATCCCCACATTGTTAATTGTTATTGCCAGTTATTTATTTACTATCATTATTATAAATATTGTTTTATCGTTACACTGTATTTTCCACCTGAGTTCATTGTAAACCGGCATGATGTGCTGCACGAATGTCGGTAAATAAAAGTTAATAAATAAATAAATAAATAAATAAATTATTTCTCCAAGAAGAGATCTTTTCTCAGGGTTCATCACAAAGGGTGGGGAGGGAGTTGTTGGTGCTCCCGGGCTAAGTAAGATGACCAAAGCAGGTGACACCGCATGTGTCTCTGTAGCAGCTATCACAGCGCTTCCTTCCACGGGAGCTTTTTCGCGACCCAAGTTGAAAAAACTCTCAATTTTCGCCTGGGATGGATTTACTGGGGAGGATGTGGCATGTACCTCCCTCAGTTTAGCCTTCCTTTTAGTATGTGGCATAATTACTTCCACTGCACAAATAAGAAATAACTTTTCAAATATCAAAAGAGCATTCAACTATCCTTCCTAAAACTACAGTTTCTTGGTTTACCCTAGGAGGCCTCATGAGGAAGGAATAAATAATCAAATTTATAACTTACAATAGGAAGAGAAGTCCTTAAGCGCTTCCAAGTCCCAGAGAACTCAAAGCCGCGCACCCCTTTGGAGTGCGCGGCTTCGGCTATGCGCCGGTGGCGGCTGGCGCTGCAGGAGGGTCGGTTTTGAAGACTTCTTACCGGACCCTCTCCAATGACGTCAGGATCTGGAAGTGCCACTGCAGCCCTGTCTAGTCCGGGTACGCTCCTCACCCCCGGAAATGGCCACTGCACATGTAAATTTTCAATCCTTTCTCCTCTACCTCAACAGTATCTCTGCGGGAGGGTCGGTTTTGAAGGCTTCTTACCAAACCCTCCCCGATGATGTCTGGAACCGGAAGAGCCCCGTCGGGGCTGGATATCGCTCCTCACCCCCGGAAATGGCCACAGCACAGGTAAATTTTCAATCCTTTCTCCTCCACCTCAACGGTATCTCTGCGGGAGGGTGGGTTTTGAAGGCTTCTTACAGGACCCTCCCCAATGACATCAGGATCCGGAAGTGCCGCTGCAGCCCTGTCGGACCACGAATTCAGAGTTACTTTTCGGTGCCCCCATGGAAATATCCTTAGATTTGTGACCTTGTTGGGAGAAAGGTTTACATGCATTCCATCCAGGAATATGCAAGGGGCTTGTCAAGAGAAGCATGATGCACTAGTTCAATTCTTGAACTCAGGAAAGGAATGTGGGAAGAATCTGTTCAGGCTGACCTGTGATGCATTCGAGACAGCATTGAAAGCTTCTGCCATTGGTATTGGAGTGCACAGATTTTCTTGGTTGCAAACTTCAGACCTCAGGTCTGATGTGCAGGTCAGGCTTGCTGATGTACCCTGCAGAGAAGATAATCTTTTGAGAGATTAATTCAAGGAAGCGGTGGACAAAATAAGACTATTGTCTTATAATTCAGAACCCCTCTGCAACCACTTCAGATCTACCCTCCTCATCAAAGAGGTTTTCAAGTGAGTTGTGGAAGAGATATTTCTATCTGTTGAAGAGGTGTTTTCCTCTGTCTTCATTTCCATCAACAATATCATTCTCGCCCTTGTCACAGAGAGCACAAAGCTCCAAAGGCCCAGACTGCTCCCCAGCTTAAATCTAGGATGGTGTTTTGACTGAATCCAGGGTTGTATTACCAGCATCTGAGTCAAGCCCAGATAACCACCTTGTAGGGGGAAGGCTGAGGTTTTTTTTATAAACCATTTTGCTCAATGTAGCCTCAGACAGTTGGGTTATTCATTTGTGCAAAATGGATACAGACTTCACTTATTGAGAATCCTGCAATTTGCTCATTGAGAGGGTCTTAGTCTACTTTTAAGTATCAGGGCATACTAGTTTTGGAACTATCCTCTCTCCTAAATTCTGAAGAAGTTGAACCAGTTTCACCATGAGAACTCCAAGTATTTCCTGATCTCATCCTAGTCCTAAGGGCTTTGAACAAGTTTCTAATGAAGGAAAAGTTCAAAATGATTTCTCTGGGTACCTTAATCCAAATTTCTGTCAAAAAGATATTGGCTATGCTCCCTAGATTTAAAGGATGCTTACACTCAAAGATCTTTAGAGGGATAGCAGTGTTAGTCTGGTGTAGCAAAAAAGACAGGAGTCGAGTGGCATCTTATAGACTAACTGTCCTCGAAAGCTCATGCTTTAATTAGAGTCCACTTCGTCAGAGATACATCTAAGTCACAGTAAATATTTGTAATAGAGAAACATCACCTCAAACATTGCTCATTTCCATTTGGCCTTGATGTAAATTCTTCACAAAATATCTTGCAGTGCAGCAGCATATCTACACAGATTATATGTTTTCTTATCTTGATAATTGGCTAGTCAAGAGCTCAGGAAGGTGCAGAAGCATCAATAAGCAGAACCATTCAGGTGTCGAAGTTACTAGGGTTAATAATTAATTATCCAAAATTCCATCTGAGATAATTATCTCGAATGGAATTTAGAAGAGTGCTGTTAGTCACAAACCTGTCAAAGGCTTTCCTTCCTCTAGAAAAGAAGATATCCATTGTGGAAGGAATAAAAGTCAGCAGACATCAGCTGAAAACATGTTGAGATTGTTGGTCTTATGGCCTCACTCCCTTGGTATGTCTCCATATAAAACGGGACCAATGGATTATAAGATCCTATTAGCTCTTGCTAGTCAAGATTTTTGAGGGAGAGTTCAAGCTACCCAGTAGCTCAGGGATTCTGTGCTGGTGACTAGTCCATTCTGATCTGACCAGATGTGTTTCCTTTCAAATTCTTCCTCACCAAATTACCTTAATTATGGATACCTTTGTTCTTGGATGGTGAGTCTTCATAGAGGGATTTCACATTCACAGTGTTACGAGTGGTGGACTCAATCTTCCAACAATGGGGTTACCCTCATATAGATCTCTTTGCATCACTTCAAAACCGCAAAGTAGAGAACTTTTGCTCTCTCACTCGCAGCCAACACTATCAGCCACGAGATGCGTTCTCCCTCTCATGGGCGACCGGTTTCCTATATGCATTCCCTCCACTTCCACTTCTCTCAAAGACTCTCGTGAAGTTACATCAGGACAAGGGAACCATGATTCTGATAGTACCTCATTGGCCACGCCAAATGTGGTTTCCAATACTTCAGGATCTCTCCATTCGCAGGCACATTCCCTTGAGAAAGGACTCACTTCTGATCACTCAAAACGATGGGTGCCTACACCACCCCAATCTTCAAGCCTTGTCCCTGACAGCCTGGATGTTGAAAGGTTAATTCTTCAGCCACTTAACCTTTCGGAACCGGTTTTCGGTGTCCTGATCGCTTCACAGAAGCCTTCCATGAGAAAATCCTACCTTTACAAATGGAACAGGTTTAATTCATGGTGCTCTTCTCAATCCCTTGACCCCTTTACCTGTCCTACCACGAAGTTTCTAGACTATCACTGGCACTTGTCAGAATCTGGTCTAAAAATTTCCTCCATCAGAATGCACGTCAGTGCGGTAGCCGCCTTCCATAAAGGTATTGGGGACATTCCTATTTCAGTACAGCCCCTTGTAACACATTTTCTGAAAGGCTTGCTTCACCTCAAGCCTCCGCTGCATCCTCCGGCCCCTTCTTGGGACCTCAACCTGGTTTTGGGTCGGCTCATGAAGCCACCATTCGAGCCTCTCCAATCCTTTGATCTTCGCTATCTCACATGGAAAGTGATCTTCCTTTTGGCAATCACTTCGGCTCACAGAGTTAGTGAGTTACAGGCTCTAGTCACCCATCTGCCTTAAACTAAACTTCTACAGGACGGGCAGTACTCCGCACTCACCCTAAGTTCTTACCTAAGGTAGTATCAGAGTTTTATCTCAATCAATCCATTATACTACCTACCTTTTTTCCCAGGCCCCATTCCAGTCCAGGAGAACAGCTCTGCAAACCCTTGACTGTAAACGGGCTCTAGCCTTCTACCTAGACCATACAGCTGCCCACAGGAAGAGTACTCAATTGTTTGTCTCTTTCCACTCCATCAAATTGGGGCAGCCTGTGGGTAAGCAGACTTTCTCCTCCTGGTTAGCGGACTGCATATCCTTTAGCTATCAGCAAGCGGGCATTCCACGTCAAGACCGTGTTAAAGCACACTCTGTGAGGGCCATGGCGACTTCAGTAGCACCCCTACGCTCTGTGCCGCTTCCTGACATTTGCAGGGCTGCCACCTGGAGTTCTCTTCATACCTTTACAGCCCATTATTGCTTAGACTAAGCCGGAAGACAAGATTCCATCTTCGGCCAGTCTGTCTTGCTCAACCTATTTACATCTTGACGTACCAACACCCTTCCGCCTGTCTGGTAGGGTTCAGGAAACCCTCCGCCAAATTGCACCCCACCACTGTCTTCCCGGCGGGAACCGTGTGGGTATTTGCAAGTAGTACTTTTGTAGGATCAATGATGTGTTGCGGTGTGTCCAGTACATCCTCTGGGACGAAGGAACGGGAGAGTGCATCTGCTCTGGTATTCTTGTCCGCAGGACTATACTTCAGTAAGAAATCAAATTGATTAAAAAATAAGGATCAGTGTGCTTGTCTATGGTTCAAGCGTTGCGCATGAAGAAGGTATTCAAGAATTTTATGGTCCGTGTAGTGTTGTGCACCTTCGAGCCATGGGTGCCATTCTTCGAATGCTAATTTGATGGCGAGTAGCTCCTTGTCCTCTGTCCCATAATTCTGCTTGGGGGGGAGAACTGCCGAGAAAAGAAGGAGCAGGGATGTAATGTGTGGGTGTCACTGTGTTGACAGAGGACAGCACCAACTCCAACATCCGAAGCATGTACCTCGACAATAAATGTTTGTCGGGGATTGGGATGACATAGATATGGCTCACGGAAGAATGCTTCTTTAAGTTTCTTGAAGGCGTCAACGGCTTCAGCAGACCAGTGAGAGGGATTGGCTCCCTTCCGCATCATGGCTGTAATAGGCGCGGTCAAGGTGAAGTAATGATGTATAAAGGACCTGTAATAGTTTGTGAATCCGAGAAATCTCCGTAAAGCCTTGAGACCAGTAGGTTGGGGCCAGTCCCGGATACTTGTGGTCTTTTGCAGGTCCATTTGGAACCCTCGGCTGGATACCACATAGCCAAGAAATGGAACAGATTCTTGATGGATGGAGCACTTCTCTAATTTGGAATATAGGTGATTATCCCGGAGCCTTTGAAGAACATTGGCCACATCTACTTGATGGTACTGCAGGTTTTGGGAGAAGACCAGTATGTTGTCGAGATACACGAGCACACATCTGTACAACATATCCCTGAAAATGTTATTCATCAAGTTTTGAAATACAGCTGGGGTATTGCAAAGGCCGAAGGACATGACTAAATATTCAAAATGGCGTCGCGGGTATTAAAAGCAGTTTTCCACTCATCTCCCTGGCGTATGCGGACCAAATTGTATGCCCCTCTGAGGTCCAGCTGAATATTTTGGCCCCTTGGAGCCGATCAAAATGTTCAGAGATCAGTGGCAGTGGGTAGCGGTCCTTCATGGTAATCTCATTTAGTCTGCGGTAGTCTATACATGGGCGAAGGGATCCATCCTTCTTACCCACGAAAAAGAAACTGTTGCGTCCGTCGGTCTCAGACGGCTTCGACCTCTGTGCCTCACCTTTCTTCCTTCTCTCTCCTCAAGCTTTGGGAAGATGGCTGCTGCTGCGTCTTCATGCCGCTCTCTCCTGCGTCCCTGGAACGGCAACGGCGATTGTGTTCGCCATGATTATCCTGAGGGCCTCCTAGGGTGCACGTGGACACGCCACCCACATCTTTATCCACGTCATGGCAGGAACCTCGGGGGCGTCCCCTCCGAGTGATGTCACCACATCATGGTATTTATCCTGCCCTTCGTTTGCTAACAAACCAAGGGGGTCATTTATCAAAATGTGATAAGGCGTTTTCGCATGCGAAAAGCCCTGTTAATGCATGCGATAGCACCATATTGTATGGTGCGATGCAAATTCAGAAAATAGGAGGAGTTAGGGGTGGAGAGTGGGCTGGGTTAGCCTGACTGCGAAGAGCTATTGCACAGCTTAATGCCGATTTTAACTACACCTCTTTGAATTGTGTTAGGCTGTGCGATAGCTGCTGTGACTGTGCAGTAAGGTTTCATTGCCTTTTGCGATGTCTCCCGTAAGGCCTATTTGAGGTGACTTGAAGGGTCCAGAGCTGTTGAGAGAGAGAGAGAGAGAGAGACTGGCCATAATGTCATCCCCATAGGTAGGTATTTGTATCCCTATGGTAGGCCCACCTAGTAACTCGAGGTGGGGTTTAGGTATGAGTGTAGGGGGTTAGGGGCCACTTTGACATTCTATGTGACACATACGAACAGAACAGTGGTCTCTTGTGAAGACTTGATGACCTTCGGAGTGAGGAAACTCACTCCAAGATGAGATTTGGGCAATGTTATCTCTACCTAGCTTGATGTTACCCAGGTAGAGAGTCCATCAAGCTAGGTTGATAGAACACTGCACAAATCTCATCTTGGAGTGAGTTTCCTCACTCCGAAGGTCATCAAGTCTTCACAAGAGACCACTGTTCTGTTCGTATGTGTCACATAGAATGTCAAAGTGGCCCCTAACCCCCTACACTCATACCTAAACCTCGAGTTACTAGGTGGGCCTACCATAGGGATACAAATACCTACCTATGGGGATGACATTATGGCCAGGCGCTCTCTCTCTCTCTCTCTCTCTCTCTCTCAAAAATGGTCATATTCAGGAAATACAACAGGTCTGACACTATCAAATTCAGATAATGTTATCACAATGTGCACTAACTTAGCTCTTCGCATAGCTAATTAGCACAAATTGTGATAAACTGAATTTTTGCATAAACCACGCCCCTTTTGCTATCGCATGCTTACCGCATTTTGATAAATCTAGGCCCAAGTTAGCAAGGATTGGAATGCCACCGGTCTAATCTGCTCTGTCGCTTCCTAGCTGCCGCAGGAAGCTCTCTCTCTGCCCTTCGTGGTAATTCATCGCTAATCTGGGTACCCGCTCCTCGTTGGTCCTTCTGTTCTCTTACAGGTACCTATCTGGGATATCGGGTACTCGCTCCTTGAGGGCCTGCTCTTCCTACTCTGGAGCCTTACTGATCTACTTCTGCCTGCCAGGATCTTCATCAAGGCAAAAAACAACAAAGGGACAACCTTATACCATGTTTTTTGCCTTGGCTACGTGGGACCGCCTTCCGATTTGTTTTATAGGATCTTCATCAATACAGCTTACTACTTCAGTGAGTAACTAACCTTGTCAGTCTCTCAGCTTCAGCGCTTGGAGTCTGCATCCGGGACTTTCCTTTACTACCCTGTGCTGCCTACCATCTACTCGAGTGTGGGACTGGTCTCCTCTGCTGAGGACCCCTGGACTACTTCTACTGGGTTACCTCACTGCTGCCACTCCCTGGGCAGTACCACCAATCTCTTAGTAAGAATTTATTGAAATTGTTATGCTTTTTAGATGTTAATACCTTGTGAACCGTTGTGATGTAACTACGAATGATGGTATACAAAATCTTCTAAATAAATAAAAATTCTCTGTGTCTGTGAGTATAGAATCTAGCCTAGTACTGCGGTTCCTCACAGGGCTCCTCCCTGTGGGAGTGGCCATCACCGCAGTACCCAAGAATCCACTCCAACACCTCAAAACCATAACAGAAACAGACCGCTGCAGCTACTCCAAAATGCAGCAGCAAGACTACTCACAAACAGCAGAAGATCGGACCACATCTCACCTATCCTCCAAAACCTACATTGGTTTCCCATTCAATTCAGAATACATTATAAAGTCCTCACCCTCATCCACAAAACTCTACACTGACAAGTTTAACTGGATGAAAACATCCTTCTACTTCTGCAGCCCAAAAAGGAACCTCCTCTCCAACAACACTGGTCTCATCCCAATCCCCTCTCCAAAAATAATCCACCTGACCACAATAAGAGGTCTGCCTGTGGCCGGACCCTCTCTCTGGAATAACTTACCATTACATCTAAGGCTAGAAACAACAATGCAAACCTTCAAAACAAAACTTAAAACATGGCTTTTCCAAAAAGCTTTCACAACAACCACCTAATACCCCTGCCGATGCTACCATGCGAAAAGACACTAGATAAAGACATAAATTACATCTCAATATTCACGTTATTATACAACAAGACACTCAACAAGATGTATTGTCATAAATGACCCATACAACATCCTTTCCAAAGACTCTACGTAGGACGTACTGCCATCACTGTTTCAGGTTTAATCTCCTAGTAAGAATTTAATAAAGTGTAAAGTTACAGTGTTAAATAAAAGTTAATTATAATGTTAAATAAGAATTATTTACAATGTTAAATAAGACTATATTGATGTTATAATGTAAAACAGGAAGTCCCTACTTCTTGAATACAGTTACAGTGTAAACCGATGTGATATTCCATATTGAATACCGGTATATAAAAACTAATAAAATAGTTATGCAGCTTTCTTCCAAAATAAGATCACTGAATTTGGAGCTCCTTTAGCAGATCTACCGAAGCCCAACAACCTTTTCTTTTGATTGCAATGACTCTTTATGGTCTTCTTTTGAAGAAGTCAGCATAACATACATGCTTTATCCTTGTACAGCCATCATGAAAGAGTTAATAGAATATATTTATGAATCTCTATCCAGAATTGTTACTTTGTCTCTTTCATCCGGTTGCTTTCCTTCTGTTCTTAAACAAGCCTCCATCCAGCCTGAACTTAAGAAGCCCATGGACAATGTGAACCTTCCTAGCAATTAGACCCATCTTTCTTTCCTTTCCCTGCCAAGTTAATTGAAGGAATTGTCTTTAAATAGCTACAGGAATTCTTAGGTGATAAATCATATTTTAGGTGAGCACCAGCTGTGTCCTGGAAGAAAACACAGCATACTTCTTATATCAAGTTTTGACACCCTTCATCAAGAGTTTGATGGAGGATATAGATTTCTCCTAGTACTTTTAGTCCTGTCATCAGCATTCTAAAAGCTCGATTATGAGATTATGTGTACCTGTTTATCTTGAATTGGTATAGATGTGACAGTACACGGATGGTTTTCCTCCTTTTTGTTACATAGGACACAACAAGTTTATTGTGTTGCTTCCTTCTCTGATTGGTTTCTGTTACACACTAGGGTACCCCAGGGTTCATCGCTCTCCGCAGTTCTTTTTAACATTTCATCTATTATGTAGGATTCTCTCTGGTCTGAGCCTTACTTATCAAACATATGCTGACAATATTCAATTCTTTTTTTCCTTGCAATTCTGATGTTCACTCCACTTAGACCTAGATTCATCAAAAGGCTATAAATATAGCGAAAATAGCATCCGTGATACAAAGAGGATGTGGTTAGGCAAATTTCCACAAGCTGCAATAAATTTATCACACCAGTGCAAATTTTCGCATTGCATGCTGATTAATCCACTGCAGGTGCGTTACTGACCGAAAAGGTTTTTATCATAAATGCCATTCGGGCAATGGGGAGAGAGGGCGCACCTCTATCGAGAGCAGTTTGTAACTTTACTATTTATACCACTATAAAAGGGGGCACTTTTAACTCTGTGGTGTAGGATTGGGGGGGGGGGGGGGGGCGGTTTTGCATAAACAGAGGTATGAACAACAAAGTCAACATCATTTGGAGTGATGAAAGGTAAAAGAGGAGTTCATTGAAGCTAGGTAGAAAGAACATTGTACAATCTTCAGTGATGCCAACTTTGCTGTTCGTATCTCTCTCAGCCATAAAATCATCCACTTCGCTGAATCCAAGGAATGCATACTTTTCATTGCAGAAACTCTAGTATGGCATCAACTGCCTGCAGAAGCATGAATGCTAATGAAAAAGGACTTGAAGACCCACTTGTTTAAGCTCACATTTGATTGAATTTTGTCTGCAATAGTTTAAATTTTTAGTCAAGCAGCTTTATTATGTTGGCAGTTGCAAAGTCTGTGTTCGTTTAGAGATGATGATGTTTAGTTTTATTTTGTTAGTTTTTGTTAACAACTATGTCAGAGATGTTTTTATGAATGTGAAACTTGTAAGCCACCCAGAACATGGGATGGATTGGCCTAAAAGTATTTAAAATATTTAAATACTATACACATCATTCATATCCAATATTCTCCACGCACAACAAGATCAACTAGTAAAATACAGCTAGTGATTCCATCACTCCCTTTTGCTAAACTCTCGTCCACCAGAAACAGAGCCATTTCTATCATCGGCCCAAAACTATGGAACTCTTTACCTCAGTTCCTCGCCTCTCAAGAAAACCCAAAATCTTTTAAGAAAGAACTAAAAGCCTGGCTACTCTGCCAATCTCATACTGATAGCCTGCTCAACAATCTCAAAACTTAATCCCACAGCTTCCCATATTTTGTCATTTATTCCCCCTCTGTCTAATCATCCAGTTTCCTACAGATATCTAAGACTATCTTATCATTATACTTGATCTCTGTCTACTCAATGTACCTTTCCTTTGGTACACCTTTATCTGGTTTATCTTCAATATGCCTATCCTTTGGGATAGCTTGCCTTGTCCATATGTTTTACATGACTGTTCTCAGATTGTTAAATGCTGTTGTGTTTTTTTTTTTCAATGTCTTCAATAGTTTTATGTATCAGGTTGTTATAATTGTAAACCGGAGTGAAGGCTACTCTGCTCTACCTCGGTATATAAAAAATGCTAAATAAATAAATAAAATAAATAAAATAAAGCCATACCAAAAAACTTTATGTATATTTTTTTATTAAATCATTAATATATAAAAAAAAGTCTCATCAAAAATATAGAACCAAGTAATCACAATTTATAAAATATAAATATAGTCAAACCAAATATCAAAAGAACATCAAAGAGTGACAATCACACACATTTGCATAAACATACACAGCACAACAAAGTATGCTACCAAAACCAAAGGAAAAAATATAAAAAAATGACAAATAGAAGAAAAATTGTTTTATTTCCACTTATATAAAAATCCAAAAAGGTCCCAAAAATGAAAAATAGATAATATATTAGAGAGTCCAATGAGTCTTTCATCAATATACGTGAATGAAGATAACTCGATGGTAGTTGCTAGTAGAAACTGTGTCACTCTTCAAAAGAATCCAACATGTTTTGCTAGGTCAGGCTTTATCAGGGGTAAAATAGGTCAGGCTTTATCAGGGGTAAAATAGTCCCAAATATCACATTACAGGATTTAAACATGTATTAGCATCCGCCACCAGCATTCCCTCTAAAATACACAAAAATATATAAACAACGTTAAAAAAATAAGTCACCACACAAATAAAACATACATACCAACAAACATGTACACAGCCAACAGTATTACGATAAAACCCTTGCTTCATTACCTTGAACAAAAAATCTTTATCAAAGTTGACCTATACACTTTCAAAAACAAAAATTTCCATTCAATTACCCAGCCAAAATAAAACAGCTAAATGATATGCAGATATTCTCAGAACTATGTGGCAGCAACTACTATTATATACAGACTTAAACACACCATGCATGCGCAAAGACTTATATAGTGTGATACAATGCTGCTTCTAGAGTCTGCGCCTAAAATGTCTTATGCAAAATAATATCATACAAAGAGGTTTCATTTAATTAACTCAGCCCTGACAACAAAAAGGACTTACCACACGAAGATGAATTGAAATAGTTGATGCAGTCATCTCTGATTAAGACTTTTTGTTTAAGGTAAAGAAGCAAGGGATTTGTCTCAAAATATTGGTGGCTCTTTACATGTTTGTTGATTTATATGTGCATGTTTTGTTTTTGTAGTGACCCCATTTTGAACTTTACATTTCTTTTTATATATTTTTGTGTTTTTTAGTGAGGATGCTGGTGGGGCATGCTAATGCATGTTTAAATCCAGTGATGTGATATTTGGGACAACTAACTTGATATCTCTGATGAAGCCTAACCTGGAGAAAAATGTTTGGTTCTTTTGAAGTGTGAGGCTGTTTCTACTACCAACTACCATCTGGTTATCTTCAACTTTTTACAGATTCAATTCTATTGGAGAAAGACTCATTGGACTCTTTACTGCATCATCTATTTTGCATTTTTGAGACATTTTTGGATTCTTAGATAAGTGGAAGTCAGAAAACATTTTTGTTCATTTTTTCCCTTTTTTTAATTTTAATTTTTTTTTCTTTGGTTTAGGTAGTGTCCTTTATATTCTGTGTATGTCTGAATAACTTTTTTTGCTTGTGCGTTTATATAATATATATGTGTTTGTTGTCCTTATTTAGTACATATTTGTTCTTTGATGTTTGGAATGATTATTTTTTAATTACCTTTGTATACATTTTGATAAATTGATTTTTCCATATTATTTTGATTACACTTTTTTTTATTAATGATTTAATAAAAGAAAGTCTTTTTCTATCTAAACAATAATTTTTTGGTATAGCTTTATATTTTGTGGGATTTCAATAGCTATACATTTTGAGACTAAAGGGGTAATTTTCTATGCGTTTCGCACGCGAATAGGACTTTTCGCGTGCGATAACTAGATCGGGGCGGAGTCAGCCCTGGAAGAGGAGGAGTCGGAGCGTCATAGAGGCGGACACGGCGGAAACTTCGTTGGTGGCAAAAAGGTAAGAATGCTTTTCGCTGCCAGTACCATGCCCAATAGCACCACCTTTTACGATGGTGTAATTGGGCGCGAAAGCTGGCAGTGATTGCACTATGGAGGTGCGATCGCTGCCGGCTTTCGCAGGCCCGCCCTCCACTTCGTCTCCCGTTACCGCCGAATTCATAGAGCTCTGCGGTGTTAGAAAATCTAAGTCTAAATTAGTTCATTCATGACTAGCTTTTGAAAGCTAAAACTCTCTTTTTCAGGTCAGAATTCGAATGAGCAAAAGATGACATTATCAGTAAATATAAAGTAGTGTGGTTATCATAAATGAACTAACACAGCAGTGAGATTACTTTTGTCAATGAAGGCATGAGAGTCACTTGTAAATATCCAGAGAGGGCATAAATGTCCCTTGTAATTATCCAGAGAATTCCTTATATAAATTATATTTCTGATATAATTCTCCAAATGTGTGGATCGTGTTTTTATTTCCATTAGTAGCTGTGCAATTGAATTCAATCCCCTATTATGCCAGTTTTGAAAAATAGCCATTTACATGCCTGGCAGAAATTTTAAATTGAAAAGAATAAGCAGAAAAAAAGATACTTTCCATCTTCTGCCTGGCTTTTTACATTCAAACTTCCAAACTTTTCTGATTGTTATGTTTGTATATTTTTTGTTTGGGGTAATATATTAGTTATTGCTTGCGATATATATTTAAGGCTTAAGGGCTGTACTAATGGTCATTCTGTTAGGCCCATCAGTCACAGACAGCTGCGACCACTTCTGCTCACCTCTTTCTTCACTCCCCTTACTCCAAGTGGTAGATTGGCAGCCTCCGCTAATTATCTACGACCTGCCTACCGCTTCCAGGCCTCCCGGGTCAGCACGGACGCCGCTGACTGCCATCTTGCCATCAGGTCCCGCTAGGCGAGCGCACACACAGGCTGGTCTTATCCATACCATTGCTGGAACCTCGGGGGCATCCCTTCCCGATAACGTCAGGAGATGAGGATATTTAAACCTGCTGGCCCTCTGTGAAGACAATTTGGCAAAGAGTCTTATCATTGCTATTTCTGCCTCGCTTCCTGAGGACCCTGCGTTCCAGATTCCAGTTACGGCGTGGACGACTCAGGTACCCGCTTCTCAGGGGCCTCTCTCTCATCCTGGCTATCCGCTCCTCGGAGGGCCTGATGCCTGGAACTCCATCTGCTCCATTCCCTGGGGCTTCCTGGAACCAACTTGTTCTTTTGTGAGTGCTCTGCAGATAACTCCCTACCTACTAAGTGCCTATCGGGTGTACCCCTTGCTGCAGGCCATTACCATCGCTACAGAGAATGCCACCTGAAGTGCCTGCTCTGCAACGCTATAGAGGACCTCACAGACGCTTCCTGTCTTGCGGACCGCTACTAGACCGACCGAGGACCCTCACTGGTGTACCCCGCACTGCGGGCCATTACCACTTCCACCTTGGGCCTCGATCTTGCTCCTCACTCTGCAGGCCGCTATCACCTCTTCTAAGGACTTCATCTGCATATCCTACTTCGCAGGCTTTACTATCTCAACCGAGGACATCATTGGTGTACCCCGCCCTGCGGGCCACTACCATCTCTGTCAAGGCCTCTTCAGTGTACCCCGCTTCGCGGGCCACTACCATCTCTACAAGAGACCTCTCCATTGCACCCACTTCACAGACCACTACCAGCGCTACAGAGGTATTCCCTCAGGGCACTACCTATCCCATCGACGCTGTTTCTCAGGGCCTGTGTGACCATCTCTCTCTGGCACCCCCCGCTCCACGGGTAGTGCTTCTATCTCTTTAATAAAGACTCTATTCCTTCTGTGCCTTCCTTAGCTGAGACCTAGCCTCCCAACAGTGAGGCTCACGGGGCTCCTCCCTGTGGGCAGTTACACCTCTCACTTTGGCCCAGGGTTCACACACCATCTGATACCTCAAAATCCTAACACATTCAAATTATAATGGAGAAGAGAAATCCATACTTTGTGGCTAATCATTTACTTTCCTCAATAAACATGCCATGATGTATAACGTCAGTTCTGAAACAAATGGCCTCCCTGAGCATGAGTCTTGAGATTTTTAAAGCTATTCTGGTTCTTTCCCTTTTTCAGAGAAAGTTTTTGCTTGTTTTATGGATATTCTTAAATCCCTTATTTATTAATAATGCTGGAAGCATTTGTGAAATATGCAACCATGTGAGTAAGAAAGCCATTTTAAACATTTGCATTCACCCAAGTACAGAAAAGGGTAGATTCGTTCAACTTTTTAGTTTGTTTTGTTATTAAAGGTGGTATAATAACATGATATAATTAGGCTGGCTTTACTAGGATTAAAACTACCAAGATATTTGAAAGAACCCCAAGCTCAATTTAATGGGAACAAACCCATCCAGTGATCTTTTAATGTTCCTAACATGAGACATCCAAATTAATTTTAAACCTTGACATTTTCCATTAATGTCAAGTTCTACCAAAATTTGCTGAAAAGATTATTCCAGCAATTGTACAAATATCAATATGTCTTCTGCAAATACTCGGAAACAAGTGGCCTGTGTTGTGGAGTTCCTCAGGGCTTTCTCACTCACCTTTGTTTAATGTTTGTAGGGCACCTTTGGGCAATATTATTCAATCATTTTGGATTTTCCCTTTTTATCTATGCTGATGATGTACAAATTATTGTACCTGTTGAGCATGATTTAACAGTTACTGTCTCTCAGTTGGAAAATTGTCTGATGATTAAGGGAGAATTGTTTAATTTTGAATTCCAAAAAAACAGCAATTTCCTTGGGAGTTAAGTTAGATACTAGTTGGACAATGCAAAATAAGGTTGGTGCAGTTTTGAGAACTGTGGTGTATGCTTTAGTAATTGCAGTTCTCGTTATTGTAATGCCATATACTGGGGCCTACCTACCTACAGGTATTTTAACCAGAAGGCTCCAGATGGTTCAGAACATGGCGGCACAAATCATTATGGGTCGTTCTAGACATGAATGTGCAGTGCCCCTTCTAATAAAATTGCATTGGTTACCCATAAGGTTATGATAGAAATTTAAAGTGCTTGTACTTGCATGAGGTTCCCACACTCATCTTCCCCCCTCTCCCCCCCCCCCCCCCCCCAGTTCACCCACACCACCACCACCCTTGAAGCGCTTGAACTGACCTCAACCAAAGAAGTTGAATCAGTTCTCGGCAAACTTAGACCCGCCTGTCACCCCTCAGATACCATACCTACTAAGGCCCTACTCTCCATCCCAAGCTCTATTGCCAAACCCATTGCTGACATTATTAACTCTTCCCTCTCTTCAGGCTCCGTCCCAGATGCTCTTAAACAAGCGATTGTTAAGCCCCTCCTTAAAAAACCCTCACTAGACCCCAAAGACCCTTCCAATTTCCGCCCAATTTCCAACCTACCCTTTATCTCAAAGATTATGGAAAAGATAGTGAATCTCCAACTTACCGAATACCTTGAAAACAATAAAATACTGCACCCTGCTCAATTTGGGTTTCGTAAAGACCTCAATACTGAAACACTCCTACTTTCTCTCTCTGATCACATACTCAGAGGCATGGATCAGGGTAACAGCTATTTACTTGCCCTACTCGACATCTCAGCCGCATTTGATACGATCAACCACAATCACCTCCTCACCCGACTGGCTGAAATAGGCATTACAGGCCTTGCCCTGCTTTGGTTTAAATCTTACCTATCCAACAGGAAGTTTGCTGTCAAAATAGGAAATGCCGAATCCACACTCTACACCCTGTCCCAAGGCGTCCCACAAGGCTCATCCCTCTCCTCCACCTTATTCAATATCTACCTCACCCCCCTCTGTCAACTCCTAACAGACCTTGGCCTAAAATTCTTCCTCTATGCGGATGATGTCCAAATCCTCATCCCCATTCACAACTCCCTAACTGATGCTCTGACACACTGGAACACTTGCCTCGCCTCGCCTCCATAAACGACTTTCTCACAAATATCCACCTTGCCCTAAACACGTCCAAAACAGAACTGCTCCTTTTATCCCAACACCAACCCCCAAACCCCTTATTTCCAATGACCCAGCCTTCAGCACCATTTCTTCTCAACCCTGTGTTAGAGACCTTGGCGTAATACTTGACCAACAACTAAATCTTAAAAAATACATCAGCTCCATCCTCAAAGAGGGCTTTTTAAAGCTAAATGTCCTAAAAAAACGTAGACCCCTCCTACACCAGCATGACTTCCGGACAGTCCTCCAAGCCACCCTCTCCTCAAAACTTGACTATTGCAATGCCCTCTTCCTTGGTCTCCCCTCCTCCACCATCAAACCCTTACAAATGTTCCAAAACGCTGTGGCCAGGGTCATCACAAACACACGGAAATCTGACCACATTACTCCCATACTCAAAGACCTCCACTGGCTCCCCATTGCGTCCCGTATCCTCTTTAAAACCTTATCCATAATTCATAAATCCATCTACTCCCACAACTCCGACTGGCTGGAGGAGCCCTTTCGACACTCACATTCGGACCGACCCACCAGATCCATCAATAAAGGAACTCTAACAGTACCTCCCCTCAAAAGAGCCCACCTCTCCGCCACAAGAGACCGCGCAATCTCCATAGCAGGCCCCAAACAATGGAACTCCCTCCCGCCCGATCTCAGACTTGAGCCATGCTTCTCCAAATTCAGAAAAAAACTAAAGACCTGGCTCTTCCGACAAGCCTACCCACACTAGCCCGCACTCCCAGACCCCCCCCCCGTTGACACCGACTCCTCCCCCCCCCCCCCCCCCCGGAACCTCGCCATCCTGACCACTAGTAAACATTCCATAGTCTTACCGAACCCCTGTACATAACTTCTCCCTAAGACCCTTGTATATATGTTATCCATACAACAAAGAGGATTATTTATTGTGTATGTTACTCTATTGGAAAATGTACCCAGTTTACTGTTTCATTGTTCGCACGTTCCTCTCTTACTTTTCTCTTTGATTACTTAGAGACTCTCCCCTTTTTCCCTGTTCATTGTACTTTCGATCTTTCAGTTGTAATGTAAACCGGTATGATGTTTGCATACTAATATCGGTATATAAAACAAATAAATAAATTTATAAATTTAAGATCTTGCACAGAATCGGCCCTCCTCACATGGCTCAAAGGCTTCATCTGAAATCATCAGCTAGAGGTCTGTGTTCAAAATATTGCCATCAGTTCCAAATTCCATCTCCAAGGATTTTTCATCATGTAAGATTACAGAATAGATCATATACTATGACCATACCAAAGTTATAGAATGATCTTTATCGATCAGGGAAGAATTTAATCTAATGCGGTTTCGCCGTAAGTTGAAGACCTTGCTGATGATTTCTGAATTATAATTAAAAGGTTTAGATGGGCCTAGCATTGAAATATTATGTTTTAGTTTTAATTTAATAGTAATAGAAAGTTACAATGTTGAAGATAATGTTTTTAATTATTTTATTGTACAATTCAGGAGCTGAAGTAAATTGCTGAAACAATGAAAAAAAAAATCTAGCATTTAGGGGGTGGAGAGGAGAGCGGAAGGGTAGGGAAGGTGAGATAAGGGGGTAGGGAAGTTCTCTCTCAGTACACTCCTTAATTGGAGTGGACTGAGAGTGAACTGGAGAAGTCCGTGCAAAGTTTGCAAAAATCTATCCCCCCATGCGCTTGGATTACAAAATCCAGCGCGCATGTGTGCTCGGCCCAACGATTTTATAACATGTGCGCACCGGCACGTGCATGTTATAAAATTGGCGCACCCATGTGCGCTCGCTGAGTAGCATGCGCACATGGACGCGTGTGCGCACCTTTTAAAATCTACCTTATGTTATGTTCTTACCTCTTTATTTTTTCGTTACTTTACATAGATCTAATTGTTGGACAGGTAGAATAAATAAGGGTCATAATGGACAGCCTTAGTATGTCCCTCGTTGAATGGTAGAGTAGCCTAGTAGTTAGAGCATCAGGCTGAAAACCAGAAAAGCCAGGGTTCATGCCTGATTCTTTCACTGAAGCTCCTTTTGATCTTGAGCAAGTTGCTCCAGATACAAACTTAAGGCCTTATTTATAGGGACAGCAACTTTCAAACCCACATGCGGGTGTCCATGTATGCGCAGTTGTCGGCGCGCACACATCGCATGCGCACATCATAAGCATGTTATCCACACATAACATGCGCACATCAACATGCGCATGTTATAAAATCCGCTTCCCACGCACATGATTTTATATCAGGGCTCACATGTGCATGTGAGTAAAGGAGCGGACTGGAACTTCCTGACCCCACCTACCTACCAGCTCCAACCCTAAAACCCTGCTAACTACCTTTCTTCATTTTACAACTTACCTGCTCTCTGGAGCAGCAGCAGGTTGTGTGGACTGATGGGATCCCTGCATGCGCTGTCCCGGCCTGCCCACGCCCTTCCCAGACCCAACCCTCGGCCTGCCACTTTATCGGATAACCCTTTCAATGCACCTATCAGGAGATATGCGCGTGGCTGCGGGCCTGCGAAAATCCATGCAACGCACACAGCCCAGCCACATACGTATCTCCCCGATTCTGTGCGCACCAGGCTTTTAAAATTAGCCTTTAAGCTTTTTTTCCATAGACAGAAAATAGGGGAAAAGCCTTAGTAAAACTAGCCCTTAGATTTTTAGTCCTCTAGGGCATGGAAAATACCCACTGTACCTGAATGTAACTCACCTTGAACTTGTATTTGGAAAGACAAATGATACAATCTAAAATCCAAATTTAAGTTCATTGACTAAGACAGAAGTTCTAACACACAGGGTCATTTATCAAATTGCATTATGGCGTTTTTGCATGTGAAAATTGCCTTAACGCATGCGATAAGCACCATAACGCATGCTGTAATGCACATTTTTAAAAGGGGAGGAGTTGGGGGTGGGGATTCCATAAAAATGGGCTGGCTTCGCACTTTGCGAAGCCATAACGCACATCACACAGTTTTAATGCCGTAAATAACTACACCTTTTTCAATTGCATTAAGCTATGAGATGTCATGCGATGTGCCCATAATGCAATTTGTGATTTTTTCGCTAATTCCATTTTGGGCATTTTTAGGCTGGGGAAGGGCCTGAGATGTGGGAGAAGGATGTGAGAGGGGAGGGGGAGAGGGAGAGAGAGAGAGTGCCTCTGGGGGTGGCACCATTGTAAGCAGCTATTTATGCTACTATAGGAGGCCCACTTTTACATGCAGAGTGAGATGTGTGATCAGAACAGTACACTCTTGTGAAGATTTGATGTCCTTCAGAGTGAGGAAACTCACACAACGCTGAGATTTGTACAGTGTTCTCTCAACCTAGTTTGATGTTACTCAGGTAGAGAGTCCATCAAGTAAGGTTGAGAGAACATTAGCATATCCTTCGTAACGAGAACCCGATCAGTTTTCGTGACTCGGCCGTCCACCAGTAAGGAAAACCAACGCCGAGGGTTCAGGAAACGAATGCTTGTCAGTCGAGCATCTGTTTCCTGAACCAGACTGTCTATTTTTTTTTTAAACTTTGTTTCTTGAATTTTTCATCCTACTTACTAGCACAAAGATATTAAGTAGGAGGCAGTACAGAAAAGCAGTTTTTTTTCTGCTTTTCTGTACTTGTTTTAGATGCGCTCAGCTATTAACGCCTGCTCCAGGTAGTCGTTAATAGATGACAGTTAAATGTGCGTTGGAGACGCACATTTTTATTTTCGCATCGGGAGTGAATGCCTAATAGCTTCATTCACTTACATTTACATGTGATGAGCACTATTATTTATTTATTTATTTTGTTTAACAGTTTTTCTATACCGACATTAAAGTACACATCATATCGGTTTACATAATAACAAAAAGGTAGAAAATACAAACAGGGGGAGGGGAGGTGGAGAACTGAGAACTGGGGGTCGGAAGGGCTGACCCCAAAAATTAGAGAGGAAGGAGAGAAGGTGAGAGGAACATTAACAAAAGGTTAGTTAAGGTGCAAGAATACAAAATATACATGTGAGGCCAGGGACCAGTGGGGTAGTGAAAGCAATTATACAAAATATACAAGGGTTATTAGATTCACTCCGTGTTGGACGTGCGTTGAATAGGTGCTAATCCCCTCATTGCATTAGGGGATTGATTAGCGCCTATTCAACCCACGTCCGACTGCGGGTTAACAGTGCGCTCGGCTGAATGCACTGTATTGCATCGGCCCTAGTGTGTGGATGAGATGATGATGCAAGGAAGAGGGCTTTAGATTTGTTAGGAACTGGGAAATGTTATGGAAAAGGAGCAGCCTATTATGACAAGTTGGGCTTCCCTTAATCAGGGTGGAACCCAGCTTCTGGCATTAATGTTTATAAAGGACCTAGAGCAGTTTTTTTTCAACCAGACTAGGGGTCCCCAACCTCCGGTCCGCGGACCGGGACTGGGCCGTGGGAGTTTTTTGCCGGTCCGCAGCGCTGCCAAGCACCGGCAGGTATGTCGCGCGCTCCCGGTCTCTCCCGCTGCCGTTGCCGCCGGGCTGTCAGCACGTTCAAGCCCAGTGGGAACGGCAGCAGTACTAAAAGAAGCTGTGGCACCTGCAGCTGGCCTTTTCTTCTTCCCGCGCCTGCCCCCCCCCCTCCCGTGACCCAGAACAGGAAGTGATACGCGGTGCGCGGGAAGGAGAAAGAGCCGTGCCACGTGATAAAGTAACAGCGGAGGCTGCAGCATCGGTCCCCGAGCAATTGAAGCAGCCGGTAATCGAAAAAGGAGTCAGCAGCATGAGCCTCCCGCGGCCGATGGTATTCTTCTTTCTTGGCCTGCGGGGGCTGCTGCAGCTCCCATTTGTGTTCCGGGGGGGGGGGGGGGGGGGAGAGAGGAAGTGAGTGAGAGAAAGAGAGAGAAGCAGCCAGCCAGCCTGTGTGTGATTGACTGGTCAAGAGAGCTGATGTGTGTGTATGTGAGAGACAATGAAAGTGACTGCTCAGGGAGATGACTGATGTGTATGTGAGAGTGTGAGACAGGGATGTGATTGGTGTGTGTGTGTGTGTGTGAGAGAGAGAGAGAAAAAGCATGGAAGTGAGAAGTCTGGGTATGTGGGAAAGCATGGGCGTAAGAAGCCTGGTGTTGTGGGGGTGAAAGAAAGCATGGGAGTGAGAAACCTGGGTGAGTGTGCATGCATGAGAGAGAGAGAGACTGCTTGGTAAGGTGACAGTGTGTGTGAGAGAAAAAGACTGGTGTGTGTGAATGTGAGAGAAAGTGATTATGGGAATGAGAAGCCTGTGCATGTGAAGAGAGTGAGCATGGGAGTGAGAAACCTGGGTGTGTGTGAGACACAGCATGGGAGGGAGAAGCCTGTATATCTGAAAGAGAACATGGGAGTGGGAAGCCTGTGTGTGTGTGTGTATGCATGAGTGAGATCAGGTGACTGGTGTGTGTGTGAGAGAGAGAGAGAGAGAGAAATAAAGTGATTATGGGAATGAGAAGCCTGTGCATGTGAAGAGTGAGAAACCTGGGTGTGTGTGAGACACATCATGGGAGGGAGAAGCCTATACATCTGAAAGAGAACATGGGAGTGGGAAGCCTGTGTGTGTGTATGCATGAGTGAGATCAGGTGACTGGTGTGTGTGTGAGAGAGAGAGAGAGAGAAATAAAGTGATTATGGGAATGAGAAGCCTGTGCATGTGAAGAGTGAGAAACCTGGGTGTGTGTGAGACACATCATGGGAGGGAGAAGCCTGTACATCTGAAAGAGAACATGGGGAGTGAGAGACTGGTGAGTGTGTGTGTGTGAGAGAGAGAGAGAAAGAAAGTGATTATGGGAATGAGAAGCCTGTGCATATGGAGAGAACAAGCATGGGAGTGAGAGACTGGTAAGTGAGTGTGTGTGTGTGTGTGAGTGAGTGAGAGAGAGACACACACAGAGAAAGTGATTATGAGAGTGAGAAGCCCATATATGTAAGTAGAACACGGGAGTGGGAAGCCTGTGTGTGTGTGTATGGCATGAGAGAAACTGTTCAGGAAGGTGACTGGTGTGTGTGTGCCAAAGACTGTTTGGTAGATGATTGGTGTGTGAGAGACAGAAACTGGTCATGGGGGCATGACTGGTATGGTGTGTGTGTGAGAGACATGGGCACTAAGGAAGAGGACCATAAGTATAGAGCTTAGCTTCTACTGCTGCTTCTGGTGTGTGCCACGGCCTGCAGGGAAGGGGAGTAGGAGAGCTGCTGGAGGGGGTAAGTAAAGGTGGCTTTTTAAGTTTATTTTTCTTGACTGCCATTTTAATTGTGCGATGTCTGCTTTTTTGAAATATTTTATTGGTGTTTGGAGAATGTTTAATAGTTTTTATGAGTTTTTAATTGTTGGATGTTATTCTGTTCATAGCTGTTTTGAAACATTTATTCTGCTTATTAGTATAGTTTTACAATTATTTCTGTGTGGGGATCTGTAGCTGCTTGCTAGTTCTGTTTTCCTAATAAGAGGTGTATTGGTTTTTAGGACCTGATTTAATGTTTGTAGTGTTGCCTTTTCATAGATAGGGTTGCTCCTGTTTGAGTGTATTCCATAATACAGGTGTAACTGTGTGCGGATTAGTTTATGTGCATTACTACAGATCCTGGGAGTATGTTAGGTTGGTTCTGTGTCTGTTACCAAGATGAGATATTTTGCTAGCATGTAAGCGTTTGTATCGGTCTTATTTGTTGTGTTTTCTCAGAGGACATGCATTGGTGGTAAACTGCTGTCTTTTCATAAGTAGGGCTATTGAGCCTGGAAGTAGAAGGAGTTTGAGTTGCTGTTACTGCGATGACACCAGAAACAGAATATCTTTTTTGTAGGGTGAGTTGTATGAGGAATGTCATAATTCTGCTTTACATCCATTATTGTGGGTCAGGGGGGTTCCCGTGGATGCAAACTGTACTTTTACATCTAGCCCCGTGACAATCATGGGTCAGTGTGTCATGCATGAGAGAACCTATGGTGAGTTGAGTCACATTCACATTATAAATGTCATAATTAAATGATAAGTATGCAGTAAAATCCAACCCCCTCCATAGCCCCGCCCCTGCCCTGCCAGGCCATGGAAAAATGGTCTTGCTTGAAGCCGGTCCCTGGTGCAAAAAAGGTTGGAGACCACTGAACTAGACTAACATGGTTCAGAGAGAGGTATCTTCCAAATATACTAGCACAACAGAATATCCCAGTAGAAGGTTATGATTAGGGCTGAAGTAGCCCAGATGGATGTAGATAAAGACCATATTACCTGTATCTTCTGCTAATAAACAGGTTGGGAATACATCTAGAAATACAAATAAAAAACATACTTTAAAATGTCTGCATGTGAATACCAAAAGTCTGAATAGTGAGATTGCAGAGTTAGAATGCATAGAATGTTAATAGTGTTGTATATATGCATCTGTTTGAAGTGTTGTATTATATGTCTATTTGTTTGGATTGATGAATGTACATTTATAAGGGTTAGAAATATTTTAAAGAAAAATATTCAGCAAAGTGATGCACTTCAAAATAAATTCACATGTCTAGGTAATATCTTCAATAACTGATATGCAATATTTATTTTGAAAACATAAGTATAATGTTTTCAGTTTACAGGATAAAGTAGCTAAGGGGTCCCCTGACACAGAGCTATGTTTTGCATCAATTGCAATGAGGAAGACACACATCTAGAAAAAGCAAATACATAAAAAACTTTAAAAATAATATACCATACTATATTACAATTAACCCAGCAGGAGGTCTCACTGAACACTTTTTTTAATGCCCATATTTATAAACAGATTAAAGGGACAGCAACGAGGGCCACTAAGGCCCCATCATTGCTTGCTTGTACATCTCCAATTTTGAATCCCATTTTCTTTATTCAGGTTTTTAGTCTCAAATTCTTCTCTGGCTACATAATATAGGTGAGGTTTTTTAAATTTGGACGGGGACTAAAATTCAATATTTTATTTTTTTATTTAGACTGGTTGAATTACCATAATCACACCCTACAGTTTTCATATAACTTTCACTCTTCTACTATCTTATTTCTTGATGTTTCTATCTCTATAGAAAATAGTACATTTACCGTTTCCAGATTTCATAAAGCTACTGGTAAAAACACCTTACTAGGATATACTAGTCACCACCCTCGATTTTTGTAGAATAATATTCTGTAGATCAGTTTATCAGATTACAGAGGTTGTGCTCCTCCCATATTGATTTTCTTCTACAAACTCACCGAATGTTTTGGGATTTTTAAGAGAGGGGTTACCCGGCTCAAGTCATCAATGCCTTCTTTGTTCTATATCTCCCCTATCCACATATATTTTACCCACCTCTGTACTACACTTCATGCATCTGACAAAGTGGACTCTGATCTCAAAAGCTCATACCTGAAATTGGTTAGTCTAGAAGGTGCCACCCACCTCTTGTCATTTATGTTCTATGTATTCTGTATGACATCTGTTATGGTATGAGTAAGTTGTTCTGCTTTGACCTCCTGCTGGGTTTATTGTTTTAAGTTTTTGTATGTTTGCTTTTTATAGATGTGAGTCCTTCCCGATGCAGTTGATATGAAACATGGCTTTTTCGGGGGACCCTTAACTACTTCATCCTGCTAACGGCAACTATTATAATTGTACTTTCAAAACAAAGGTCAGATATCAGATATCAGTCATTAGATATCAGTTGATGAAGATATTACTCAGAGATGTGAATTTATCTTGAAGTACAACTTTTTGCTTGAAATTGACTCTTCGATGTGTCTTCTCCTACCCTTAATTTGTTGCTTGTGTTAGAATGAATGTCATTAGATATGTCCAACGGTTGCTACAGAATACCACTGCTAGATTGATAACAGGATTTTCACATTATGATCATACCACTCCCACTTTGCAATGACTACTTGTATCCTGGAAAACTAAATTCAAGATAAATTCTCTAAATTTGAAAGCTCTTTTTCATTCACTTGCATTCTGCCTTTATTGTTTATAGAAACAAAGAAACATAAGAACATAAGAAATTGCCATACTGAGTCAGATCAAGCCCAGCACCCTCTTTCCAGCAATGGCCATTCCAGGCTACAAATACCTGGCAACTACCTAAACACTAAGGGCCGGATTTTAAAAAGGTTACGCTCACTGGGCCTATTTTTAAAAAGGCCCAGCGACGCACGTAAAGCCCCGAGACTTACACCCGGATCCTCTCTTCTCCACCTTCATCAGTGCACCCGGCCATTAACTGACTACTTCATAGAATTCAGGACTTTGTCCTCAGAACTTCATTGGGACCCAGATTGCTTACGCTCCATTTTTCGAGGGACTGAGTTCCCGGATCAAAGATGAGTTGGTGGCTCGGGAACTGCCTACATCCCTGGATTCCTTGATAGACCTTGCCGGTTGCATCGACCGCCAGCTACAGGAGCACTCGCAGGAGTCTAGAGCGTCCAAACAATCCTCGATAAACTCGTCCCGAATGCAACACTCATCTTCACCCAGGTTGACCGTGGCTCCAAGTAAATCTGAAGATGAGCCCATGCAAATGGGCTGGAGCAGACTCTCTCCCAAGGAATGCTGCCGCTGCCAGCAATCTGGTCTCTGCTTATACCTCGGCCACCCGGACATGCCATATCGACATGCCCTGTCTGTCCGGGAAACTCCCAGGCCTAGGTTCAGCAGGAGGACTTTGCCTTCTCCTCCATTGACATTACCCATTTCCATTAAGATACCCTGGCTTTAGTGGACTCTGGGGCTGGTGGAAACTTTATTCTTAAACAATTGACTGAGCACCTTCGGATTCCCACCATCTGCTCCCCAGTGCCTTTACTTCTCGCGTCAATCCACTGAGAACGTCAACCTGGTGAGGTTACTCACACCACTGCTCCTATTCTGCTCCGCACGGGATCCATGCATAACCTGGACAAAACCATATATCCAGTAGTACTGGGACTTCCATGGTTACAGCAGCATACCCCGCAGTTTGACTGGACCACTTTACAACTTTCCTGCTGGGGCCCCTCCTGCCATGTTCCAGTGGGAACACTGAGAGGGAGAGGATCACCTTGCTGGTGGCTGAAAGGAATCAGTTAGTTTTTGCTTGGGACATTGTCTTTTTTTAAAAGTATTGGGGCAAAGTTAACTATTTGGGAATATTATTTAGTGTGTTTGTGCCTTTAATAGTCAGAAAGGCAGTGAATAAACAAGTTAGACTGTTTGTATTTTTAAATAGTCAATAAGGTAGCAGTAGGTAGGCAGTGAATAAACAAGTTAGACTGTTTGTATTTTTAGTCAGTCAATAAGGTGGCAGTAGGTAGTGTGTTTATTTTTAAAAGTCTGCAGAACTGAGTGTTCTCCAGACTTTTAAAGAACTGAGTGTTTGTATTTAATACTGAGTGCTTGAATTGGAAAAAAAAAAAAACCCACAAAAAAAAAAAAAACAACCCAAAAAGTAGCCAGAAGCTAGAAATAAGCTAGGAGCAGTGTATACCTAAGTAAAAAAGTTGAATAGTTCAGCTCAGTTACTCACCTTGGAAAGGTGTTGAGGTAGTGTGATTGGGTTTGAATAGGGACCAACATTTGTTAATCAAGAACATAAGAACATAAGAAAATGCCATACTGGGTCAGACCAAGGGTCCATCAAGCCCAGCATCCTGTTTCCAACAGTGGCCAATCCAGGCCACAAGAACCTGGCAAGTACCCAAAAACTAAGTCTATTCCATGTAACCATTGCTAATGGCAGTGGCTATTCTCTAAGTGAACCTAATAGCAGGTAATGGACTTCTCCTCCAAGAACTTATCCAATCCTTTTTTAAACACAGCTATACTACCTGCACGAACCACATTCTCTGGCAACAAATTCCAGAGTTTAATTGTGCGTTGAGTAAAAAAGAACTTTCTCCGATTAGTTTTAAATGTGCCCCATGCTAACTTCATGGAGTGTCCCCTAGTCCTTCTACTATCTGAAAGAGTAAATAACCGATTCACATCTACCCGTTCTAGACCTCTCATGATTTTAAACACCTCTATCATATCCCCCCTCAGTCGTCTCTTCTCCAAGCTGAAAAGTCCTAATCTCTTTAGTCTTTCCTCATAGGGGAGTTGTTCCATTCCCCTTATCATTTTGGTAGCCCTTCTCTGTACCTTCTCCATCGCAATTATATCTTTTTTGAGATGCGGCGACCAGAATTGTACACAGTATTCAAGGTGCGGTCTCACCATGGAGCGATACAGAGGCATTATGACATTTTCCGTTTTATTCATCATTCCTTTTCTAATAATTCCCAACATTCTGTTTGCTTTTTTGACTGCTGCAGCACACTGAACCGACGATTTCAATGTGTTATCCACTATGACACCTAGATCTCTTTCTTGGGTTGTAGCACCTAATATGGAACCCAACATCGTGTAATTATAGCATGGGTTATTTTTCCCTATATGCATCACCTTGCACTTTTCCACATTAAATTTCATCTGCCATTTGGATGCCCAATTTTCCAGTCTCACAAGGTCTTCCTGCAATTTATCACAATCTGCTTGTGATTTAACTACTCTGCACAATTTTGTGTCATCTGCAAATTTGATTATCTCACTCGTCGTATTTCTTTCCAGATCATTTATAAATATATTGAACAGTAAGGGTCCCAATACAGATCCCTGAGGCACTCCACTGTCCACTCCCTTCCACTGAGAAAATTGCCCATTTAATCCTACTCTCTGTTTCCTGTCTTTTAGCCAGTTTGCAATCCACGAAAGGACATCGCCACCTATCCCATGACTTTTTACTTTTCCTAGAAGCCTCTCATGAGGAACTTTGTCAAACGCCTTCTGAAAATCCAAGTATACTATATCTACCGGTTCACCTTTATCCACATGTTTATTAACTCCTTCAAAAAAGTGAAGCAGATTTGTGAGGCAAGACTTGCCCTGGGTAAAGCCATGCTGACTTTGTTCCATTAAACCATGTTTTTCTATATGTTCTGTGATTTTGATGTTTAGAACACTTTCCACTATTTTTCCTGGCACTGAAGTCAGGCTAACCGGTCTGTAGTTTCCCGGATCGCCCCTGGAGCCCTTTTTAAATATTGGGGTTACATTTGCTATCCTCCAGTCTTCAGGTACAATGGATGATTTTAATGATAAGTTACAAATTTTTACTAATAGGTCTGAAATTTCATTTTTTAGTTCCTTCAGAACTCTGGGGTGTATACCATCCGGTCCAGGTGATTTACTACTCTTCAGTTTGTCAATCAGGCCTACCACATCTTCTAGGTTCACCGTGATTTGATTCAGTCCATCTGAATCATTACCCATGAAAACCTTCTCCATTACGGGTACCTCCCCAACATCCTCTTCAGTAAACACCGAAGCAAAGAAATCATTTAATCTTTCCGCGATGGCCTTATCTTCTCTAAGTGCCCCTTTAACCCCTCGATCATCTAACGGTCCAACTGACTCCCTCACAGGCTTTCTGCTTCGGATATATTTAAAAAAGTTTTTACTGTGAGTTTTTGCCTCTACAGCCAACTTCTTTTCAAATTCTCTCTTAGCCTGTCTTATCAATGTCTTACATTTAACTTGCCAATGTTTATGCTTTATCCTATTTTCTTCTGTTGGATCCTTCTTCCAATTTTTGAATGAAGATCTTTTGGCTAAAATAGCTTCTTTCACCTCCCCTTTTAACCATGCCGGTAATCGTTTTGCCTTCTTTCCACCTTTCTTAATGTGTGGAATACATCTGGACTGTGCTTCTAGAATGGTATTTTTTAACAATGACCACGCCTCTTGGACATTTTTTACTTTTGTAGCTGCTCCTTTCAGTTTTTTTCTAACAATTTTTCTCATTTTATCAAAGTTTCCCTTTTGAAAGTTTAGCACGAGAGCCTTGGATTTGCACACTGTTCCTTTTCCAGTCATTAAATCAAATCTGATCATATTATGATCACTATTGCCAAGCGGCCCCACCACCGTTACCTCTCTCACCAAGTCCTGTGCTCCACTGAGAATTAGATCTAAAATTGCTCCCTCTCTCGTCGGTTCCTGAACCATTTGCTCCATAAAGCTATCATTTATTCCATCCAGGAACGTTATCTCTCTAGCGTGACCCGATGATACATTTACCCAGTCTATATTGGGGTAATTGAAGTCTCCCATTATTACTGCACTACCAATTTGGTTGGCTTCCCTAATTTCTCTTAGCATTTCACTGTCCATCTCACCATCTTGACCAGGTGGACGGTAGTATACCCCTATCACTGTAGTCTTCCCTGATACACAAGGGATTTCTAACCATAAAGATTCAATTTTGTATTTAGTCTCATGCAGGATGTTTATCCTGTTGGACTCTATGCCATCCCGGACATAAAGCGCCACACCTCCTCCCGACTGCTCCTCTCTGTCATTGCGATATAATTTGTACCCCGGTATAGCACTGTCCCATTGGTTATCCTCTTTCCACCATGTCTCTGAGATGCCAATTAAGTCTATGTCATCATTTACTGCTATACATTCTAATTCTCCCATCTTACTTCTTAGACTTCTGGCATTAGCATACAAACATTTCAAAGTTTGTTTTTTGATTGTATTTTTATTCTGCTTTTTAATTGATAGGGATAAGTTAGAATTTTTTAGCTCAGGTGAGTTTTTAGTTACAGGCATTTGGACTACTTTTCTAATTATTGGAACCTCACTGTCGGGATGCCCTAATTCTAGTGCATCATTAGTATCCTTTAAAGATACATCTCTCCGAACCATGCGCTGCTGAGCGACTGTCGGCTTTCCCCTTTGTTCTAGTTTAAAAGCTGCTCTATCTCCTTTTTAAGGGTTAGCGCCAGCAGTCTGGTTCCATCCTGGTTAAGGTGGAGCCCATCCCTTCGGAAGAGACTCCCCCTTCCCCAAAAGGTTCCCCAGTTCCTAACAAAACTGAATCCCTCTTCCTTGCACCATCGTCTCATCCACGCATTGAGACTCCGGAGCTCTGCCTGCCTCTGGTGACCTGCGCGTGGAACAGGGAGCATTTCAGAGAATGCTACCCTGGAGGTTCTGGATTTAATCTTTCTACCTAAGAGCCTAAATTTGGCTTCCAGAACCTCCCTCCCACATTTTCCTATGTCGTTGGTGCCCACGTGTACCACGACAGCCGGCTCCTCCCCAGCACTGTCTAAAATCCTATCTAGGTGACGCGTGAGGTCCGCCACCTTCGCACCAGGTAGGCATGTTACCAGGCGATCCTCACGCCCACCAGCCACCCAGCTATCTACATTCCTAATAATCGAATCACCAACTATGACGGCCGACCTAACCCTTCCCTCCTGGGCAGTAGGCCTTGGGGAGATATCCTCAGTGCGAAAGGACAATGCATCACCTAGAGAGCAGGTCCTTGCTACAGGATCCTTTCCTGCTACATCTGGTTGGTGCTCTCCCATTATGAGACCTTCTTCCTCCAAGGCAGCACCAGGGCTGCCAGTCTGAAGTTGGGACTGGACTACTATGTCCCTGAAGGTCTCATCTATATACCTCTCTGTCTCCCTCAGCTCCTCCAGGTCTGCCACTCTAGCCTCCAGAGATCGGACTCGTTCTCTGAGAGCCAGGAGCTCTTTGCATCGCGTGCACATGTACAACTTCTCACCGGTGGGTAAAAAATCATACATGTGACACTCGATGCAAAAGACTGGGAAGCCCCCCTCTTGCTGCTGGACTGCTGCCTTCATCTCAATTTTGATCAGTTCCTAGTTAAGTTTTAGGTTGCTATGGGAGTAGGAATGTGTCTAAGTTCCTTTAAATGTATTAGTGAATTCACTATATGTCTGGTAGTGGCCTACTGGGGTCTGATCGAATTCTCAATTCTCAATAAAGTTTTTGTTGATGGGGTTTTTTTTTTGTTTTTTTTTGGGTTTTTTTTTGTGCAGTGAGTCACTCAGGCTGATTACCTGAAGTTAGACTGTTTGTATTTCCCAACCCTCCCACCCCTAGCTCATCCCTTAATTTATAGGCAGGTGCCACTTTCACAAAAAAAAAAAAACATCAACAAAAACTTTATTGAGAATTCGATCAGACCCCAGTAGGCCACTACCAGACACATAGTGAATTCATTAATACATTTAAAGGACGTTATACACATTCCTACTCCCATAGCAACCTAAAACTTAACTAGGAACTGATCAAAATTGAGATGAAGGCAGCAGTCCAGCAGCAAGAGGGGGGCTTCCCAGTCTTTTGCATCAAGTGTCACATGTATGATTTTTTACCCACTGGTGAGAAGTTGTACATGTGCATGCAAAGAGTTCCTGGCTCTCAGAGAACGAGTCCGATCTCTGGAGGCTAGAGTAGCAGACCTGGAGGAGCTGAGGCAGACAGAGAGGTATATAGATGAGACCTTCAGGGACATAGTAGTCAAGTCCCAACTTCAGACTGGCAGCCCTGGTGCTGCCTTGGAAGAAGAAGGTCTCATGATGGGAGAGCACCAACCAGGTGCAGCAGGAAAGAATCCTTTAGCAAGGACCTGCTCTCCAGGTGATGCATTGTCCTTTCGCATTGAGGATATCTCCCCAAGGCCTACTGCCCAGGAGGGAAGGGTTAGGTCGGCCGTCACAGTTGGTGATTCGATTATTAGGAATGTACACAGCTGGGTGGCTGGTGGGCGTGAGGATCGCCTGGTAACATGCCTACCTGGTGTGAAGGTGGCGGACCTCACGCGTCACCCAGATAGGATTTTAGACAGTGCTGGGGAGGAGCCGGCTGTCGTGGTACATATGGGCACCATCGACATAGGAAAATGTAGGAGGGAGGTTCTGGAAGCCAAATTTAGGCTCTTAGGTAGAAAGCTTAAATCCAGAACCTCCAGGGTAGCATTCTCTGAAATGCTCCCTGTTCCATGCGCAGGTCACCAGAGGCAGGCAGAGCTCCGGAGTCTCAATGCATGGATGAGACGATGGTGCAAGGAAGAGGGATTCAGTTTTGTTAGGAACTGGGGAACCTTCTGGGGAAGGGGGAGTCTCTTCCGAAGGGATGGGCTCCACCTTAACCAGGCTGGAACCAGACTGCTGGCACTAACCTTTAAAAAGGAGATAGAGCAGCTTTTAAACTAGAACAAAGGGGAAAGCCGACAGTCGCTCAGCAGCGCATGGTTCGGAGAGAGGTATCTTTAAAGGATACTAATGATGCATTAGAATTAGGACATCCAGACAGTGAGGTTCCAATAATTAGAAAAGTAGTCCAAGTGCCTGTAACTAAAAACTCATCTGAGCTAAAAAATTCTAACTTATCCCTATCAATTAAAAAGCAGAATGAAAATACAAACAAAAAACAAACTTTGAAATGTCTGTATGCTAATGCCAGAAGTCTAAGTAGTAAGATGGGAGAATTAGAATGTATAGCAGTGAATGATGACATAGACTTAATTGGCATCTCAGAGACATGGTGGAAAGAGGATAACCAATGGGACAGTGCTATACCGGGGTACAAATTATATCGCAATGACAGAGAGGAGCACTGGGGAGGAGGTGTGGCGCTTTATGTCCGGGATGGCATAGAGTCCAACAGGATAAACATCCTGCATGAGACTAAATACAAAATTGAATCTTTATGGGTAGAAATCCCTTGTGTGTTGGGGAAGACTATAGTGATAGGGGTATACTACCGTCCACCTGGTCAAGATGGTGAGATAGGCAGTGAAATGCTAAGAGAAATTAGGGAAGCTAACCAAATTGGTAGTGCAGTAATAATGGGAGACTTCAATTACCCCAATATTGACTGGGTAAATGTATCATCGGGTCACGCTAGAGAGATAACGTTCCTGGATGGAATAAATGATAGCTTTATGGAGCAATTGGTTCAGGAACCGACGAGAGAGGGAGCAATTTTAGATCTAATTCTCAGTGGAGCACAGGACTTGGTGAGAGAGGTAAAGGTGGTGGGGCCGCTTGGCAATAGTGATCATAATATGATCAAATTTGATTTAATGACTGGAAGGAGGAACAGTGTGCAAATCCACGGCTCTCGTGCTAAACTTTCAAAAGGGAAACTTTGATAAAATGAGAAAAATTGTTAGTAAAAAACTGAAAGGAGCAGCTACAAAAGTAAAAAAATGTCCAAGAGGCGTGGTCATTGTTAAAAATTACCATTCTAGAAGCACAGTCCAGATGTATTCCACACATTAAGAAAGGTGGAAAGAAGGCAAAACGATTACCGGCATGGTTAAAAGGGGAGGTGAAATAAGCTATTTTAGCCAAAAGATCTTCATTCAAAAATTGGAAGAAGGATCCAACAGAAGAAAATAGGATAAAGCATAAACATTGGCAAGTTAAATGTAAGACATTGATAAGACAGGCTAAGAGAGAATTTGAAAAGAAGTTGGCTGTAGAGGCAAAAACTCACAGTAAAAACTTTTTAAAATATATCCGAAGCAGAAAGCCTGTGAGGGAGTCAGTTGGACCGTTAGATGATCGAGGGGTTAAAGGGGCACTTAGAGAAGATAAGGCCATCGCGGAAAGATTAAATGATTTCTTTGCTTCGGTGTTTACTGAAGAGGATGTTGGGGAGGTACCCGTAATGGAGAAGGTTTTCATGGGTAATGATTCAGATGGACTGAATCAAATCACGGTGAACCTAGAAGATGTGGTAGGCCTGATTGACAAACTGAAGAGTAGTAAATCACCCGGACCGGATGGTATACACCCCAGAGTTCTGAAGGAACTAAAAAATGAAATTTCAGACCTATTAGTAAAAATTTGTAACTTATCATTAAAATCATCCATTGTACCTGAAGACTGGAGGATAGGAAGTGTAACCCCAATATTTAAAAAGGGCTCCAGGGGCGATCCGGAAAACTACAGACCGGTTAGCCTGACTTCAGTGCCAGGAAAAATAGTGGAAAGTGTTCTAACATCAAAATCACAGAACATATAGAAAGACATGGTTTATTGGAACAAAGTCAGCATGGCTTTACCCAGGGCAAGTCTTGCCTCACAAATCTGCTTCACTTTTTTGAAGGAGTTAATAAACATGTGGATAAAGGTGAACCGGTAGATGTAGTATACTTGGATTTTCAGAAGGTGTTTGACAAAGTTCCTCATGAGAGGCTTCTAGGAAAAGTAAAAAGTTATGGGATAGGTGGCGATGTCCTTTCATGGATTGTAAACTGGCTAAAAGACAGGAAACAGAGAAGAGTAGGATTAAATGGACAATTTTCTCAGTGGAAGGGAGTGGACAGTGGAGTGCCTCAGGGATCTGTATTGGGACTCTTACTTTTCAATATATTTATAAATGATCTGGAAAGAAATACGACGAGTGAGATAATCAAATTTACAGATGACACAAAATTGTTCAGAGTAGTTAAATCAAAAGTAGATTGTGATAAATTGCAGGAAGACCTTGTGAGACTGGAAAATTGGGCATCCAAATAGCAGATGAAATTTAATGTGGATAAGTGCAAGGTGATGCATATAGGGAAAAATAACCCATGCTATAATTACACAATGTTGGGTTCCATATTAGGTGCTACAACCCAAGAAAGAGATCTAGGTTTCATAGTGGATAACACATTGAAATCGTCGGTTCAGTGTGCTGCGACAGTCAAAAAAGCAAACAGAATGTTGGGAATTATTAGAAAGGGAATGGTGAATAAAATGGAAAATGTCATAATGCCTCTGTATCGCTCCATGGTGAGACCGCACCTTGAATACTGTGTACAATTCTGGTCTCCGCATCTCAAAAAAGATATAATTGCGATGGAGAAGGTACAGAGAAGGGCTACCAAAATGATAAGGGGAATGGAACAACTCTCCTATGAGGAAAGACTAAAGAGGTTAGGACTTTTCAGCTTGGAGAAGAGACGACTGAGGGGGGATATGATAGAGGTGTTTAAAATCATGAGAGGTCTAGAACGGGTAGATGTGAATCGGTTATTTACTCTTTCGGATAGTAGAAAGACTAGGGGGCACTCCATGAAGTTAGCATGGGGCACATTTAAAACTAATCAGAGAAAGTTCTTTTTTACTCAACGCACAATTAAACTCTGGAATTTGTTGCCAGAGGATGTGGTTAGTGCAGTTAGTATAGCTGTGTTTAAAAAAGGATTGGATAAGTTCTTGGAGGAGAAGTCCATTACCTGCTATTAAGTTCACCTAGAGAATAGCCACTGCCATTAGCAATGGTAACATGGAATAGACTTAGTTTTTTGGTACTTGCCAGGTTCTTGTGGCCTGGATTGGCCACTGTTGGAAGCAGGATGCTGGGCTTGATGGACCCTTGGTCTGACCCAGTATGGCATTTTCTTATGTTCTTATGTAACTGTCTGGAGTCCGTCTCGCCTCTGTTGTGCCTGACCACTTTGCTGTCTCCTCCTGGCCTTCCTCCGCAATACTCCTCATTTGCAGATGTGTTTTCCAAGAAGGCTGTGGCCACCTTGCTCCCGCATCATTCCTATGATTGCACAATCAACTTGTTGCCTAACACGGAGCCTCCTCGGGTTAGGATTTACCCATTGTCGCTCCCAGAGACTCAGGCCATGTCTGAGTACATCCGCAAGAACCTGGCTAAAGGCTTCATTCGACCCTCCAAGTCTCCCGCTGGAGCAGGGTTTTTCTTTGTAGGGAAAAAAGACAGCTCGTTCCGTCCCTGCATCAACTACTGGGGATTGAATGAGATCACCCTAAAAGACCGCTACCCATTGCCTTTGATTTCTGAGCTCTTTGACAGGCTTCAGGGGGCAAAGATCTTCTCCAAATTAGATCTCAGGGGTGCATATAATTTGGTTCATATCTGCAAAGGCACCGAATGGAAGACCGCATTTAATACCCAAGACGGCCACTTTGAATACCTTGTGATGCCTGTTTGGCCTTTGCAATGCTCCTGTGGTCTTCCAGAATTTGATGAACGAGGTCTTCAGGGATATGCTATACCAATGCCTCGTGGTGTAGCTCAACGACATCTTGGTGTTCTCCAAGGAACTTCAGAGCCACCGCCACGATGTCTCTTGCGTTCTCCAGCATCTATGGGACAATCATCTCTACGCCAAACTTGAAAAGAGTTCTTTTGAGCAGGAGACCGTTCCTTTCCTTGGCTATGTGGTTTCCAGTCAAGGATTCAGAATGGATCCCCAGAAGTTGAAAAGTATTTGCGATTGGCCTCAGCCTATAGGCCTCAAGGCCTTACAGAGATTCCTTGGCTTTGCCAATTACTATCAGTCTTTTATTCACCATTATTCCACACTGACCGCACCACTTACGGCCATGACTCGCAAGGGGGCCAATCCTTCCCAGTGGTCACCCGAAGCCATGACCGCCTCCCAGGATCTCAAGGCCGCCTTTCTCCGAGAGCTGTGTCGCTGCCATCTGAATCCCAGATGGCCCTTCATCATCGAGGTTGACACCTTCGACATGGGACTAGGGGTGATTCTAAGTCAATAGTCAACCATTCATACTTTACATCCATGCTCCTTTTTATTTATTTTATTTAAAGTTTTTTTCTAGACCGTCATTCGTTGGGTACATCACATCGGTTTACATGTAACATAAAAGCAGTGTATGAGCTTTACAAAAAACTGATTTCAACACGTAATAACATAACAGAGGTTGCATAAATAACGTGGGATGGTCTAAATAATTAACGTAATACAGGATTAGGTATTGTATGAGTAAATATGCAAAGTTAATTATTTATAGTTATTTACATGGCAAAAGGTAATAGATTAAATATCACATAGATAAAGTGAAGAATCAACTATTTAGATGTCGAAACTGAGATAATATAGTAAGGTAGTATAGGGTTACGTATAATATAATATCATATGATAGAGTCAGTTACTTACATGTTTATGTGAGGTAGAAGGTGCTAAGAGGTGAAAGGCAAAGGTAGAGGTGTGGTGTAGAAGTTGCTGGGAAAGCAAGTGTAAGGGGTGGCAAGTGAAAGAGCGAGTATCATGTGTAGGCCTGTTTGAATAGCCAGGTTTTCAGTTTTTGCTTGAACTTTTTTGGACAGTGCTCAAGGCGTAGGTTAGTAGGCATAGTGTTCCAGATAGTAGGCCCAGCAATGGAAAGGGCATGTTCTTTTGTGGAGGTGTGTTACGTGAGTTTGGGAGAGAGGGTGTGGAAATGTAGTGAATCATTAAGCTAGTGTATATTTTTATTGTGTAAGGTTTTGTGTATTATGGAGAGGGCCTTATAGCGGATTCAGGAGGAGATTGGGAGCCAGTGTAGTTCTTTGAGAATTGGGATAATATGTTTGTTTTTGCAGGTGTTAGTGAGGATACGGGCGGCGGCATTCTGCAGCATTTGGAGAGGTAAGATGGTATTTTTGGGAAGGCCTAGAAGGAGGGTATTACAGTAGTCGATTTTCGAGGAAACAATGGCCTGGAGAACGGTGCGGAAGTCATTGAAGTGTAGGCAGGGTCTAAGTTTTTTTAGGGTGTGAAGTTTGAAGTAGCAATCTTTCAATGTGGAGTTGATAATTTTTTTTAGATTAAGTTGATTGTCAATGATGACACCTAGGTCCGTACGTGTTGCGAGGTGGAGATTGTGGAGGGGAGGGTGTTGTGTTGGGGTGAAATGATCATGATTTTTTCTCCTGACACTTCTCCCCAGCAGAACGGAACTCCGCAATCGGGGATAAGGAGTTGTTAGCCATTAAGCTAGTGTGACACTTTCACCGGTCCGTACACCACCGATTGCGTCCGTTCCCGGGGGTCCAATCCCTGAACCAGCTTCCCTGGCCACTCAGAAACTCAAATAGCAGTTTAAAGTTATTTATCTTTAAAAGTCCTCAGGCAGGGTTTGAACCCTCTCCACCTGGATGGAAGGCGGATGCCTTCCCCACTGAGCCAGCAACTCAATTCCTGAAGGCTGGCTTCAAAAGTTCATCTCTAACCAATATCAAGTCCAATGTTCACAGGTCTGGCCCCACTAGGCCTAACTGCCACCACCCACCGTATCTCTCGGGATGTTTTCCTCTTCCCTTAGATACAACCACCCGCTTGGCAGTTCTCCAGGCAAAGTATCCTTGTCGTAAGTCCAAACAAATAGAAGTCCCCGCGCTCACCTTCTTTGTGATAGTTGTTGCAGTCCTTCTTCACACGGTCGGGGAATATCCAGCGTCAAAGTCTCCCAGAGCAAACAGGTAGTCCGATCCTTCCTCCTCAGTCCCCAGCAGGAGACTGACACTGCTCTACTAGGGAGTCCTTTTTATCCTGTGGAAACTCCTCCTCCAATTGTAGACGATTGGCTTTGGAAAGGTTCCTCCTCAATTTGGCCCTCCCCTTGAAGCCAAGGATTGGTTCCCAGACTCTACCCTCTACCTCCCACACCTGTGGTTCCTCTGGGCTTATAACCTCCGGGGGAAGGAACCAAGGGACGTCTCTAGCCTGGTGTTGCCGTATTTTCCTTCCCCCCTTCTCTTGAATCCTTGGTTCCGGGGTTCTTAACTGACCTCTGAGGTTTGGGACATAGACCCTGTCACAGCTAGCCTTTGAGGAATGGCGTCCCTGGCTCAAGGGAGCCCAATAGTTCTGGAGACCATATCTCCGAAAAGACAGAGACAAGATGGAGGCGGTCCAGAGAAGGGCGACCAAAAAGGTGGATGGTCTTCATCAAATGACTTATGAGGAGAGATTGAAGAATCTAAATATGTACACTCTGGAGGAAAGGAGGAGCAGAGGTGATATGATACAGACTTTCAGATACTTGAAAGGTTTTAATGATCCAAAGACAACGACAAACCTTTTCCATCAGAAAAAAATCAGCATAACCAGGGGTCATGATTTTTAGCTCCAGGGAGGAAGACTTAGAACCAATTTCAGGAAGTATTTCTTCACGGAGAGGGTGGTGGACGCCTGGAATGCCTTTCCGGAGGAAGTGGTGAAGACCAGAACTGTGAAGGACTTCAAAGGGGCATGGGATAAACACTGTGGATCCATAAAGTCTAGAGGACGTGAATGAAGAGTGGGTGGCTCGCAGGACTGGAGATAATACCCATATTCAATAAACATACACACGGTTAATGTGACTCCAACATTGCTCTAAGCTTCAACGACAAGAGGAAATGTGGAAAAAAGGATTTGCATTCAGAAAAAAGTGGGGAGTAGCTTGCTTGTTACGGCGGTTACTACCCCAAATCAAATAAGCCTGACTCTGCTTCAATAGCAGGGGAGAAAGTCTGATACTTCACGCATATCCAGCATAGCTCTCTGCTTCAACGGCAGGGGAGAAAGTCTGATACTTCACTTTCAATGCATATTCAGCATAACTCTCTGCTTCAACAGCAGAGGGAATGAAGTAAAGTGGATCTATATACAGACAACAACCAACAAGGACTGAATTACATAGTCTGGGTAAACAAATAAGCATGGGTGTAGCTTGCTTATTGCGGCGGTTACTACCCCTAACTAATTAAGCTAGATATTTCACTTAGATGCAGTTCCAACACTGGAAGGGAAATAGAGCCAAAAGGTTACTAAGAGCCAAGAGTAACAGATAAGTATGAGAAAAAAGAAAAAAAAAGTGCGAAACTTGCGGGGCAGACTGGATGAGCGGTTTGGTCTTTTTCTGCCGTCATTTCTATGTTTCTATGTAACACCGGATAACAGTGTATACCGACCACAAAAATCTCGAGTATTTACACCATGCTCAGCGCCTAAACCACCGCCAGGCCAGTTGGACCCTCTTCTTTGCCCAATTCAATTTCTTGCTGCGCTACTGACCAGCCAACAAAAATTGCCGTGCCGATGCTCTCTCCAGATCCTTCGTTCCAGAGGATGTTTCCGACACTCCACAGCACATAATTGATCCTGCCAAGGTCCTTCTTTCCGCCACTTTTCCGGTTCCCCCTGGAAAGACGGTGGTCCCTCATCAATTACGCTGGAGAGTTCTCTGTTGGGCTCACGACTCCCTGACTGCAGAACATCCAGGGCAGTCCAGAATGATCTCTACACTCCAGCGGTTTTACTGGTAGCCCACTATGAAGAAAGTCACACAGGCCTATGTTGAGTCTTGTCCCACCTGCGCTCGCCATAAGCCTCCAGTGGGACACCCATGGGGACTCTTGCAATTGCTGCCTGTTCCGAGTGAGCCATGGACCCATATCGTGACGGATTTCATCGTGGACCTCCCTCCGGTGGCAACAACACCATTTGGGTCACCGTTAACCGTTTTACAAAGATAGCCCACTTTGTGGCTCTACCTGGACTCCCTTCGGCACCACAGCTGGCGAAATTGTTTATCCGTCATGTGTTCTGACTCCAAGGCCTTCCCAAACATATCCTCTTGGACTGTGGAGTCCAATTTACTGCTTGGTTTTGGAGATCTCTGCAAAACGTTTAACATCTCCTTGAATTTCACTTCGGCTTATCATCCCCAAGCCAATGGACAAACAGAGAGAACCAATAGGACTCTGAAACAATTTGTGCAGTCCTATGTCAATCTACGGCAGAATGATTGGGCTGACCTCCTTCCCTGGGCTGAGTACGCCCTAAATTCTCATCAGTCCGCATCCACCAGCTCATCTCCATTTCAAGTGGTCTATGGATGTCAGCCCCTGCAACCGCTTCCGCTTCCACTATCCGATCCTTCACCAGCAGCCCAGTCGACCGCCTAGGAATTGCATCAGTTGTGGAATACTACGAAGCAACTGCTACAGCAAGCAGCTCAAAGGTCAAAAAAATTCTTTGATGCACATTGTCATGAAGCTCCCCACTGCTCTGGCCTACCCTGCGATCATGTGGTGTGACGCAGGATGTTCTCTCTACTACTGTGTTCCCTGCTGCAGTTGACCTCGCTCCCGACAAGGTGGACCTCTGGGGCTTCACCCTTCAGGCTGTAACAACCATCACCTCGGGCCAAGGGTCCACGAAACCCACGAATCCTAACACTGCTATTTAGCATATTAATATCACCCAAACACTTGCAGATTTACACTGGCTCCCAATAGAACAGAGATTTCAATTTAAAGCACTATGCACAGTTCATAAGCTAATAAACGACGAAAACTCGGACTGGCTAAACACCGCATTACGACTACATGTCCCCCAAAGAAACCTCAGATCAGCCAATAAAGCTCTACTAACCATACCCTCAGTCAGAACAGCAAAGTTAACCCAAGTTAAAGAGAGAGCACTATCTTTGGCAGGACCATTATTATGGAACACATTACCACTAGAATTAAGACTAATGAAAGAAATAAAACTCTTCAAAAAAGGCTTAAAAACATGGCTCTTCAAATAAGCATTTCACAGTGAGGTAACGGAATAACACATACACAAAGCAGAAATTCACCAAGAAAAAGCAGTATTGCTTACTTTTGTTATTTTCTCACAATTTAAGTATAAAATTATAAAGACAGTTAATAGTAAATGGTAATCATACCCTTTCCCATTTAGAGTATATTATCAAACTATGTTACTGTATAATAATGGCACCCTTTAGATAAATTAGAAACCACACTTTTTGTGCCTAACTGTAAACCGTTGTGATGATGCTCCACTATACGACGGTATAGAAAAGTTTTAAATAAATAAAATAAATAATAAATGACCTGGAAATCAGAACAAGAGAGAGTGGCATAAAATTATTTAAAATTGGTAAAACTATAGTGGATTGTGAGGAACTGCAGCAGGACCTTGAAAGGCTAGGAGACTGGGCATTTGAATGGCAAATTAAATTTTAATATGGAAAAGTGCAAAGTGATGAATATAGGTTAAAATAATCCTAACTACAAGTACATGATTCTGGGTTCCATATTAGGAGTTATTAGTCACAAAAAAGACTTCAGTGTGTGGTGGTGGTCAGAAAAGCAGATAGAATGTTAGTAATGATCTGAAAAGGAATAGAAACTAAAATAGAAAATATTAAATTGCCTTATCAATCAATGGTTGTACCGAACCTTGAGCACTGTATGCAGTTCTGTTCGCCGTATCTCAAAAAAAGACATGACAGAACTTGAAAGGTGCAAAAGAGGGCAACAAAAATAATAAAGGGGATAGAACAGCTCCCCTATGAAGAGAGGCTACAGAGTTTAGGAAAGGAGATGACAGAGTGCACATGATAAAATATTGAGTGAAGTGGGTAAATAAATCACTTACTTTCCATTTTAAATAATGCTAAAATGAGGACATTTGATGAAACTAACAACCAACAGATTTAAAACAAATCTTAGAAATCTTTTTCACTCAGCACCCAATCAAGCTTCAGAATCTGTTACCAGAGGATTTTGTCAGGGCAATTAATATAGCACGGTTTAAAAGAGGTTTGGACAAGTTCCAGGAGGAGAAATCCATAAAACGTTATTTGCTAGGTAATCTAAGGAAAGCCATTGCTATTGTAGGATTGACTAACAAGAAATAAATGTACTTTTTGGAATCTTCTGGGTACTTATGGCCCGGACTGGCCATTGTTGGAGACAGGATGCTGGGCATGAAGGACCTTGATGTAACCCAGCCTGGCATATAATTTTTTATATTAATATGGGGATCTAGAAGGGCAAGTTGAAATCCATCCCCAAGGGTCTTGAACGCTGACTTACACTTCTCAAATCTCAATTGACTAGTTTGTTCAAAGTGATAAGGGTGAAGTCTCCTCTGGAACTGAGGTTCCCAAACCTGTCCTGGAGGGACCCTCAGCCAGTCGGATTTTCTATATATCCTCAGTGAATATGCATGAGATAAATTTGCATGCACTGCCTCCATAACATGCAAATTTGATCTCTTGCATATTAATTGTGAATATCCTGAAAACCTGAATGAATGAGGGTCCCTCCAGGACAGGTTTGAGAACCTCTGCTCTGGAAGATTCGCTGCTGGAACCAGGACTGGAGTGGCCACCTGACTTAAGAGTGATGTGCCCTAAAGCCTCAAAACAAGTGAAGGTCCTCCAGTCCTGTGGGAGAGTGGCATAACTTTGGCAATACAGCCAGTGAGTGCAAAAGAAAATGTGCAGACATCAGTAGGTTCAGCTAGGGGAACCATTACTTTGGGAGTTTACTCTTGCTCCCCGGACATTACTGTTTGATGGTACAATTTCAGCTGCTTCCTCTGGAGCTGAAGGGGTTGGAGGATTGTACTGCTGAAGGATTACCAGCTACAGGGAATACCATCTCACAGTCAGCCTGGAAATTTAAAAATGTGCTGTTAAGACCTATGATTATTACTTTGGACTTTGAAGCCCATTTTTAGCCTTCCCACAGTGCTTTCTTTAAATCTATGTTCCTTCTTGGTTTCCCTTCAAGAATTGTGAACTAAAATTTTGAGAGAAAGTGATGTCACCAGGGTGGATGGCAGCCTAAAACGGCGCTCCTTCCATGGGCAAACGAGCATCCCGAAACATCCACTGATTCGGATCAGAACGTATCTGACCAACTATATATCCTGGTAGAATAGAAGCAGCAGATGACATCTAAAATAAAAACGCTTGACTTTAAGCAGTATTCGTATCGAAAATCAGAAGGGAACAGGGAGGCCCTGCAGGCCAAGATGGGCTGAAAAAGGCCAAGGACCCGATCCCTCTGTAACTGATGCAAGCATTCCAACACGGGCCAAATTTAGAGAGTGGTTTTGTGAGCTTTGGCTCGATATTAAAAACCACAAAATATTATGACTGCCATCAGTGAGATTAAAGAAGAGATGGTGGACTCAGGTGGAAGCACAGGGCGAAGAAATTAAAATATTGGACACTGACATGTCAGGTGTACAGCAAACATGTGAGGCAATTTCTCTAAAGCTAGAGGATATCGAAAACCGGGCGAGACGAAATAATCTCCGTTTTCGAGGGATCCTGGAATTAGCAGAACCTCAGAATTATCAGAAGGTCTTACAACAGATATGTGCAAACTTGCTAAACTTAGAAGAGGGCTTGGAGACGGGGGAACGGAGCCCTGTTAAATTAGATCGAACTCACAGAGCGTTGGGTCAGCGACAACAAAATCAGCCCAGAGACGTCATTGTCTGTTTTCATAATTATCCGGAGAAAGAAAAAATCTATCAACTGGCTGGACAACAATCATCCATTCAGTGGAATGGAAATTACATTACTGTATATGCAGATTTGGTAGCAACTACTCTTCGGAAACGGCAAGAGCCAAGAGCCGTCACAGCGCTCATGTGGCAGGAAAACCTGAAATACAGATAGCTATATCCTTTCAGTTTGCAGTTTACAAAACAAGGTATCACCTACAGGATTAAGACATTATCAGAAGCAGCGAAAGTCTTACTGGAAGCAGGCTACTCTGACCACAATGTGAAAACTTCCACACCGGCTCCCACAACGTGCAAACCTGATGCTCCAAGATGGCACTGAGTGGACAGAGTAGGCTTAAAAGAAATTCACCAAGTCCGGCATCCCCTGCTGCTCATACATGAGGGTTTAAAGCTGTCACTAAGGCTGCCTTATGGTTACTCTAAATCTGATCCAGATTTCTCACATTTATTACATATGATGGAACTAGTTACAGTTATCCGTTCAATTTAAATAAGAAGGGATTGTTTGTTTGTTAAGTGGGAGAGATATGATATCCTGTTGACTTTCCTCTCGTGCCCACTTTCAGTCCTCTCTATGCAGACGGCTGCCAAAGGAAATTAAAGGGGAAGGAGATGGGAAGGGGATTGGGGAGGGATGGGGGGTCTTGCTCTGGTATATTTGGTATGAATCTAGGGTACATGCAACACCCAGTTAGCCATGATGGAAAGTAGGGTCCTGCTAGTAATAATTGCCTTGGCTTTGTCACCTATGAGCTATATTTTACCAACTATGATGAAACAAAATGCCTGAATTTAATATGATCTCTATGAATGTAAAAAGGTTTAAATAACTTTTGTAAGCGTAAACAGTTCTATATTGAGTTAAACCACATGCAAGCAGCCGTTGCAATAGTTCAGTACCTGAATGTAATCCACTTTGAAGCGCTGAAAAAAAAAGTGCGAAAAACGGAATATAAAAAATCTAAAAAAAAAAAAAACCTCTCACTAATAGGCATGTTCACATGGGGGCAGATATTAAAATCTACGCCTGATTTTATAACATGCGCGCGCAGCCGCGCGCATGTTATAAAATCCGGGATCAGCGCGCACAATGGGGTGCACACTTGTGCACCTTGCACGCGCCAAGCCCTAGGGGAGCCCCGATGAATTTCCCTGTTTCCTCCAAGGCCGCTCCGAAATCGGAGAGTCCTCGGAGGGAACTTTTCTTCCGCTCCCCCCTACCTTCCCCTATCTAACCCGCCCCCCCAGCCCTACTTAAATCCCCCCCACCTTTATTTTGTTTTGTAATTTGCGCGCGCCAGCCGGTGATCCCCCGGCACAACCGCAGTGCTGGAGGCCTTAGTCCCACCCCCGGACTGCCCCCGGACAGGCGCCCCGCCCCTTTTTCAAAGCCCCGGGAAATTTGCGTCCCAGGGCTTGCGAGCGTCGCTGAGCCTATGCAAAATAGGCTCGGCACGAGCAGGAACAGGTTTTAAAGGGTTACGCGCATAACCCTTTTAAAATCCGCCCCATAATGCACTCCCCTCAATATCCGCTTCAGTATTGGGCAGCCGCTCACAAGCAATCCAAATATACAGGAGTTGGTATTCTTTTTTGGAAAGATTTCATATTCAATGAGATCAAATGTGTCAGGGACCCAGATGGGAGATAATACCGTTAATCTCTGTAGGGGAACATATATTTAGTCTGGTGACAGTTTATGGGCCTAATTACCATCAGGGTCAGTTCTTCCAATTGCTTACTGAGACTGTGCAAAATACAGCAGAGGGGCAAATTTTGATGGGGGGAGACTTCAATATGACCCTTAATCCCTATTTAGATAACTCCAGGGGATCCTCACCAGTATCCCATAATGATCGTGTGATCCTTAAGAGGCGTGTAGCCAGATGGACTCAGAACGAATGGGTATAGTATCCGCATGCTAGCAGTTGGAGACGGATCTGACGTCAGCACGGGTGTATATATACCCGCACAGGAAGCGTAGCAACTTAGTAATTTCCGTCTCCAAAGCAGTTTGGAGAGCCTGCACGCTCGCTGAGCGTGTTTTCCAAATCTACTTTCTATTTTCTACTTTCTACTTTCTTTCAACTACAACTTCTACCACATCGAGCCCCGCACTCCTGCGGTGATACCCTAAGGTCCCCCCCCCAGTGGAGTTTCCCGGGGTGATTTCCGTGATCCCTCGGAGGTTTAAGTCCTCGGTCCGGTGGCCGAATCGCGGCAGGGACATAGCCCCCGGGCGATGTTCGGGTGAGGCATACGAGGCGCCTCGGTCCCGGCGTGGACGAAGCAGCGGGTGCATATCCTCAAACGCGGCGGTGAAGGTACTTGCCCTCTCCCCCCGCAGCCGGAGACCGCCCGGGTTCCAGCCGGGAAGCGCCGAGGATCAGGTAAGGCGTACATCTCTTATTTCTGGTCTCCGAGGAACAGAGGATCGGCGGCGTGGCACGCCGTGGAGGGCGCCATTTTGTGGGCCTTGTTCAGGTATTGAGCGCCCGTAATAGGCGCAGCTCTATTCTTCCTTGTGCGTATATTGCCTTAATACTGAGAGCATATTGCATACCACTGAGCGTGTATTGCTAACCGCCTATTACTGAGAGCATATTGAATGCCATTGAGCGTGTATTGCTAACCGCATATTGCTGAGAGCCTATTGAATGCCATTGAGCGTGTATTGCTAACCGCTTATTGCTGAGAGCCTATTGAAAGCCATTGAGCGTGTATGGCTAACCGCATATTGCTGAGAGCCTATTGAATGCCATTGAGCGTGTATTGCTAACCGCTTATTGCTGAGAGCCTGTTGAAAGCCATTGAGCGTGTATTGCTACCGCATATGGCTGAGAGCCTATTGCTTATCATTGTGCGTATATTGTGAGCCGTATTGGGCTAGGCGCCTGTGGGCAATATTGGCCGCATATTGTTATTATTGTTGAGCGCCTGTTGTATTAAGCGTATATTGCTGCCGCATATTCTCATTGTGCGCCTGTTGTATTCAGCGTATATTGCTGCTGCGTATTATTAAGCGCCTGTTGTATTAAGCGCCTATTGCTGCCGCATATTCTCATTGTGCGCCTATTGTATTCAGCGTATATTGCTGCCGCATATTATTGAGCGCCTGTTGTACTAAGCGCATATTGCTGCCGCATATTATTAAGCACCTGTTGTATTAAGCGCCTATTGCTGCCGCATATTCTCATTGTGCGCCTGTTGTATTCAGCGTATATTGCTGCCGCATATTATTGAGCGCCTGTTCTACTACGCGCATATTGCTGCCGCATATTATTATTGTGCACCTGTTCTCTTAAGCGTATATTGTGCCCGCTTTTCATTCAGCGCATACTTTTCAATGGAAAAGAACGCCTCAGCGTCTTCAGCGGGGGCGCCGCCTGCCTCCGGCATTAAAGCCCTCGGCCTCTGCTCTGCATGCCAGCTTCGACCCACGCACAGTGACGAGCCAGACTCCCTATGTGCCCAAAGTGAGGAGGCCGTGGGACCCTCGGGCCAGGACCAGTCTCAGCCACGGTTTGCTGACAGTTCCCCAGGGGCTACCCAGGATTTAGCGGGCAGTCTCGACCAATCGGGAATCCCGGGGGATCTTGTACCCCGGCGATTAGAGGCTGCTTCAATTTCCTGGGTGGATCTCTTTAAGGGGATTCATGCCTTTGTACAGATGCAAACGGCTTCCCGTCCAGGCCCTGCTGTTCCCACTGTTCCTGCGGTTTCTGCGGTTCCTGCGGTGGCTGCGACTGCGGCGGCTGCTGTGGCGGCTGCTGCGGTGGCGGCTCCTGCGGATCCTGTTCCTGGACCCTCATGCCCTTATCGTGAGCGGGACCTCCCGCAGCTGGACAGCCCAGATCAGTCAGACCAGGAGTTTTCACCGGACGAGTCCGAACTCCCGGACGAGGGGGAACTTCCCCAGGGATTGAGCCATATAGAACCATGAGACACGCCTCACCAGATTGCCCTTTAAGGGCTCTTTCCTATTTGGCAGTGACCTTGATAAACTGGCCAGTACATGGGGCGCCTCTCCAGTGCCTAGACTGCCGGAAGATCGGTTCCGAAGGAGCCAGCACGCCTTTCCAAGGCCCTCCAGGGGCAGGAGTTCACAGCGCTTCATTCCTTACAGGAGTCGCTATCAGGCGCCGCGTCCTCAGGCCCGGAATCAGTCCTTTCGGACCAAACAGCGCAAGAGGGGCTCAGGTCCCGGCCGCGCCTCACAATGAAATTCCGCCGATTCATCTGGGGGACGGAGCCATAGGGGGCAGGTTAACCCTCTTCTACCCCAGATGGGTCGAGATTACGTCGGACCAGTGGGTCCTCGCCATCATCCGAGAGGGGTATTATCTGGACTTTCATCATCTCCCTCCGGACAAGTTTGTGGAATCTTCATGTCCCATACACAAGAAGGCGGCATTGGAAGCTACCTTGGCGAGGCTCCTGTCCTTGAAAACCATCATCCCAGTACCTGCCTGGGAAGTGAATTCTGGACACTATTCCATTTATTTCATGGTACCCAAGAAAAGGGGGCACCTTTCGGCCTGTACTGGACCTCAAGCCAGTCAATCGATACTTGCGGGTCCCGAGGTTTCGCATGGAAACTCTGCGCTCCGTCAAGACCGCAGTACAGCCAGGAGAATTCCTCACGGCATTGGACTTGTCAGAAGCCTACCTGCATATCCCGATCCATCCGGATCATCAGCGCTACCTATGCTTCAAGGTTCTGGGTCACCACTTCCAATTCCTGGCTCTGCCCTTCGGATTGGCCACGTCACCGCGGACCTTCACCAAGGTGGTTGTTGTGGTAGCAGCGGCTCTCAGACGGGAAGGAATTCTGGTCCATCCCTACCTAGATGACTGGCTGATCAGGGCGAAATTACGAGAGGAGAGCCATCGGACAACCGACAAAGTGATCGCCCTTCTGGAAAGCTTGGGTTGGGTAATCAACCTCAGCAAGAGTTGCCTACAGCCTTCCCAGTCACTGGAATACCTGGGAGTACAGTTCGACACGCAGGCAGATACAGTCAGTCTCACTACCAAGAGAAGGTTGAAACTTCAGATGCGTATCCAGTACTTGATGGGAGCCAGTCGGCCCATAGCTTGGGATTATCTGCAGGTTCTCGGTCTCATGGCATCCACCCTGGAAGTGGTACCTTGGGCAAGGGCCCATATGAGACCTCTACAACACTCCCTGCTCTCTCGCTGGAGCCCTCGTCTACGGAACTATTCCACGCACCTCCTCTGCCTGCCAGAGTCCGGACACAGTTACGGTGGAGGCTGCAGTCCGACCACATGAGCAAGGGGTCGAGGATGTCCTCCCCCACGTGGACTCTGCTCACCACAGATGCCAGCCTGAGCGGCTGGGGAGCACACTGCGAAGGACTCACTGCACAAGGGCGGTGGCACGGAGAAGAGTCAGCGTGGAACATCAACCGTCTAGAGGCTCGGGCAGTCCGATTGGCATGCCTTCGATTTGCTCACAAACTGAAGAACAGAGCAGTCAGAGTGATGTCCGACAACGCCACCACGGTGGCATACATCAACCGTCAGGGCGGAACCAGAAGCCGACAAGTATCTCTGGAGATCGCCCCACTAATGGTTTGGGCAGAGGCGAATCTTCAGGACATCTCTGCCGTCCACATTGCCGGGAAGGACAACACCACGGCAGACTTCCTCAGCAGAGAAAGTCTAAATCCGGGAGAGTGGCAGCTGTCACCCACAGCCTTCCAGATGATTGTAGATCACTGGGGGATTCCGGACATGGATTTACTGGCGGACAAGTCCAATGCTCAAGTACCCAGATACTTCAGCTGCAAGCGCGATCCGTTCTCCCACGGAATCGATGCCCTGGTGCAGCCATGGCCTCCAGGGACTCTGCTATACGCCTTTCCTCCGTGGCCTCTGCTGGGCGCCATCATCCACAAGATTCAGAAACACCGGGGCCTAATTCTTCTAGTGGCACCAGACTGGCCAAGAAGACCCTGGTACGCAGACATGAGAAAACTACTGGCAGGGGAGCCCCTTCCTCTGCCTCCTCTCCGGGACCTTCTACGTCAAGGTCCCATCCTCCACGAGGATCCAGCTCAATTCTCTCTTACGGTCTGGCCATTGAGAGGGCTAGACTGAAGAAAAGAGGTTACTCGGAACCTGTGATAGATACACTCCTCCAAGCTCGCAAGTTTTCCACATCCCTCACCTATATAAGGATCTGGAGAGTATTTGAAGCATGGTGCAATACTCATGGCACCAATCCACATGCGACCACAATTCCTATTGTTCTGGATTTCCTGCAGGATGGGCTTCAGAAGGGTCTCTCCCTCAGCTCCATCAAAGTGCAGGTGGCTGCACTGTCTTGCTATGGTCCCAGGAGGGATGGCAAGACCATTGCCACGCACCCAGACGTGTCTTGCTTCCTGGCTACAAGCACTGTCCTGCCGTGATCCCTTTCTGAGAATCACTCCAGAGGCTATCCATCTTCTCACGGTTCCCTCCTTTTTACCTAAAGTGGTCTCACACTTTCACCTTAATCAAACTATATCCTTGCCTACCACGGCGGGTTTGAAGAAATCAGAAGAAGGGCGTTTGCTTCGCCATCTCGACATAGGCAGATTGCTGCCCAGATATCTGGACATGACAGAGGACGTACGAAAGACAGACCATCTGTTCGTCCTGCACAGCGGGAAACGACAAGGGGAAGCGGCCTCTCGGCCCACCATCGCCCGCTCGATTAAAGAAGTTATCAGAGCAGCTTACATGGAGGCCGGGAAGTCTCCGCCTCTACAAGTCAAGGCTAATTCTACCAGAGCACAAGCGGCATCTTGGGCAGAATCCAGGATGCTGTCACCTGCAGAAATCTGTAAAGCGGCGACGTGGTCCTCCCTCCATACCTTCTCCAGGTTCTACCGTCTGGATGTCCAGGCCAGGGAGGACTCAGCATTTGCGAGGGCGGTACTACATGGTCCTCAGGCAGCCTCCCGCCCAGGCTGGGAGTAAAGCTTTTGTACATCCCATTCGTTCTGAGTCCATCTGGCTACACGCCAGGAAATGTTGAGATTACTTACCTGATAATCTCCTTTTCCTTAGTGTAGACAGATGGACTCAGCATCCCACCCAGCTGCCTGTGTACATGAGTTTCACCGATTCAAGGTAAGCCAGGTCATATGTTCCATAAGAGCGTACACTCTACCAGGTGTCAACGCCTTCCGGTTGGGAATACTGGTGGTCTCCAGCTACTATCAATCGGTCAGGGGTATCCTGTTTCACTTTTCACTGAGCGTCAGTACACACATCCATAACAGCTTTTGCAAGGAAGATTACTAAGTTGCTACGCTTCCTGTGGGGGTATATATACACCCGTGCTGACGTCAGATCCGTCTCCAACTGCTAGCACTCGGATACTATACCCATTCGTTCTGAGTCCATCTGTCTACACTAAGGAAAAGGAGATTATCAGGTAAGTAATCTCAACATTGCTAGATGTATGGAGGACAAGGTACCCTAAATCTAAAAATTATAGCTTTTATTCACGCCCTCATGCCACCTATTCTAGAATTGATCTCTTGCTAGTGGATAAAGGATTGATCAATAGCGTATCTAGAGCAGAAATAGACCATATATCATGGTCAGATCATGCCCCAGTATGGGTAACCATATCTTTTCATTTTCTAGATCGAGGGCAACTATTTTGGAGGCTAATCGATTTCCTGTTGGATGGTCCAGTTTATGTTTCTACCTTGGAGGGTTGTATGCGGGAATATCTGCTTTTTAATGACGATGGTGAGGTATCACCAGGGATGGTGTGGGAGGACATGAAAGCCATAGTCAGAGGCCAACTGATTGCTCGCGCTTCCTATGTCAAAAAACAGAAGGAAAGTGAGAGAAAATGCTTGCTGGCTTAGATAGGGGAAGTGGAAAAGATACATAAGATAGCGCCCTCACATCACCACTGGCGTACACTGCAAAGTCTAAGGGATAAATTGGCAAATCTAGATGCAGCAACTATTGCATTTCAATTGGATCAGGTCAAACAAAAATTTTTCGAGGGCGGGAACAAAGCTGGCAAATTACTGGCTCAAAAATTGAAAGCCCTTAGGACTCAAAATAATGTAATAAAAATTTTGGATGACAAAGGAAATATCTTAACTGGTACAAAATAAATTAGACAAAGGTTCCTGCAATTTTATGCAGAATTATATAGTGCCAATGCTAATATCAGTGATATGGATTTGGAAGCGTATTTATCAAATGGGGACATCCCAATTTTACATGCAACTGGATGTACCTGCCTTGATAAGGAAATTTCCCAATTATTTATTTATTTATTTAACGGTTTTATATACCGACGTTCATCGGAGATATCACATCGGTGTACAATAAACAAAAACATTATGCTGAAGTAGCGCTTGACAAAGAATGTGGTGATTATTAGAATTACAATTAGAAGTACAAGCAGCAATCAGCCATCTAAAATCGGGAAAATCCCCAGGATTAGATGGGTACACTGCTAAATTTTATCAAACCTTTTCGAAGGTAGTAACTGCTCCTCCTGCATCCATGTTTAATTCTTTAAGAGAAGAAGGAATTATCCCTCAGATGGCAAATAAACTTGGAATTACTATCTTAGCTAAACCGGGACGGGACCCCACAGTTTGCGGCTCCTATTGGCCAATTTCTCTTATAAATATTGATCTTAAGATTTTAGCTAAGATATTGGCTGATAGGCTGAAGGGGAGTGGTTGGTGATCTTATTTTTCCAGATCAATCTGGCTTTATTCCTGGTCGGATGGCTTCGGATAATGTTAGGAAAGCTGTAGATTTTATATGGTGGGCACAACATTATAAGACAACGGCTCTGCTGCTAACCATCGATGCTGAAAAGGCGTTCGATCTTGTACATTGACCATATTTATTTAAATTGTTAGAACGTATGCAGTTTGGACTGCTATTTATCAATTGGATTGCTAAATTGTATGACTCCCCGATGGCATGCCTAAAAATCAGTGGGGGGGGGGTAAAAGGAGGCTTTTCAAGTTCAAAGAGGTACAAGGCAGGGGTGCCCCCTCTCACCCTTACTGTTTGCACTTTTCTTAGAGCCACTTGCTATCCAAATCCGTAATAATCCTCAAATAAAAGGTATTGATTTAAAGGGATTCACCACAAAGCTTGCCCTTTTTTGCAGAGGATATTTTATTTTCAGTCCTGACCCTGATGTTTCACTTCCAGAGATTGAGACGGAAATATCCCAGTTTAGCGCTGCCTCTGGATTCAATTCAATTGGCATAAATCAGAGATTTTTAATATCATGATCCCAACTATTCAGGCAGCAGTTCTCAAATCAGCTCACAGGTTTAAATGGGCACCTAAGAAGATTAAATATCTAGGGGTATATCTAGATAGACTTGATGACTTGTTCCATTTGAACTACACCCCTCTATTAACAAAAATCTATAAAGAATTAGAAGAGTGGGACAGATACCACATTTCATGGCTAAGGAAAATTGCTGTGATCAAAATGAATGTGCTTCCACGCTTCCTTTATCTTTTTCAAACTTTACTGATTTATGTATCGAGGAGGATTTGGATAAATGACATAAGAACATGCCATAATGGGTCAGACCAAGGGTCCATCAAGCCCAGCAACCTGTTTCCAACAGTGGCCAATCCAGGCCATAAGAACCTGGCAAGTACCCAAAAACTAAGTCTATTCCATGTTACCATTGCTAGTAATAGTGGTGGTTATTATCTAAGTCAACTTAATTAACAGCAGGTAATGGACTTCTCCTCCAAGAACTTATCCAATCCTTTTTTAAACACAGCTATACTAACTGCACTAACCACATCTTCTGGCAACAATTTCCAGAGTTGTGCGTTGAGTGAAAAATAACTTTCTCCGATTAGTTTTAAAATGTACCACTTGCTAACTTCATGGAGTGCCCCCTAGTCTTTCTATTATCCGAAAGAGTAAAAAACCAATTCACATCTACCCATTCTAGACCTCTCATGATTTTAGACACCTCTATGATATCCCCCTTCAGCCGTCTCTTCTCCAAGCTGAAAAGTCCTAAACTCTTTAGTCTTTCCTCATAGGGGAGCTGTTCCATTCCCCTTATCATTTTGGTAGCCCTTCTCTGTACCTTCACCATCGCAATTATATCTTTTTTGAGATGCGGCGACCAGAATTGTACACAGTATTCAAGGTGCAGTCTCACCATGGAGCGATACAGAGGCATTATGACATTTTCCGTTTTATTCACCATTCCCTTTCTAATAATTCCCAACATTCTATTTTCTTTTTTGACTGCCGCAGCACACTGAACCGACGATTTCAATGTGTTATCCACTATGATGCCTAGATCTCTTTCTTGGGTAGTAGCACCTAATATGGAACCTAACATTGTGTAACTATGGCATGGGTTATTTTTCCCTATATGCATCACCTTGCACTTGTCCACATGAAATTTCATCTGCCATTTTGATGCCCAATTTTCCAGCCTCACAAGGTCTTCCTGCAATTTATCACAATCTGCTTGTGATTTAACTACTCTGAACAATTTTGTATCATCTGCAAATTTGATTACCTCACTTGTCATATTTCTTTCCAGATCATTTATATATATATTGAAAGTACGGGTCTCAATACAGATCCCTGAGGCACTCCACTGCCTACTCCCTTCCACTGAGAAAATTGTCCATTTAATCCTACTCTCTGTTTCCTGTCTTTTGGCCAGTCTGTAATCCACGAAAGGACATCGCCACCTATCCCATGACTTTTTATTTTTCCTAGAAGCCTCTCATGAGGAACTTTGTCAAATGCCTTCTGAAAATCCCAGTACACTACATCTACCGGTTCACCTTTATCCACATGTTTATTAACTCCTTCAAAAAAGTGAAGCAGATTTGTGAGGCAAGACTTGCCTTGGGTAAAGCCATGATGTCTTTGTTCCATTAAACCATGTCTTTCTATATGTTCTGTAATTTTGATGTTTAGAACACTTTCCATATTTTTCCTGGCACTGAAGTCAGGCTAACTGGTCTGTAGTTTCCCAGATCGCCCCTGGAGCCCTTTTTAAATATTGGGTTTACATTAGCGATCCTCCAATCTTCAGGTACAATGGATGATTTTAATGACAATTTACAAATTTTTACTAATAGCTCTGAAATTTCATTTTTTAGTTCCTTCAGAATTCTGGGGTGTATTCAAGAAAAAACTGAAAACCTGGCTCTTCCAGCAAGCCTACCCCATGACACCGCCCACCTCATAAAACTCCTCTGTAAACTATTCTTCGTTCTACTATTAAGAATGCTGTATGACTAGGAATGCCTTATGACCACCGATTTATGCCGGCAACCAGTTAAAGTAGAGCTACATTGATTCAATCTGCTAAAATCTTAGCAAATATTGAAATTTAAGAGATTTCCATTATGAATCCAGATTTTCTGGATCACTGCCTTTCTTAGGTATAACTGTATTGGTGTGTGTTTGGTTTTTTTAATTTTTTTTAAGAACCCCTAGAGTGAAAAGACCATAAAGAGACAAAAATGATTCACCCTAATTAGGCAAAAAACTATATGAAAGTAACTTTCATATATGACTTTGAAATAGACCTTAATCAATTGCTGATCTTGTAAGTCCAAACTATATTCTCAGTATTATAATCATAGGTTGGTGTCCATTATCTCTGTGACTTTCTTTTTATATAATTTGTTTGCTTTTAAGAGACGTGCTCAATATATAAAAGACCTTCTGACATATTAGTTGCACTTCTCGTCTGTAGATCTGTAGATTCAATAACAGCAAGAGTGACCCGATGCTAAAACATTTCAAAGTGTACATCAGGGACATGACACTGTAAAATGACTTCATGAAGTCTCAGTCAACTGCAACTTTCTTTTTCACATCTACAATAAAAATAAATATTACTTTGTAAAAGAGCGCTACGTTCATTTGTATTGCACTGGAATGTTAAGGTGCATCAAAAGGTACAACAGAGAAATGTTTCCAAATATGCATAATGAATTGCAAAAGTTCCTAATAAAAGATGCCAAAGTACTCTGTATTGCACTGGGTGATCAAAAGTGCATAAACCAGTCTGCTCAGTGGAATCTTCAAATGAGTGCGATTGTTATAAACTGCAAAAGTTTCTCATGTATACTTACTGAAAATGGCATAGTATTGAAGAGTAAATTAAATCCTTCTACTGTGGTGAGCAGTCACTGCCTTTCTACTATTGCGAAGCAATTCTCAGAACTAAAGGCAGGAAACACTCTGTCAGTCAGAACTCAACTGATTGTCATTCCTCTATTCAATGTTACTGTACCTGATGTTATTTGTTTAAATATGTTTTATTGTTTTAAACATTAATACAATAGAAATAATTCAACAGGATGCAGGGCAAATGGTGAAATTTTCCATTATCCCAGGACAAGCAGGATGCTAGTCCTCACGTATGGGTGACGTCACTGACTGAGCCCTATCATGGAAAACGTTCTGTCAAAGTTTCTAGAAACTTTTGACTGGCACTCCGAGGCCACTGAGCATGTCCAGCATGCTATAATTGTTACGCTGTCCTCCTCCAGAGGGGAGGAGTTAGCTATCTGTAATGCTTACCCCTCCAGGAGGGCGGAGTTAGTAATCTGTTAGCGAACTGCTGTTATAGATGCTCCTGTAAGAGAAGGAGGTAGCAATCTGTTATGGATCAACTCTCCAGGGAAGAGGAGTTGGCAATCTGGTCAATGATAAGCTTCTGAGGAGAGGAGCTAACAATAGGTATATTGTACTTCGCTACTGAGATAGCAATCTATCATGCCTCCGCCACAAAGTAGTAATCTGTTATATATAGGCTGCTGGCAAGTCCCATGGAAAGAGAAGTAGCTATCTATATAATACTTCCGTAAGCGGTGTTAGTGGTCAGTAGTGGTTGGCTCCCAAGAGTGATAGTAGTGAAAGGAATGACCACTTGGAAGAAATGGTGAATCCCTGGGCCGATGGCTGATGACAGCGCCCCCAGGAGGAGATCTTGAGAGGAACCACTGGCTAGGCTAGAATATGAAATAAGCACAAGTAGTTCTTTATTAGACTGGAAGCTGGACCACTAGTGGTGGCAGTAGTGAGTCAAGGTGTCTGGCAAAGCTGAAGTCCTTCTGATACTGGAATATAATCTCTGGGTTGCTGAGCTGTAGAGAGACTAGAAGTATTGAGTAGACAGGGTATACTGGATACAAGATGGTACACTCACAATAGTAGATGTTTGCAATGGTCTCTATGCCACAGAGAGTCTTCAGTATATTCAGGAACAGGAGCCGTAGGCGAGCACTGGTTCCTCTAAACAGTCTGTAATAAGAACTCACAATAGCTGTATATGAAATGGCTTCTAGAGTAGAAGAGAGTCTGTAAAAGATTCTAGGAACATGGGCCCTCGTGGAGCGAGTACCAGTTCCTATCTGCAATCTTGCAATGTAACTCACGATCTCCGTACTTGCGATAACGTCTTGGAAGGAAGGGAGTCTTCAGAGCTATAGGAATGTAGGCCCTCGTGGAGCGAGTACCGATTCCTATGTACAATAGAACTCACTGTGTTCACGTCCGCGATTGCTTCCAGGCAATGAAGAGTCTTCTGAGTATTCAGGGATGTAGGCCCTCGAGGAGCGAGTACCAGATCCCGTCTTGGCAATCTGAAATCAAGAAGAGAGAGCGGAGCCCCTGTGGAGCGGGTACTCCTGGTAAGTTTGAAAAGGCCAAACAGTGGAGAAGGATTCCCCTCGCTGACTCGGATCGTTGTTGCAAGTATCGTGGACTGCCGAAGCAAGTCCTGTTGGAGTTCCTTGCTAACTCGTTAGAGGTCAACAAACAAAGATCTTTTAAAGTGAAAATGGATGCCATCACTACGGGGGGATGCCCCCGAGGTTCGCGCCCTTGCTGGTACAAATTCTGGAGCTCGCGCACGCCCTAACATCATCAGGAACATGGCGGATCCATAGCGTCAAGCCAGCCCGAGAACACCGGGACCAAGAGGCAGAGAGAAGCCACGGCTGCATCTGTCTGTCAGAGCCGAAGGGAGTCGCTCCCAAGGTAAAGCGGGTGGAGCGAGGGGCGAGAAGAGGCACGAATGCAACAATAATTCCCTGATCCACAGGGGTCTCCCTTTAGTCTTCTTTTTTCCGCGCTGCTATTAGCCTCGCAGATCAGGAGCCCTGTGTAGTATATTCAATATTCAAAAAAGTTTTTAAAAAATCATTGGAAAAAGTTATCCCACCGTAGGTGTCTCCCTTTTTTCACCAGTAAAACTTTTTTCTGTCGTTACTATTTTCAAAAACATTTTAGTCGGGCTTTCAATATGGCTACTGGGTTTAAAAAATGCCCAAATTGTACTCGAACCATGTCCATAACGGACCCGCACACTAAATGTGTGCTATGTTTAGGCGAAAAACACAACGTATCGACATGCCTGAAATGCGCTGAAATGACACCGAAAGGCAGACGAGCTCGTATGGAAAAGATGGAGCATCTTTTCCATCTTCAGTTGTTGCCGTCGACTTCAACGCAATTGACCCCTTCTTGGTCATCTATCAAATTGACCTCTGTCATCGAGAAAAAGTGCCGAGCATCGAATGAAACATCTGTATCGTCATTGAAGGCCTCTAGATCCAGATTCTGACACGATGCCTGGAGTTCCTTCGATGCCTATCGAACCAACTCCTAAGAAACCTCGGATGGATGAGTCATCGATGCCCTTGGGGCCTATGACTCCCAGGCGATCCCCACTGACATCGGTGCCGGGTACCTTGCCACCACAGGGACCTGTGGTCTAGCCGGTTTCGCCCTCACTGCCACCCCCTATAGCTGCTCTGAATTCACCAGCTATAAGGGTGGAACTGGACGTATATATATGCCAGGCAGTTCGAGATGCCATCAGGGAGTTACCTTCGATGCCAGCACCGGCTCCGATTCCACCTTCGATGCTGATTCCATCGCCAACACCGATTCTATCGCCGACACAGATTCCATCACCGGTGCCAATACCATCACCGATGCCAACACCTTCGCAGGCACCGATGCCTATACCGATGTCGGATCTGTTACTGTTGGCACCAATACTAGCAAAATGGACACTCTTGTTGGTGCCATACCGGTGCAGCTGCTAGACATTTCGACGCCACGGCCCACAGATGAGGATGTATCAAAGACTTTACCGATGCCTGAACCAACACCAGGTCCATTGGGAGTTTCTCGTCCCAAACCTTCCTTCTCTCCATTACTTCCATCGAGGCCGCCAATGAAACCATCAATGCCCTCGATATCACCTTTCCATCTTCCTTCGACGCCTCTACGTCGACCCGACTCAGACACCTGGGAAGATGCAGGCACCGATACTTCCTCGGACGAAGTCCTATCTGATCCCTCACCTTTGGAGGAAAGAAGACGATCTTCCCCAGAGGATCTCTCTTTTTCTACTTTTGTTAAAGAAATGGCTGATACCATCCCTTTCCAGTTAGAGATGGAGGAAGATACCAGACAAAAAACGTTAGAAGTTGTTGTGTTCCACGGCCGTGGCGCCCCACGACCGCGGCCCCCTACCTCGTCTGCGGCGTTCCCTCGCCATGGGAGCCCCGGGGGAGGGCTCTGATCCGGGCCATCGCACCCGCGCGGCCTCCGGTGCTGCCCGCTGCAGGGGGAGCCGTCCTGCTCCCCCCTCGTGGCATCCAGTGGCGTCTCTCCTCCACGGGGGAAAATCCAAGATGGCCGCCGCCATCCTTAGGCGTGAGGCTGCGCCTCCTCTACAGATTTAAAGGGACCTAATCCCTTTAATTGGCTTCACCTGTTCCTGATCAGCGTAGGCAGGGGAAGTATAAAGGGAAGCTTCCTCTGCTCCTCCAGTGACTTGGCAACGTCCTCCAGCACTGTCTAGTCTGCTTGTGTCAGTGAGTTCCTTGAGCTTTGGATCCTGTTCCTGTTCCGTCTTGGTATTCCCGGTTCCTGACTTCAGATTGGCTTACGGTGATTCTCTGGTGTACGACTTCGGATTGGCAAGCGGTGATTCTCTGGTGTGTGACTTCGGACTGGCAAGTGGTGATCCTTCGGTGTGGACCTTGGACTGGTGCGTGACGACCCTCTGGCACTTGACCTAGGACTCCTTCTAGACAACCGTCTCCAAGGGCCCGCCTAAGTCCCAGCGGCCCGGGTCCCTACGGGCTCCTCCCGGGGGGACTGTGGGCTTCCAGGGCGAAGCTCCAGTCAGCCCTTGCACCGACACCCTGACCTTTCAAAGGTCCACCTAAGTCCCAGCGGTCTGGGTCCCTACAGGCTCCTCCTAGGGGGACCACAGACTTCCAGTGGTGAAGACGCAGCTTCTCTTCTCATCTCTTCATCCGCCTCCGCAGTCGCCTCAGTCTCCAGTGCCAAGGGTCAGCTGGTCCCATCTTCTGCTCTGCCTCGCCACCCGACGAGAGAACCTACGGATCATCCGAAAGGTATACCATCCTCCCGTCGGCCATGGGTTCACAAGTCTGAGCATAACAGAAGTTTTACAATTTGTGGATCCACCAAAAGAAGTTCTTGCAATACCGGTGCATGAGGTACTTGTAGATTTCCAACACAGGTTATGGGAACACCCTTGTACCATACTACCTGTCAATAAACGGACTGATGCCACCTATTTGGTATAGCACATTCCAGGGTTCCAGAAACCTCAGCTCCCCCACCACTCTGTGGTGGTAGAATCTGCCCAGAAGAAATCTAAAAGAATTAAGCCACATTCATCTATTCCTCCTGGGAAGGAGCATAGATTCTTAGACACCATCAGAAGAAAAATGTTCCAAGGCTCAATGCTGGTTTCCAGTATTGCATCATACCAACTTTGTATGACACAATACCAGCGTAATCTATGGAAACAACTGCAAGAACTATCTGATTTACTTCCACAACAGTTACAGGATTCTTTCAATACTATTATTTACAAAGGCTTGGAAGCTGGAAAGCACGAGGTACATGCAGCATATGACAGCTTCGAAACATCATCCAGGATGGCTGCAACAGGCATCAGTGCTTGCAGATGGGCCTGGTTGAAAGCCTCAGACCTTTGGTCAGAGATACAACCCAAGAAAGAGATCTAGGTGTCATAGTGGATAACACATTGAAATCGTCGGTTCAGTGTGCTGCGGCAGTCAAAAAAGCAAACAGAATGTTGGGAATTATTAGAAAAGGAATGATGAATAAAACGGAAAATGTCATAATGCCTCTGTATCGCTCCATGGTGAGACCGCACCTTGAATACTGTGTACAATTCTGGTCGCCGCATCTCAAAAAAGATAAAATTGCGATGGAGAAGGTACAGAGAAGGGCTACCAAAATGATAAGGGGAATGGAACAACTCCCCTATGAGGAAAGACTAAAGAGGTTAGGACTTTTCAGCTTGGAGAAGAGACGACTGAGGGGGGATATGATAGAGGTGTTTAAAATCATGAGAGGTCTAGAACGGGTAGATGTGAATCGGTTATTTACTCTTTCGGATAGTAGAAGGACTAGGGGACACTCCATGAAGTTAGCATGGGGCACATTTAAAACTAATCGGAGAAAGTTCTTTTTTACTCAACGCACAATTAAACTCTGGAATTTGTTGCCAGAGAATGTGGTTCGTGCAGTTAGTGTAGCTGTGTTTAAAGAAGGATTGGATAAGTTCTTGGAGGAGAAGTCCATTACCTGCTATTAGGTTCACTTAGAGAATAGCCACTGCCATTGGCAATGGTTGCATGGAATGGACTTAGTTTTTGGGTGCTTGCCAGGTTCTTGTGGCCTGGATTGGCCACTGTTGGAGGCGGGATGCTGGGCTTGATGGACCCTTGGTCTGACCCAGTATGGCATTTTCTTATGTTCTTAAGAAAAACTCACAGACCTTCCTTGTACAGGAGATAACCTCTTTGGAGACAAGGTACGTGAAGCTGTATCACAGCTCAAGGAGCACTCAGAAACTCTGATTCAGCTTTCCTCTATTCCAGAAGAACCCCAATCTTCTGCACACAGACCTCCCAGGAAAGACTCAAAAAGACCATATTACAGACCACGAAGATACTACCCTCCAGCACCTCGTGGTAGGTCATCAAGACCTGTACAAAGAGCCCAAGCCTGACAGCCACGAGCTCCTAGAACCCAGCCTCCACCCCAGACAGGTCCGGCCTTGGGGTTTTGAAATCTCACCAGAGAACAGAAGCCTGTCCACCAATCCGACCCCAGCTCTCCCTGTAGGAGGTCGAATAGCCTTTTTTCATCAAAATTGGTCGCACATCACCACCGACCAATAGGTACTCTCAATCATATCTCAAGGTTACCATCTGGACTTTCTAACTCTACCAAACGATGCACCACCCAGATCGTTCTGGACAACTCAAAATCATTCCACGCTTCTACAAAAAGAATTATCCACCCTTCTGAGAGCCAGGGCCATGGAACCAGTTCCCCGACCTCAGCAGGGCAGAAGACTCTATTCCCGATTTTTCCTCATTCCAAAGAAAACAGGAGGCCTACGTCCCATATTAGATCTCCGGAAACTCAACAAATTCCTGCTCAAAGAAAAGTTCAGAATGGTATCCCTAGGTACCATGCTACCTCTACTTTAAATGGGAGATTGGCTCTGTTCTCTGGATCTTCAAGACGCTTATGCTCACATTCCAATATTCCCTCCTCATCACAAGTATCTATGCTTTCTGGTAGGACATCAGCATTTCCAGTACCGAGTTCTACCGTTCGGACTTTCTTCAGCACCACGAGGGTTCACAAAGTGCCTGGCGTTGGCAGCGGCCCAGTTACACAAGGAAAAGTGTACACGTTTTTCCCTACCTGGACGACTGGCTCATCAGAAGCCAGTCAAGACAGGGAGCTATGGACTCTCTCAAGCTCACAATCAATTTACTCCATTCATTGGGATTCCTAATCAACTACCAGAAATCCCATTTCATACCATCTCGCCTATTGCAATTCATCGGAGCAGAATTAAACACCATAACGTCAAGAGCTTTCCTTTCAAAAGACCGTGCAGAGACACTCTCCTCATTAGCAAAATCTCTATGCACAAGGACACAGGCGACAGCCCATCAGTTCCTAACTCTGCTCAGCCACATGGCCTCCACAGTTCATGTCACTCATATGGCCAGATTAGCCATGAGGGTCACTTAATGGACGTTGGGAGCGCAATGGCTACAAGCCATTCAACCACTGTCATCTCCAATTCAAATAACTCAACAACTACGTTCCTCTCTCCTCTGGTGGGAGAACACGGACAACTTGCTCACAGGCCTACCCTTCCAACAGCCAATTTCGCAAGAAACTTTGACTACTGATGCGTCCACCTTAGGGTGGGGAGCGCACATAGGAAATCTCCAAACTCAAGGTACTTGGACGAAACTCAAAGTAACATTTGAAATCAATTTCCTAGAGCTTCGAGCTATACGTTATGCGCTGCATGCGCTCAAGGACTGCCTTTCTCACAAGACTGTTTTGATACAGACAGACAACACAGTAGCCATGTGGTACGTGAACAAACAAGGAGGTACAGGCTTGTATCTCCTTTGTCAAGAAGCAGCACAGATTTGAGACTGGGCCCTGACACATTACATGTTTCTCCGGGCCACTTATCTGGCAGGAATTCACAACATAGTAGCAGACCGTCTCAGTCGTCAATTCCAACCTCACGAGTGGTCCCTGGACCCCTTGGTAGCGACCAGGATTTTTCAAAGTTGGGGTCAACCAACAGTGGACCTCTTTGCATCCGAACTGAATCACAAAGTGGACAGATTCTGCTCCCTGCACCAGCAGAGAAACCAGTTAGCCAAGGACGCCTTTGCTCGTCCCTGGAATTCAGGCCTTCTATAGGCGTATCCCCCGATACCGCTAATAACCAAGACTGTAGTGAAGCTACAACAGGACAAAGGGTCCATGATACTTATAGCCCGTATTGGCCTCGACAAGTATGGTTTCCAATACTCCTTGATCTCTCGATCAGAGAACCAATTCGCCTGGGCACAGCACCCACTCTCATAACTCAAGATCAGGGCCAGTTGTGCCATCCCAACCTTCAATCCCTCTCCCTTAACAGCCTGGATATTGAAAGCTTGATCTTGCAACCACTCAATCTTTCAACTACTGTTTCTCATGTTCTTGTAGCTTCACGTAAGCCTTCCACACGAAAAAACTATCGCTATAAGTGGAAAAGATTCACCATGTGGTGTGCACAGAAATGTATTAACCCTTTTTCATGCCCCACTTCATTTTTATTAGACTATCTATGGCACCTTTCAGACTCAGGTCTCCAGGCCTTGTCAATAAGAGTATATCTCAGTGCAATCTCAGCGTACCATAATACAATAGGGGATGCACCAATATCAGTACAACCCCTTGTCAGTAGATTTATGAGAGGCTTAATTCATCTTAAGCCCCTTATACAACCACTGGTCACAGAATGGAACCTTAGGGGTAGATTTTCATACAGGGCGCCCTCGCGTACTTTTGTAGGCACATCAGGCGCAAACAAAAGTACGCTGGATTTTAGTAGATACGCATGGAGCCGCGCGTATCTGCTAAAATCCTGGATCGGCGCTCGCAAGGCTACCGATTTTCGTGTAGCCGGCGCGCGCCAAGCTGCGCAGCCTACCTCCGTTCCCACCGAGGCCCCTCCGAAATCGGAGCGGCCTCGGAGGGAATTCGCTAACGCCCTCCCCTCCCCTTCCCCTCCCTTCCTCTACCTAACCCACCCCCCGGCCCTGTCTAAACCCCCCCTACCTTTGTTGGGGGATTTACGCCTCCCAGAGGGAGAAGTAAATCCCCGCGCGCCAGCAGGCCGCTGGCGCGCCTAGACGCAATCCGGGGGCGGTTCCAGAGGGCGCGGCCACGCCCCCGGACCGCCCCGGGCCGAAACCACTCCCCCGGGCCCGCCGCCGACACGCCCCGAAAACGCCGCGCTGATCGGCCACACCCCCGACACGCCCCCCTCGGAAAACCCCGGGACTTACGCGAGTCCCGGGGCTCTGCGCGCGCCGGCAGGCCTATGTAAAATAGGCGCACCGGCGCGCAAGCCCTGCTTGCGTAAATCCAGGCGGATTTACACGAGCAGGGCTCTTAAAATCCGCCCCATAATGTAGTACTATCAAGACTCATGCGTTCTCCTTTTGAATCCATGGATTCCTGCGATGTTAAATTTCTCACATGGAAGACTATCTTCTTAATAGCCATTATATCTGCTAGAAGAGTTCGAGAGTTACAAGCAGTTGTCACATACTCACCCTATACGGAGTTCCTACATGACCGAGTAGTACTCCGTATATACCCAAAATTCCTTCCCAAGGTAGTTACGGAATTCCATTTGAATCAATCCATAGTCTTGCCCACATTCTTCCCAAGACTGCACTCTCACCAAGGGGAGAAGTCTTTGCAAACCTTGGACTGTAAACGTGCACTTGCATATTACTTAGACCGCACTGCAGTCCATAGAAAATCCACTCAACTCTTTGTTTCTTTTGATCCAAACAAACCAGGTAAAGCAGTGGGCAAACAAATTCTCTCCAACTGGCTTGCAGATTGTATAGAGTTCTGCTATGTAAAAGCAGGCCTTCCTCTCCAAGGGCGAGTAAAGGCGCATTCAGTAAGAGCAATGTCACCCTCAGTAGCACACTAATGTTCAGTGCCAGTAGCTGACATATGTAAAACTGCAACATGGAGTTCTCTTCACACCTTTGCAGCTCATTACTGTTTAGACAAGGAGGGAAGACAAGATTCAGCCTACGGACAATCTGTCTTAAAGAACTTCTTTCCAACTTAATCCCAACTCCTTCTATATCCAACCTGCTGTGATTCCAGGCTGCCTCGAAATTCCCCAACAGTACACCAGTTGGGCCTATTGCACAAGTTGTACGCTGTTGGTTCACTACACATTGACTCAGCCTGTAGCTTGCTAATCACCCGTTATGTGAGAACTAGCATCCTGCTTGTCCTGGGTTAAAGCAAAATTGCTTACCTTGTAATAGGTGTTATCCCAGGACAGCAGGATGTAGTCCTCACGAAACCCACCTGCCACCCCGCGGAGTTGGGTCCGATACGTTTTATTATTTTATTTTTGGCTAAAGCTTATTGCTACAAATGAGACTGAAGGGAGACCCCTGTGGATCAGGGAATTATAGCATGCTGGGCATGCTCAGTGGCCTCGGAGTGCCAGTCAAAAGTTTCTAGAAACTTTGACAGAAAGTTTTCCGTGATAGGGCTCAGTCAGTGACGTCACCCATATGTGAGGACTACATCCTGCTGTCCTGGGATAAAACCTATTACAAGGTAAGCAATTTTGCTTTGCCCTGCGCAGCCTATTGAACCAATAATCCCCCGATTTATTTATAAGGAAACTTACAGCATCGATTAAATCATCTATCAAGTATTAGATGTTATATAAAATGTAAAATCCTGAAAGTTATTAATATTTATAAATATAAGAATTGCATGCACAGATAACTTAAAATACTGAATATCCAAGTAGTAATATGATCAAATAAAAATTAGAGATGATCATCCATATGCACTAGACATCAAGCCCTCTGGAGCAGCAGTGTTTAGAAAAAAGATCCAAAACTGTTCTTGTCTCTGTAAAACTTGGTTCACATTGCCACCTCGTGGTGAAAACTGTATCTTTTTCAGAATGGTCCATTGTAAATCCAGAAATTGATGCCTCTGTTGAATATAATGTTCCACAATGGACACTTGAGGTTTTTTTCATATGAGTCAGAAGTTAAGAAATGAGAACGTTGTATGATTTCAGTTTTGGCCAAATTTAGAGCCAGGTTGTTTTCAGAGAGCCACAGATTGACAGCTCGTGATCGTAGCCAGTGTGACTTGTATTATGGAAGTGACAGGAAGATAAACTGTTCTTGGCTTTCTGAGGTATCCACCTCATTACAATTGCATATCTATAATAATTTAATAGTTCCTAGACATAGTATGAAATGTTTGCTTTTTAAGTTTATCTGAATAAATAATTTATTTTTCTAGATAGCCAGAAAATGGCTCCATTGGAAAGTTTATCTTCAGTTTCACTTTCAAGGCCAGTGAAGTCCAGATCCAAAATGAAACAATTTTCACAAGATGCTCTCTCGACTGAACAGAGGAAAGCTATCAATGAAAAGACAACTATGTCCAAGTAAGGCATATTTTAGAATTCTTGTAAACACATTAATACACATCTTATAGAATTTATTGAATGAATAGCTAACTAAAGAGTTTGCAAAAATGTTTCCCATCTTTTCTGCAGTAAAACCAAGAAAAATCTACATAGCGATTTGTTCTCCAAAACACCTTCAGGCATTGGGTAAGATTTACTTTTATAATTAGAATTTCTTTGTAGTTCTTTCTAATACAGAGGTGCACTATTTTGGATCTCAGGGAGTGCAAACAGGTGGGATTTTCGGGGTAACCAAAACAAGCAATTAATCTGCTTGTTGAACCAAATATTTCTGAAGAATTCTCATTATGGATAGTCTAAAAACCAGAACTGGACTTGTACACTTCCATTCTAATTGATTTACCTCAGATTTATCCTAATCTTATTGGTCTTAATTCACCCGTGAAGCTTTGAGCCTCTGATAGTCAACAGCAGCCAAATATCAAGTTTTCATCGATGTTGCCTGTCATAAAAAGAATATTTAGTCTAACTTGATGTATTTTGAACTGCTTCTAAAGTCAGAAAAATCCAAATAAAAATATTCCATGTACCCTAGATCAGGGGTTTTAAACTTTTTTCTTGGGGGCTCAGTAGAAGAAAAACATTTTCCTCTCCCCCCATCCCACACATTTCACAGCCCTCATTGCTCTCTTTCATCCCCTTCCAGTAGAACCTGTTACTCATGTTGACCCACCTTAAAGCACCCACTGCTATATTTGGCTAAAGCAGGGGTCGGGAACCCATGGCTCGCGAGCCAGATATGGCTCTTTTGAGGGCTGCATCTGGCTCGCAGACAAGTGTCGCCACACTTCGCGGTTCCCCGCTGACCCAGCTGCTCCCCGGTCCTCCGCCGCCCGGGCTTAAAATGCTGTCAGCCCGGGCGGAACGCGGCAGGACAGCTGGAGTCAGCGGCACCGGCGTGCTCTCTTCTCCCCCCCCCCCCCCCCGCGGCCCGGAAGAGGAAGTGGAGAGCATCGGGTGCCTGCGCGGGAAGAAGAGACCACACTAGCGTGGTCTCTTCTTCCGCGCCGGGGGGGAGGAGAAGAGAGCCGCGCCGGGGGGAGAGGAGAAGAGAGCACGCCGGTGCCGCTGACTGGAGTCAGCGGCACGACTGGAGTCATCCGGGTGCCTGCGCGGGAGTCATCGGGTGCCTGCGCGGGAGTCATCGGGTGTCAGCCGGGTGCCAGCGCTGGAGTCATCGGGTGCCTGTGTGGGAGTCATCGGGTGTCAGCCGGGTGCCTGCGCTGGAGTCATCGGGTACCTACGCGGGAGTCATCGGGTGTCAGCCGGGTGCCTGCGCGGGAGTCTTCCCGCGCAGGCACCCGATGCTTTCCACTTCCTCTTCTTCCCGCGGCCCAGAAGAGGAAGTGGAGAGCATCGGGTGCCTGCGCGGGAAGAAGAGGCCACGATAGTGTCCGACGGGAAGAAGACTGCAGCGCGGCTCGGAGGAAAATGAAGAGTTTCAACCGCGGCCGATGGGACTCCGGCTTCGCCTCCGCGAGGGCTGAAAATTAAGGAGGTTAGTGTTGGGAGGAGGCTGCTGCTGCCGCGAGTTCCCGGGGTGGGGGAGAGAGAGAGTGAATGAGCGAGCAAGCATGTGTGTTTGAGATCCTGTGTGTGTGTGTGTGTGTGTGAGTGAGAGATTGCATGTATGTGAATGATTGAGAGCCTGTATATGTGAAAGAGAGTATGTCTGTGATTGAGAGCCTGCCTATGAGAGAGAGAGCATGAATGTAAGTTTACCATTGGGAACCTGTATGTGTAAGTTTGTAATTGAAAACCTGTTTGTGTGAAAGAGTATGTGTGTATGATTGAGATCCTTTGTGTGTGAGAGAAATCATGTGTATGTATGATTAAGAGCCTGTGTGTATAAGTAAGATAGATATCATGTGTGTCTGTGTCTGATTGACAGCTGGTTTAGGTGATGGAGCATGTGAGTATGTGATTGAGAGCCTGTGTTTAAATGAGAGAGAGAGACCTTGTGTGTCTGTGTGTGATTGAGAGCTGATTTAGGTGAGGGAGCATGTGAGTATGTGATTGAGAGCCTGTGTGTAAATGAGAGAAAGAGAGGACATGTTTGTAAGCATGTGAATGAGAGTCTGTGTGTGAGAGAAAAAGACAGCATGTATTTATGTGATTGAAAGCCTGTGTGTGTGTGTGTAAGCGTGAAAAGATAGACAGCATGTGTGTAAATGTGTAATTAAGAGCCTATATGAGAGAGAAAAAACATGTGTATATGTGAGTACTGAGAGCATGTGTGTATAGGTGTGTCATTGAGAGCCAGTGTGAGAGAGAGCGCTGGTATGTGACTGAGAGAGGAGAAAGTTCCAAGCAAACCACCCCGCCTCCTGCTAATTCAGAACAATCTCAGGACACCTGGATATCAAACGTTCCCAGGTATGCAGAGCAAAAAAATTTTTGTATCATTATTTTTCATTACTGGATCTTTGTGTCTGCTATTTTGAAATATTTTGTTGGTATCTGGAAATGTTTTATATGAGTTTTTAATTATTGGATATTCCACTCAGCTGTTTCGAAATATGTTCTTTTTGTTAGTACAGTTTTACTGCTGATGATTTTATATTTCTTGATTTGTTTTATAAGGATGGGTGATGTTTCTTTTTTCCTTTATTATACTGCATACAGAGACTCTGGCTTGTTGCAGTTTCCAATTCAGTTTTTTCTGCATGCTTCTTGTTATGCGTTTTGGTCTCTTTATTCTATGTTAGGTGAGGGACAGCACATGATTCAGGTGAGGTTTTCTGCTGGCGTGTAGTTTCTGTGTAGGACTCTATAGCAGCCTGACTTGGTCCGTTTTCCTAATAGGAGATGTATTGGTGTCTTAAGGCCTGGTGTAATATTTTCAGAGACTTATTGTACTTTAAAAGTGTGATCTTACATAAAATGCACACATTTACTTGTATTTAGTTTTAAACATATTGTATGGCTCTCATGGAATTACATTTTAAAATATGTGGCGTTTATGGCTCTCTCAGCCAAAAAGGTTCCTGACCCCTGGGCTAAAGTATCAAGAATGGAGAGATACACGAGCACTGGGTTGAAGGTTTCTTTGTATTTTTTGATGATTAAGCCTTTGTTTTTGATTGCTAGATGCATGTAAGTGTTGGATATGCTGGGGGGGGGGAGGGTTTATCAAAAAATTATGTAGAGACTGTTTTTCAGTTTATGGTTTATTATGCTTATAAGTACATGTATTCATGTTTGATGTACATTCATGTTCTTGTCTCTAATAAAAATTTTAATTACAAAAAAAAAAAAATTCCACCACTCCTTCCTCTCAGTCCCTACTGCTCATTCTCACTAATCCTTACCATCAGCCCCCACTGCTCATTGCCATCGCCTCCCTCCCACTCCCATCACTGTCTCTGTTCCTGGTCCACACTGCCCAGTCAGTTTGAACTGTGCCATGCCTATACTTAGGCTACTCAGCCCTCATAGCAAGAAGAGTTCTGAGAGTATGGATACTGCATGGCTTGAATGGAGTTTGAACCACACCGTGCCCATCCTCTCGGTGCTGATTTCATGATGAAAGCCAGAAGCCTGAGAGCCCAGTTACCATACAGCTCAAAGTGATTGAAGCACGTAGAGCAGAAAATTCGAGAGTAGAACTGGTTCAGTCACTGATGTACTGCAACCTACTGAGTCATGATCACGTTTGAAAATCACTCACTAGGTGGAACCAGCCTGTATTCTCAGACTCTGCTTCACCTATAGCCTTGTCCCCAAATGTCTATTCACCCACCTAGATGTGCAAATTCTGTTTGTATCTCTGAGACCTCTATCCGAATGTATTTACTCTTGCAGAAAATATGAGTAAATTCAGGCAGCTTCTTTTTTGTCCATGAATTTCATTCTTCACCTCTGACCCTTCTCAGTTTTCCAACTACAACGAGGTGGGTTCACTCCAGAAGATGGTCAAACCTGTATCTTCCCAGAAGTATGGCCAGGGATTATATTCCCAGTGCTTCCTAAACCCCAAGAAGACCAGGGGATTGAGGCCCATTCTGGACTTGAGAAGATTGATCAAACTGCTGGTTTGGGAGAGGTTCAAGATGAACTCGCTTCAGACACTTTTCCCTTTGATTCAACCGAGGAATTTGTGTGTGCTGGATTTGAAAGTTTTATAAACACATTCCTATCTATCCTGCCCATCAAAAATGCCTCAGGTTCATGGTGAAGAATATATACTATCAATACAAAGTGCTCTCCTTTGATCTCTTAGCAGCCCTGAGGGTGTTCACAAAATGTCTTACACAGCTTTGTTGGCAGGGAGTCTGCATATTCTGTTTAGCCTCAGCCTTACTGTGCCTTATTACAAAGGGTTTCAGTTCCCTAATTAGTTATCTTTATTTTTAGATTTGACTGCTTGCTGTGGCTAAACCTTTGGGAGGGGGAGCTTCTCTCCCAGTTCCCTTTTCTGTAATATAAGAACATAAGAAAATTGCCATGCTGGGTTAGACCAAGGGTCCATCAAGCCCAGCATCCTGTTTCCAACAGAGGCCAAACCAGGCCACAAGAACCTGGCAATTACCCAAACACTAAGAAGATCCCATGCCACTGATGCAATTAATAGCAGTGGCTATTCCCTAAGTAAATTTGATTAATAGCCATTAATGGACTTCTCCTCCAAGAACTTATCCAAATCTTTTTTGAACCCAGCTACACTAACTGCACTAACCACATCCTCTGGCAACAAATTCCAGAGCTTTATTGTGCGTTGAGTGAAAAAAAAATTTCTCTGATTAGTCTTAAATGAGCTACTTGCTAACTTCATTGAATGCTCCCTATGTCTCAGAAAACACACAGGAAGACTTTTTTGGAATTTTACAGATATTTCAAATTTTATTAGTGTTGAAACATAACAGCAAGTATATGTTTCATTATCTGTAAATAGATCATAAGTATTTTAATAATGTCTTCCTGGGGAGAAGGCTGGCAATGTATAGAGTCCTAGCTTTCACTAAGTTCTCGGGTTTTCTGCACCCCTTTATATACATGTTTTTCTTACAGTGTCTTGAGTGTGAGCAATCCTTACCTCATGGTGCCATAATACATATTTCCCTTTGTCCTGTCAATTACATATTACTCCCATCCTTGCTTCCCTCTTGATGATTTTTATCATTTATTTCCAATATATGCATAATTTTCTCTTTTCCCTTGTACAAAGGCACAAAAGTTCACAGTGATTCATAAATATGTGTTTGCATGTATATATTTTATTACCCCTCTGCTTTACATCCCCCTCCCCAGCATCTGCTTCCCTCTGTGGTATTCTCACTTCTGTATTGTCAAAAATAATCCATCACTCATATGGGCCTGCACATGTCCTCTGCCTAGCCAAGTTTCCTACTCGAAGGGAACAATGAGTATTTACTTCTATATTTCTTATCCATATTTCTTGCTTCTAACAGCCACAAATAGTACTTGCACAAACAAGCATCACTGTAGAAGTGGGGCAAGGGTCATTTTTCCATGTATGTCTTAATTTATCTCCTCAATTCCCATACCTGGATGATTGCTTGGTGATGGTTCATCTCCAGTTGGAGTTCTGGAGTTACTCAATTTTATTTATTTATCAAGTTTTATATACCGTCGTTTGGTTTCGCCATCACAACGGTTTACAGTGTTTCGATGTTTAACAGAGTGTTCAAAAATTCATGTGCTTGTTAACAAAGTTATCTTAGTCGTTATAAACATAGTTTGGTTGTTAAATTGTATGGTTTAAATTACGTGCTTTGGATTGGTTCAGCATGTTTATATGGGTCGGTAGGGAGGGAAGTTGTATCATAGGGTCATTGGGTATTTTGGTAGGCTTTGGTGAACATCCAGGTTTTTAGTTCTTTTTTGAAGGTTTTTAAATTTTGTTTTGTTCTCAATTCAGTTGGGAGGGTGTTCCAGAGTTTGGGGCTTCCTAAGGATATGGCTCTCTTCCGAGTTGAGGTAAGTTGTTTGTGGCGAGCAGGTGGAATTTTTAATAGACCTTTGTTAGCTGAATGGAGATTTTGGTTTGGTGAGTGGAGTTTTATGTATGCACTTAGCCAGTTTGTTTGATTTTCATATATTATTTTGTGTATTATGGATAGTATTTTGTATTCTATCCTGTATTTTATTGGGAGCCGGTGTAGTGAGGTGAGAGTTGGAGTAATGTGGTCGTATTTTTTTGTTCCTGTGAGTATTCTGGCTGCTGTATTTTGAAGGATTTGGAGAGGTTGGATGGTGGTGAGAGGTAAGTTGAATAGCAGGGATTTGCAGTAATCCAGGTTGGAGAAGATGAGTAGTTGGAGGACAGATCTGAAGTCGTTGGGGGAAAGGAAAGGTTTTAGGTGTCGTAGGGTTAGGAGTTTGTGATATCCGTCTTTGATTTTTGCGGAGATGTGGTTCTTAAAGGATAGTTCCTTGTCAATTATGACTCCTAGGTTGCGAGCGTGGGAGACAGGGGAGATTGCTGTCTTTTGAGTCATTGTGTTGAGTGCGTAGGGTTGTTCTTTCTATCCAGCATGATTATTTCTGTCTTATCAATGGTTAGGATAAGTCTCATGTTGGTTAGTAGATGCTTTATTTTGGTGAGGTAGTTGGCTGTTTTTTAGTAGGTGTCTTCCAGAGAGTTGTGTATTGGGATCAATACACCATCAAACCTCTTCAGATGCTTCAAAACGCGGCGGCCAGAATCCTGACAAACTCCTGCAGAAGAGACCACATCTCTCCCATTCTCAAAATTCTAAACAGGCTACCAATACGTTTCAGAATTCTACACAAGTCCCTCACCATCATCCACAAAACCATCCGCAACCAAGCCCCTCTCAACCTTCAATTCCCACTCAGACTACACACCTCATCCAGACCCATCAGAGAAGCCTATAGAGGATCCCTGCACGCCCTCTCAACCAAATCCACACACCATCTAGCATCCAGAGAACGGGCTTTCTCTACAGCGGGACCAACCATATGGAATGCTATTCCCCCCAAACTCAGACAAGAACCCTGCCTGGTGACTTTTAGAAAAAGGCTTAAGACTTGGTTATTTAAACAAGCCTTTCCAGAAACGCACTGATTCAACATAGCAATCATTACTGTACATTCAGCACAATGTAAATAATTGCTCTTCTTGCCATTGAGTTACTTATGCTTTGTTCTTCCTCTTCCCCCAGTTCCAGCACCCCTGTTTTATTGTAACTTCTGCTTCTCTTCACTTTGTTAATATCTAAGGGTATTGTACCCCCGTTCCATGTAAACCAACATGATATGATTGTATCATGAATGCCGGTGTAGAAAAGCACCAAATAATAAATAAAATGAAGTGAGTCAGTTTAAGGTTTGAGAGGAGGTGGCATATTGGGAGAAGATAAATGTTGAAGAGTGTCGCTCATAGTGAGGAGCCTTGGGGGACTCCAGTGTCAAGGTTTATTTTCTTTGAGAGGGTGTCATTGATTGACACCTGGTAGGTCCTTTGTGATAGGATGCAAACCATTGTAGGGTTTTTTCAGTTATACCGATTTCGGAGAGACGGTCAATCAGTATTTTACCGTGTCGAAGGCTGCTGATAGGTCTAGTAGGACTAGAAGGTAGCTGTGGCTGTTGTCATATCCTTTGAGCATGGTGTCGTTTAACGATAGGAGTAGTGATTCAGTGTTTAGTTGTTTCCTGATGCCAAATTGCATGGGAAGTAGGATGTTGTTCCTTTCCAGGTGGTCACTGAGTTGGGAATGGACGATTTTTTCAATAATTTTGGCAATGAATGGTAGGTTTGATATGGGTCGTTAGTTTTGTGGGTTTTCTGCATCAAGGTTGGTCTTTTTCAGTATGGGTTTGATAATTGCTGATTTTAGGCAGTTGGGGTAGTTTCCTTCTGTGAGGGATAGATTCACTATGTCGGTTATCGTTTTGGTTATTGCTGGTTCAATGGCTTTGATCATCGGTATGGGTATGCTGTCGATAGAGTGCTTTGCTGGGTTCATTTTTTTGATGATATTTTGGATTTCCAGAGATGATGCTGAATCAAAGTTGGGGCAGCTTGGTGTTTGATTGATTTGTATTTTCGGGTCTTGCGTGTCGTTGTAGAGGGTGTTGTTTATGAGGTTTTTTATTTTTGTGTTAAAGAAATCTGCAAAGTCATTGCTTGAGATCTTGGAGGTTGGTGATGTCTGGTCGTTAGAAGCTTTGGTTAGGCAATGTACGATAGTGAAAAGCATTCTTGGGTTATGTTGGAATTTGTTAATTTTGTTTGAGTAGAAGTCTTTTTTTGCGTTGTGGATCAGTTTTTTGTAGTGTGCTAGTTGTGATTGGTAGGCGTTAAGTAGTGGTGGTGTTTTGTTGTTCTGCCAGGTTTTCTCTTTTTTTCGGAGTTCACATTTGGCTGATCTGATGTTGTCATTGTACCATTCGTTCTGGTGTTTTGGGTTTTTTATTGTTTTCTTTATCATGGGATTTATCTTGTCTGCTATTGCTTTAGTGATGGTGAGCCAGGAAGAAGTGGCGTTTTCTGCGTTAAATAAGTCTATGTTTGTTAGTTCTGTTTGTAGATTGTCTTGCAGTGTCTCGAAGTTGAAAGATGGCTTGTAGGAGAAGGATCTAGGTGGGCTTTTTTCTGTTGCAAATTTACAGTTGGAAATCAGATTAGAGTGGATTAGAGAGTGGTCTGACCAGAGGATATTAGTGATACTTGTGTGGTAAGTGGTCCATATGACAATATTGATGAAGACTAGGTCTAGTATGTTGATAGAGTGTCTGTTAATGATGTGCATGTGGAGGAGTGGGGGATGGTGTCTATATGGATGTTAAAATCTCCTAGGATGATGATGGGTTTATTTAAAGTTAGTTTGGTCATGAAGAATTCTGTAAGTGGGGAGCAGTTCCGATCTAGTGAATTGGGAGGGTAGTATACAAGACAGATTTGTAGTTTTGGTGAGTCGAATAGAGTAATTTCCAGAGGTGAGTGGAGGTTAGTTGGGAGTAATTTCATTTGTAGGGTTTGTTTTTTTTTTATGATTAGCATTAGACCTCCTTTCTTTTTCGGTCTGAGAATTGAAAATGTTATATAGATAGGGTTATTGATTTGGTTGATTAGGACTGTGTCATTTTTTTTTTAATCTATGTTTCTGTGATGGTTAAGAAATCTGGTTTGTGATCTTCAAGTAGGTCGGTGATGACGGGTAATTTCTTTACTATGGATTGTGCGTTGAATAGAAGGAATGATAGTGCTATGTAATTGCTATAGAGCTTAGTGTTGTTGTGAGTGATGTTTGTGTGTTGGTACTCACAATTTTTCTTTGCTTTTCTTCTTATTTCCTTCAGTGGGTTGTCCGTCTTTAGATCTCTTCTGTAGGTCTTGCTGTGGGTGATTTTCTGGGGTTTTTATGTTTGCCATTCCTTGTGGAGCGCAGCAAGTTTCTGTATTTTGGGGCTAGCACTAGGGTTTGCACTAAGGGGTGCACAAAGGGGAATGCCCCTTTGTTGCGCTCCTTTGGCGCACAATGCCTGGGACCTTGCTTCCCTTTAAAGGGGCTTGTGGCACCTTCCGATGATGTCACTGGGGGCGGGCCTCTTTGCCATGGAGGAAGGGCTGCACCGGTGCTCTTCTGGAATGTTTCCACGCTTCTCTCCGGGTCCTGCCGTCGTTGTGGGTGCCGGGCGTCTTGCGGTGGTGTCAGTGGGGTCGCGTGCTTCCGAGGGACACCCTGGTATCTCTCGTCCCTTTAAAGGGGCTTGTGGCGCCTTCCGATGATGTCACCGGAGGCGGGCCTCCTTGCCGTGGCATACAGCAAGGAGCATCCATACAGCTCTTCCAGTCCCTGGGCTTCCTGGTCAATTTTGCCAAGTCAAACATGATTCTTTCTCAAAGAATTCAGTTCATAGGAACCTGGATAGACTCACTTCAGGACAAAACATTTTTCCCCTCAAAAGAGTTGCTTTGCTGATGAGCCTAGTAAAGGTCTTCCTTCAATAGGACCAAGCATCAGCAATGTCAGTCCTTGCCCTTCTTGACCACATGGCTACTATAGTGCATTGCAGTACCCCTAACCCATCTATACATGCGGGGCCTTTATTGGGCTCTCTGAAGCCAATAGGATCATCTCTATTATCCATATTGTACCCAATTTCCATGACCTCCAGGATGAGAGAATCCCATCAGTGGTGGATGAATCTGGAAGTTCTAAAGATCTGTCACTAAGAGTCCCACCGCATCAAGTGACTTTGTCTACCATTGATTCCACCCAGGAATGAGAGTGTACACCAGTGCAACATGTACCCAATGATTGTGGTCCCCAGCAAAGTGATATGCAAATCAACCATCTAGAGCTGTGAGAAATTTGCTATGCTCTGAGAGCTTTCTCTCATCCCTTCTCAGGAAAAGAATCTTAATATTTTAGTAATTTATTATACCAACTTTCCAAATAAAATCAGTGGTATACAATACAAGTACATTATAAAACAGATTACTAGTCTATCTATGATAACTATACAATCATCAATATCTGTGACATGTAAAACCAAAACAAATGAACATGTTGATAAAATTATACACATTAAAAATAACATAAAAATAGATAGAATGCTGACATTTAGATCATCAGGCAGTATTTTAAGTGAAGGCTTATTTAGTCATGCCTTGGTTACTTTTTGAAATCTAGCATAATTTAGTATCTTATGAATCTCTGAAGTCAAAAGAGGGCATTGATAAGTAAATACAACTTGTCTTGTGCATTCATGTCAGAATATAAGAAAACTTAAAAACTTTCAAAAAAGAGCTAAAAACATGGATGTTTAATAAACTCACCCACTGACTCTAAAACACTGCTCCCCTCCTATAACACTAGGCAAACTGATGGACCCAAGAAAGATGTGATTATTACTCAGTTCTGTAATATGTTTTGATTAATCTACAAACCAAGTTCATAAATATCTTCCATGTTAGCAACCATATGAACCATTATGGAAACACTGTTAAACACTGTAATTTTGTAAACCGTTGTGATGACGAAACTGAACGATGGTATATAAAACTCGATAAATAAATAAATAAAATAAATGTCTAATTTTAGTAGGATTAGGGAGTTCTAAATGGTCCTTTTCAGATTGTAATGCTCTAGCTGGATGATAACGTGATAGGAGAGCCGCTAAGTACATTGGAAATCCTCTATGTAAAGCTTTAAAAAATAAACAGAGAATCTTAAAATGGACCCTGAATGCAACCAAAAGCCAATGTAGTTCCTTCAGAGAAAGTGTTACATGAACAGATTTTTTAAAGCAATATAGAACTTTAGCAGCTGTATTTTGAATTATGTCATAGAAGATACCGAAAGGCCAGTAGTCTATAGCAGTTTGCCACAAAGAAGTCATCATTTTTAGTGCTTACTGGAATATTAACTATGTTGATCATTTGGTTTTCATTTCAGAACCCCACCATTTAGTTCAGATGATGAATTAGAAGAAGAAAATTCTTTGCATTCTTACCAGGTACCAAAGCAATTGCAGCTTAAACCATCTACTAGCAACAAAAGTAGCACAAGGATAATGTCAGCTCAAAGTGATTCAGAGTTGAGTGATGACAGTCAGATTGAGGAGTGTGATTTGAATATATTCCAACAACAAAATCTTCAGAAAGAAGTTTCTGCCAAGCCTGCAAAAGGTCTGTATTACTGTTGTCAATAAGGTGGTAAATTGTGGTAATGTGGTGTGGTAAACTGTGGTGTAGTGGAATTTTTCCCGTCGAAAGCAGGGCTGAATTAGCCATGCTGTCATGGGATCTGAATCAGGTCCGGGAGGCGGAGCTTTTACAAAGCATAGATTAGATTTTAGCTCCCTGCGGCTGCGCATGTGTTCCCGCGCAGGAAAGTAACAGATTCTCCTCAGTCTGTTTTTTTCCGCGAGCGGGATCACACGCGGGGCTGACTTCTCCTCAGCATTTTTCTATTTTATTGAAATGTCAAAAAAGCGAAGGTTTAAACCCTGTGCCTGTGGCAAGGTAATGTCAGTCACAGATGGCCATGACCGATGTTACCGATGCCTGGGACCAGAGCATCATTTACAAAACTGTGATTTTTATGTTTGAATGTCTCCAAGAGCCTAAAAACAACCGGCCTACAAAATGTTTGAACTTTTCACGTTTTCCAAGCCATCGGAGACTCATTCTTCACCGGGTCCCTCATTGACGGTGGCTCGGTCACAGAAAAGAGCGTCGTCGTGGGATCCTCAACCCTCCAGGCTTGGAGGTAGGGAGTTACCGAGCCGACATAGGCCTTCTGATCCAAGAGGACCGAAAGAGCCTCAGCGATCGGCGCAGGACTCAACGGCGCCTAAATCTTCGGCGCCGTCAACTTATGCGCCTGAAGTACCTTCTGCGCCCAAATCACCATTGGTGGTTAATACTTCTGCACCCGAATCGACATCGGCGCACAAAACACCGGCACGCACAACGCAGGAAGCATATGTGCATATGGCGCCGAAGACGTGCATACGGCACCGAAGACTTCTGAGCGTACGACGCCGGAACCGCCTGAAGAGAGCTCGGCACCGAACACAACGGTGCCGAAACCATCTGAGCGCACGTCTTCGATGACTTCTGCGCACAAGTCAGTATATGCGCACAACTTACAAAAAACATCGGCGCACTCGACAACACACAGATTGACGCATAGTGGACTACAAAAGTCCAAACAAATATATCATTCAATACCACATGGGGTAAAACGAAGACATCAGTCTCCAGATGTACCTCATTCCACCTCCTCAGACTCTAATTCTACAGAGGTGAAATCAAAACGAATCAGACGATCACTGTCGGGAGAAGGAACCCATACAGTATCATTGTCACACCATCACCATAGGCGGTCACGCCACTCACATCAAAAAGCTGCGCAGACGAGAGATACATGGGCAGTGAGCCCTTCCACTTCTCAGTCATCTCACCCACGAAGTGTAGATTTCTTATTTCATAGCCAATTAATACAAAATCACTTCCTCTGCTGCATCTTCGTCCTCAGATAATTCTGTTAAGACCTCAGAGAGCAAGATGAGGAACAGGTATAACGTACCAGCTGCTTCTGCTAAGATTCCTATAGTACCACCTAAAACAGGTGAACTACCAAAACAATCTTGTCATGCAGCAATACCTCCTCAAACAAAAGAGGCATTTCTTCAGTTATCCCAATCATTGGCAGGGTTTTATGAAACTCTTCAGTCGTCTTTTAAGATATCTAATGAACTATCTGTGAGTTCTCCAGAGCACAATATACATACCTCTAGAGAACCATCGGTGGAGCCTCCGGCATCCCCAATGACGAAACGACCAATTTCATCAATTCAACAGCAAGATACTCCAATAGATTCTCTATCTCCACAAACATCCCCGTTGTCATCTACTGGATTCCCATCGGATCCACAAGAACAACCACAGGAACCATATTCTACTCCAGAGGACCTGACATACCCAAACGTTTTAGAAAAATTGGGCACAATACTACATCTCAAGGTCCAAAAGGAGACAGACCCTAGGTCAGAAACCTTTGGTCTCCTAAAGATTTTCGATGCTCCAGGAGAACCAACATCTCTCCCACCACATGACTTATTACATTCTGTCTTACAGAAATCATGGGAAACGCTTTATTCTCTATCAGCAGTTTCCAAGAAAACAGATATAAAATTTCATATGCGAAAAACATCATCTTACTCTTTACCACAATTACCACCTGCTTCAATTGTGATAGAGTCGGCAATGCAAAGATTCAAAAAAGCAAAATTGCATGCCTCGTATCCACCGGGCAAAGACAACCGGTGATTAGATGACTTTGGCAAGAAGATGTATCACAACTCAATGTTGAATGTCCGCATTATGCATCATCAATTCTATATGGTACAATACCTATATGAGTACATACAAGCCACAGAAGGTATGCTTTCCTCAATGGCTGATCAGATACCACCGCCTCTTCATGATATGGAAGAGTGTTCTACACCTTCTACGATCGATATATGAAGCATTTGAAACATCTTCTAGGGCATCTGCAACAGTCATAGCAGCCCGTAGGATGGCATGGTTACGCTCTAGTACGATACGAGAAGGTTTACACGAGAAACTAACGAACCTCCCGTGTACAGGAGACAACCTGTTCGGAGAACGGTTTCAAGAAACAGTTGGAAAATTAAAGGAGGAAGCTCTAGCAGTCCAATCCTTAACGTCACAATCTCACTACTCGACCACGCGTCGTTACGTGGGATCTACACGTAGACAATCCTATAATCATAGGCCTTACAGGTCTTATCAATCTTTTCATACACAGACATATCCTTCTTACCAGCATCCACAGCCGCAACAAAATAACATGACTCAACGTAAGGGTAAACCATGTAACCAGAGACAGCAAACACAACAACCGGCTACTGCAGTAAAATCAACGCCATCTTTTTAATAAATCAGCCACCACCACTACATCAAGCACCACCTGGCAGAATTCATTCTTGCCTGGCAGCCTGGGAGAGAATAACAACCGATCAATGGGTTTTAGAGATAGTACGACAGACTTCCTGGATGACGTCACTGGAGTCGACAGCACTGTGAGCTGGCTCTGGGCCCTCCTGCCCCTGAATCGGCCGCCATCCCTCCCTTAAAATTATAAAAAACATTTTTTTCTCGGCTGGATGTAGTGCAGGATGTCGAGGGCTGCTATTTCGCCGCAGTTTGACGAAAAAACGAGCATCTAGAGACCTGCAGTGAGCCCGAGATTGGTGTGGCCTACCTGGCTCCCCTGGTGAGTTTGCTCCGGAGCATCTCTGTTCAAATCGGCCGCCATCCTCCCTCAGTCTGTTTTCTTTTGCCTGTCTGGCGCTTGGTGGTGATAAAGGATGTGTGGGACTGTCGTTTCGCTGCGGTTGGGGCCAAAACGAGCGCTCTGCGACTTGATATGCGCCAAAGATCGGCGCGGACTCCCCAAAAGCAAAGGCATAGTGTGGCCAAGATGGCTGCTGCCATCGCAGGAGATAGCACAGCTCCAGTGGCAGAGGTCTCTGAGACGGCCCTCCTAAAAATATCTGCTAGGGTTGCTGAAGTGCTGGATGCCAGGCTGTTAAAAATTCAATCCTCCATGGAGGAAATAAAGAATGCAGTAGAGGGGCAGGCTAAAAGGCTGGATGAGGCGAAGCATAGAGTATCTGATCAGAAAGACCGGCTGCATATTGTGGAAAGGCAAGTACAAGACCTAACCATGCAAAATTCCTCACTGCTGGACCGTTTAGAGGATCAAGAGAACAGGAACCGGAGTAACAATATCAAAATAATTGGCCTTCCAGAATCCGTGTCAGACCAAGAATTGTATGATCTTATTGAAGTCTGGCTCCCGGCTCAGGTGGGTCTGACTTTGATTTCTGGTTGCTTGCGCTGCAAAAGGGTACACAGAGGCCGACCAGGGAAGTGACTAGCAAGCCTTGGCCTGTGATGGCCAGAATTTTAAACTGGTCCCACAAAATTCAACTTATGAGAGCCTTTCGGCAGCACAGGGGTGTAGAATATCAGGGCCACCGGATCATGCTGTTTCATGATTTCTCCGCAGCAGTCTCAGCACAGCGTAAAGCTATGTCTCCTGCATGCACAGAGTTACACAAAAGGGGGATCCAGTTTGCACTACTTTTTCCTGCCAAACTCCGAGTGCAGCACAATGGTACTACCCTGTTTTTCTCTAAAAAGGAGGAAGCCAATTCTTTTATATCCTCGCTGGAACAAGTCAATGCTACTTGAATGACGCAGTTCTGCTGGGCTGAAATTTGCCAGCAAGGCAGGTCTTCAAATTCCTAGTGGTGTGAGCCTGCTGGCTCTGCATTTGCAAAAGACTTTGTTTTTCATTTCACTGTAGTTACCCTATGACTGACTTTGGGCCCCTAATTAAGGGTACAATTCTCGTCTCCTCAGTTTTTTTTGTTTTGTTTTTTTATAGTTCACTGTTCTTTGAGGGGCGGTTCAGTGGTTTAGTAAACTTCAAAGTGTTTGTTTCATTGTCACCAGCTGTAGTGCCTTAAGTATAAGGAAGGGGGATGGTGGCGGCGAAGGCTTGGGGGGGGGGAGGGGACAGAGGGAAGCCCATGGCCCTATGGGGCAGATGGGTATTTCGTGCCTCTTGTGGAGCAAAACCTTATGGGATTGGATGAGACCCGTATGCGTGGGTATGGATGCAGACCGTGTGTGTGTGTGTGGGAAACAGGTTGGGGGGGAGGGGAGGGTTCAAAGATACGCCCAGGAGCCCTTTCAGTTTCTTAAATCTGTCTGGAAAGTTTTTCTATTGTTTCGGACGTGGGAGGCGGGGCGCCCAGGCTGGGGGGCGCTCGGTCCCGTCACTTCATTGTCACTTCTATGCTATCTGCTATTATTATGTTCCCTTTAAACAGCTGACATGGTATCGGTTAAGATAACATCTCTGAATGTGGATGGCATACATTCTCCAAACAAAAGGAAAAAATTGCTATCCATGTTTCAGCATTCCAAATCACAGGTGGTCTTTTTACAGGAGACTCACTTGACTGAGCTGGAACATAACAAATTGAAGCGGGAGTGGGTTGGGAGCTGCTACTCATCCTCATATTCTTTGCGACAGAGGAGAGTAGCAATACTTCTGCACAAACAGGTACCATTTCAGCTGGATGAGGTGTTACAGGATATGGAAGGTCGATATGTCATTGTGGTGGGGACACTCTGCCATCAAAGAATAGCTTTTTGTAATGCCTATGCTCCAAACTTCTATTCCCATGATTATTTCACCCATTTGGTGGGTATTTTAGTGAAATTACCTGATTGCGCTCTCATTTTGGGAGGCGACTTCAATTCGGTCATGGATAAGCAAATTGATTGTAAGCCCCCTAGAGCTGTGAGCAGTAATGACATGCATAAAGGTGTTAATTTTATCTGTAATGAACTCAATTTAATAGATGTTTGGAGGACTCTACACCCAGGGGAACAGGATTTCACATTTTTTTCTCATCCTCATAGCTCTTATTCAAGGTTGGATTATATTTTGGTGCCCGAGCATTTTTTTTCTCGCGTCTCAAATGCCACTGTCGGGCCTATTTCAATTTCTGATCATGCCCCCGTCTGTTACTTTAAATTTGGGTAGGTCCCTTCCTGCAGCTTTTTCTTGGAGAATGCCTCCAGATTTAGATTCTGATGTGCGCTTTCAGGAGTACCTTAAAGAGGGATGGGACGAGTATATTCAATTCAATAATACGCCCGGCATTGACCCGCACACACTTTGGCTCGCTGGAAAAGCAGTAATGAGCGGGGAAATTATTGCTTACGTTGCCAAGCGTAACAAGCAGAGAAATGCAGAAATTCTGCGTCTTACCACAGAGTTAAAGCGAGCGCAGGTTAAATCTGCTTGCGACTCAACTCCAGCCAACAAGCAAGAGGCTGACTGGATACGGAATGCCTTAAACAATGCTCTGCACCAGAGAGCGTCGAAATCCTTAAGATATTTTAAATATCAATTATTTAAACATGGGAATGTTCCGGGTAGGCTTCTCGCGAACTTAACCAGACCTCGCAAAACCAAGTCTTTTATTGCAGGGGTTAAGGGTAATGATGGTACCTATCATACTGATCCACATAATATTGAAGAGAGTTTTGTAAAGTATTACAAGTCGCTATATGCATCTAAACCTTTCCCTCGATTGCAGTCGGAAGCTTTTTTTCAACATCTAAATTGGCCAAGCCTGCCTGGAGACACCTTCCATACATTAAATGTCCCCATTGTGGACTCTGAAATGTTTGCTATCATACAGAAACTGAAAAAGGGCAAGGCAGCTGGTCCTGCTGGGCTAAGTAACGAGTTTTACAAAATCCTAAAGTTCCCATTATTGACTAGTTTAACCTCATTTTATAACTCTCTCATTCAGAGTAAGAACCTCCCACCGGATGAAAATTGTTCCACTATCATTTTATTGCCAAAACAAGGGAGGGATTTACAAGAGGTGGGATCTTACCAGTCCATTTCTCTAATAAATGTGGACATCAAAATTCTTGCAGCAGTTTTGGCAGCTCAGCTCATCTTGCCCACCTTGGTGCACTCAGATCAGACTGGCTTTGTTTCTCGTCGCCAAGGGGTGCAAAATGTGAGACGGCTCATTGCTGTCCTAAATTACTATCCCCAGGAGGAAGCTCTTATTCTAAGTTTGGATGCCGAAAAGGCTTTTGACTCCTTATCCTGGGACTATATGTTTTGGGTGCTTCAGCAAAATGGGATAACTGGGGACTTTGTTAGGTGGCTACAAGTTCTGTACAACAATCCTAGTGCCAAAATTCTTATTAATGGAGGTTTATCGATCTCCTTCCCTCTGCAATGTGGGGTTTGGCAAGGGTGCCCACTTTCTCCCCTACTATTTGTACTGGCAATAGACCCACTAGTTGAGAAGTTACGACGGGACAAAGGATTTTGGGGAATCAGTTTGAGTGGACATCCCGTTAAACTTGCTTTGTTTGCGGATGACATTCTGCTCTTTGTCGGACGACCCCGGCAGAGTGTGCCCGTAATATTCTCTATTTTTACACAGTTTCGGGATATAGCGGGCCTTCGCATTAATTTTTCCAAGTCAGAAGCATTGGCCCTACATTCACGGCTTCCACAGACGTGGCCTGGCTCCTTCCCCTTCAAATGGGCACCTGGGAAACTAAAATATTTAGGAGTATGGATCCCCAGAGAATTGGATAAGCTCTATGAGTGTAACATATGTGAAACCTTGGCAGCCTTGGGGCGGCAGTTGCAAGCCTGGCAGTCTCTTCCCCTCAATTTTTCAGGGCGTTGTGCTCTAGTTAAAATGATGATTGTTCCTAAATTGCTATACAAGTTACACATGCTTCCCCTTTGGCTTAAGGTTTATGATCTTAATAAATTGCAGAGGGGGTTGATCCAATTTATATGGGCGAGTAAGCATGCACGGATTGCCTATCAAACACTGGTGCACCCGAAGGCTTGGGGTGGGTTGGGCCTGCCCGATGTCCGTGCTTACAATGTTGCTTGTCAGATGCGTTTTATTGAGGAATGGATTCTTGATGAATATACTTACTGTGAAGAAGGGATGTTAAATCGTGTGACTTGGCCCTGGTCTCCTCTCTATGTGGTCCAAGCTCCTGCGCCACGGTACAATTTCTCAATATTCCCAAATGTTTTTTTTATCCATGCTGCAGGGCCTGGCGGTGGCTCCGTTGGCTGTATAGATTGCCGGGCTTGTTCTCATTGTTTACCCCGCTGGTGGGTAACTGTGATTTTCTGCCTGGTATTACCAGTGGCATCTTCAAGACTTGGGCTCGCTGTGGACTTAGGTATGCCTTTCATTACTTTGAAGAAGACATCCCTCAAGTGTTACAATATACAACTATGGTTGAGAATTACAAGTTACTCCGTAGGTTTTTCTTTGCCTACCTACAAGCTCGCCACTACTTGCAGGCTTTTCGCTGGCAATCAGAGGAGTATGCATGCGAAACTGCTTTTGCTAAAACACTGGTTGAGTGTGCGTACTTACATAATTCTATACAGGGCTGGAGTAGATTGATTTCAAATACACGATTGGCTCCTCATCTTGATCTTCTGGCCCACTACTTGACGCCGTTTTGTGCAAAGGATGTTACAGTTCCCTTCCTTACTTCATGCTTCACTTCTCTACATAAACGATTGAAGGACTGCGGGTTGCGCGACCTGCAATTTCGGATTATCCATCATACTATTTGTGACGATTTGCGCCGTTTTCAAATGGGTCGTCTCTTCTCTCCACTATGTATTAAATGCTCCACAACAGAGGGTACCATGTTGCATCGGCTGATTCTCTGCTCTTTCCTGGAGACTCTCTGGAAAAATATACTGGCCTGCGTCAATAAATGTATTCAGATACCTTTATGATTGTCTGCTGTGCTCCTATTGGAAGGACCGCAGGTGCTCCTTGTGAAATGTACAGGGGCACAGGATCGCTTTGGCAGGACTGCTTTTCTACTAGCTTGCCGAACAATACTTGCTGAGTGGATTGAGCCTGCGAGTACACCCTCACTTGTGGCCTGGCACCATCGCATGATGGACATGATTTTGCTGGAATGCATGGATTTTCCCAAGTCTCCTCAGCCTAGGGATAAGCGATATGCAGATTGCTGGGCTTGTTATTACTCTTCTTTCACCTTGGATTTCCAGACTCAATTGCTTACAGCAGGATATATTGAAACTTGGTACACCAACTCTCCTGGGGCGAGTAACTCCTGAGTAGCCTTGCTACTAAATTCTCTTGATCAGGGTTTCTCTTTCCCTAAATGTTTTTAGGGCTCTTGGGCGGGGGACGCAAATGTGGTTGGAAGGTGAGGTGGTTGTCTGAATGGGGTGTATGTGGTGTGTTTGGTTTGTGCAGTTTGAATGTGTTGGGAGTGGTGGAGGTTCTGGTTGCTTATTGGGGTGGGTATTGTTACTAAACAGGAGGCCAGCATCACTACTGTACTGTTTGTTCTCTTGTTGCTATTGTTTTTGAATATGTTGCAGTGTTAGTGGAAATGCTTGTCTTTACAATAAAAATGATTTTGCAAAAAAAAGAGATAGAACGACATGGCTATCAACTCCAATTTACCACAAAACCCATACTACCTCACTTTTCCACTCTGAAGAGTCAAAGCTTCCAACAACAACTGGGGGAGGAGATTGCTTTGCTTTGCAACAGCAAGCCATTCGACAAATTTTCCCGAAAACCCAAAAAACAGGATTCTATTCCCCATACTCATACCCAAAACGTCGGGTGGACTTTGCCCCATATTAGATCTACGGGAATTGAACAAATTCCTGACCAAAGAGAAATTCAAGATGGTATCGTTGAAATCGATCTTACCTCTGATTCAACCCAACAACTGGCTGTGTTTCATTGATCTGAAGGATGCATACACACATATTCCAATCCATCCATCCTCTTGGCGTTACCTATGCTTTCGCTATGGCCATCAACACTACCAGTACAAGGTTCTTCCCTTTGGACTATCGGCTGCACCCAGGGTTTTCACCAAATGCAAGGTTGTAGTGGTGGCTCATCTCAGACAAGAGGGTATGACCATCTTTCCATATCTGGACGTCTGGCTAATAATAGCCTCGACCCCGGAGATCTTACTCGATCACCTCCGGGTGATACAGTGCTTACAGGAATTGGGACTAGTGATTGGGACTTTTTTCTTGAATGTTGAGATGCTGGGTTCCATTCTGAGATCCAGGGGAATGGAGTTCCATAAAGTTGGACCGGCTGTGGAGAATGCCCGATCTCTAAGCGTGATGTGTTTGGTAGTTTTGGCTGGAGGTACTTGAAGTGATCCTTTGTAAGCATCTCTTGTCGGTCTTGTTGAATGGTGTAATCGGAGGGGGATATGGAGATCGATTGGAGCTAATTGATGGATGTTTTTGAAAATGGTGAGAATGGCCTTGTAGATTATTCTAAAGTGGATGGGCAGCCAATGAAGGTCCATCAGGATAGGGGTTATGTGTTCTCTTCTCCTGGTGTTAGTGAGTATACGGGCGGAGGCATTTTGGACCATTTGCAATGGTTTGGTGTATCTAGAGTAACAACCTCCGTTTTTTAAATTTCCATTGTCTGGAAACTGTCTTCTCCAGGGTATCTTTCCACGTCTCCTTCCAACCCCTGAGGGGGGTCAGCACCGTCAGCTGCACCTCTCTCCTCCGGGGCCTCAGTTCTTTCAACCCTGGGAACAGACAAAACCAATTCCGGGTAGTTGCCGGCATCCCCGGCCGACTGACGTTGCCCAGTGATGTAATCAACCTGCACTTCAGCGACATCGGCAGTAACCAGAGGGGAAGCTGGGGGAGGAAGTCTGGGATCAGGCGGGCTCAGCGAAACTTACCCGGGTGACAATGGAGCTCCTCTCCCCACTGCACCAATGGGGCTAGAAGCCCGAAAAACCTGCAAGGTAGCAGCAAACTCCGATATCAGACGCTGATCCGAAGGAATACCAGCTTCATCCGGGTAGATTTGATTTTCCCCTCTGTCTTATGGGGCATTTTGTACTTAGTTAAAGCTTTTTTCAAGTAACGAAAGAGGGAGCATAAGACATAAGAAATTGCCATGCTGGGTCAGACCAAGGGTCCATCAAGCCCAGCATCCTGTTTCCAACAGAGGCCAAACCAGGCCACAAGAACCTAGCAATTACCCAAACACTAAGAAGATCCCATGCTACTGATGCAATTAATAGCAGTGGCTATTCCCTAAGTAAGCTTGATTAATAGCTGTTAATGGACTTCTCCTCCAAGAACTTATTCAAACCTTTTTGAACCCAGCTACACTAACTGCACTAACCACATCCTCTGGCAACAAATTCCAGAGCTTTATTGTGCGTTGAGTGAAAAAGAATTTTCTCCAATTAGTCTTAAATGTGCTACTTGCTAACTTCATGGAATGCCCCCTGGTCCTTCTATTATTCGAAAGTGTAAATAACCGATTCACATCTATTCGTTAAAGACCTCTCATGATCTTAAAGACCTCTATCATATCCCCCCTTAGCCGTCTCTTCTCCGAGCTGAACAGCTCTAACCTCTTCAGCCTTTCCTCATAGGGGAGCTGTTCCATCCCCTTTATCATTTTGGTTGCCCTTCTCTGTACCTTCTCCATCGCAACTATATCTTTTTTGAGATGCAGCGACCAGAATTGTACACAGAATTCAAGGTGCAGTCTCACCATGGAGCGATATAGAGGCTTTATGAGCAGCGTTAGGAGCGTCTGCTCAGGCAGCCATCTTTACTCCCCTCACTCCCACATTCTTTTAAGAAAAACTTAAGACATGGCTATTTGAATAAGCATTTTCATAGTCAGGCTGGTCCCCTTGCTTTAATATATAATTTAGTTTACTGTATTTACATACTTTTATATTATTTATTAGTTTTATGGGCAAATAGAATTACTGATGTTAGAATCTAAATTTATTTTTTAACGATTTATAGTAATTATGTTTTAAAATGTTTTAAATGTTTTTTAAGATTGTTTCTAGCTTAGTTTATTTATTGATTATTTTAATGTTATGCATTGCTGGATTTCTACATTGTCATGTGATGTAAATAGATATGAAGCTCTCACGAATATCGGTATATACAAAGTGAATAAATAAAAAATAAATAAATGGATGTAGTCAGTAAATATTTACTAAAATTATTTTGATATTTATTTGAGTTCATTGTCACTTTGGTTGGAAAGCTTGTCCAGTACTTAGTCTCAAGGGTTGCCAGAAAATTAATAGAGAAAACTGTGATGGGTCAGGTTTGATTTGCAACCTGAAAATCTATAGCATAGAGGAAGTATATGGTTTTCAAACTGTCCACATTGTTCATCAGCTATGTTTTCATATATTTGGACTGAAGAATAATTTGTCACATTTTACATAGAAACATAGAAATGACGGCAGAAGAAGACCGAATGGCCCATCCAGTCTGCCCAGCAAGCCTCACACATTTTTTCTCTCATTCTTATCTGTTACTCTTAGCTCCTTGTTCAATTCCCCTTCCACCCCCACCATTAATGTAGAGAGCAGTGATGGAGCTGCATGCAAGTGAAATATCTAGCTTGATTAGTTAGGGGTAGTAGGGGCAGTAACTGCCGCGATAAGCAAGCTACACCCATGCTTATTTGTTTTACCTAGACTATGTTGTACAGCTCTTGTTGGTTTTTTTTTTTTTTTTTACTTCTCCCCTGCTGTAGAAGCAGAGAGCCATGCTGGATATGCATTGAAAGTGAAGTATCAGGCACATTTGGTTTGGGGTAGTAACCGCCGTAACAAGCCAGCTACTCCTCGCTTTGTGATTGCGAATCCTTTTTTTCTTCACCCCTGTTGTTGAAGCTATGCAGGATATGCGTGAAGCATCAGTTTTTTGTTTTTGTTTTATTTTTCCCCCTGCCGTTGTTTGTTTGTTTGTTAATTTTTTTTTTTTCCCCTGCCGTTGAAGCAGAGAGCTATGCTGGAAATGCGTGATGTATCAGTCTTTCTCCCATGCCGATGCAGCAGAGAACCATGCTGGATATGCATGGAAAGTGAAGTATCAGGCACATTTGGTTTGGGGTAGTAACCGCCGTAACAAGCCAGCTACTCCCCGCGTTTTGAGTGCGAACCCTTTTTCTTCTCCCTTGCCGTTGTAGCAGAGAGCTCTGCTGGATGTGTGAAGTATCAGTTATTCTTCTCCCCTGTCATTGAAGCAGAGAGCTATGCTGTATATGCATTGAAAGTGAAGTATCAGGCATATTTGGTTTGGGGTAGTAACCGCCGTAACAAGCCAGCTACTCCCCTCTTTGTGAGTGCAAATCCTTTTTTCCATTACCTCTTGCTGTTGAAGCTTAGAGCGATGTAGGAGTCACAGTAAGCATGTGTATGTTTATTTAATAAGGGTATTGTGTCAATAGCCATCATTCTGGCGAGTCACCCACTCTTCATTGGCGGCCTCTTGACTTTATGGATCCGCAGTGTTTATCCCACGCCCCTTTGAAGTCTTTCACAGTTCTGGTCTTCACCACTTCCTCCGGAAGGGCATTCCAGGCATCCACCACCCTCTCCGTGAAGAAATACTTCCTGACATTGGTTCTGAATCTTCCTCCCTGGAGCCTCAAATCATGACCCCTTGTTCTGCTGATTATTTTCCTACGGAAGAGGTTTGTCGTTGTTTTTGGATCATTAAAACCTTTCAAGTATCTGAAAGTCTGTATCATATCACCTCTGCTCCTCCTCTCCTCCAGGGTGTACATATTTAGATTCTTCAATCTCTCCTCGTACGTCATCCTATGAAGATCCTCCACCTTCCTGGTCGCCCTTCTCTGTACCGCTTCCATCTTGTCTTTGTCTTTTTGTAGATATGGTCTCCAGAACTGAACACAGTACTCCAGGTGAGGCCTCACCAAGGATCTGTACAAGGGAATAATCACTTCCCTTTTCTTACTCGATATTCCTCTCTCTATGCAGCCCAGCATTCTTCTGGCTTTTGCTATCGCCTTGTCGCATTGTTTTGCTGTCTTCACATCATTAGACACTATCACCCCAAGGTCCCTCTCCTGCTCCGTGCACATCAGCCTTTCCCCCCCCATCGAGTACAGTTCATTCGGATTTCCACTCCCCATATGCATGACTTTGCACTTCTTGGCATTGAATCTCAGCTGCCATATCTTCGACCACTCTTCCAGTTTCCTTAGATCCCGTCTAGCGTGTCCACTCTGTTGCAGATCTTAGTGTCATCCGCAAAAAGACAAACCTTACCTTCTATCCCGTCCGCAATGTCGCTCACAAAGATATTGAACAGGACCGGTCCCAACACCGATCCTTGCGGCACACCACTTAAAACCGCTTTCTCTTCAGAGAAGGCTCCATTTACCATCACACATTGTTTTCTGTCCGTCAACCAATTTGCAATCCAGGTCACCACCTCGGCACTCACTCCCAAGCTTCTCGTTTTATTCACCAGTCTCCTGTGCGGAACCGTATCAAAAGCTTTGCTGAAATCCAAGTAGATGACATCTAGTGCTCTTCCTTGATCCAATTCCTTGGTTACCCAGTCAAAAAAGTCAATCAAATTTGTCTGACAGGATCTTCCCCTGGTGAATCCATGCTGCCTCTGGTCCATCAATTCTCCAGACTGTAGATAGTTCACTATTCTCTCTTTCAGCAGTGACTCCATTACTTTTCCCACCACCGAAGTGAGGCTAACCGGTCTGTAGTTGCCTGCCTCTTCCCTGTTCCCAGTCTTGTGAAGCGGGACCACCACCGCTCTTCTCCAATCACTCGGCACCACTCCCGTTTCTAGGGATCTATTGAACAGGTCACACAGCGGACCCGCCAGAACATCTCTGAGCTCCCTCAATATCCTTGGATGAATCCTATCAGGCCCCATGGCTTTGTCCACTTTCAGGTTCTTTAGTTCTTCCCACACATTTTCTACTGTAAAAGGATTTTCATCTATTCCCCTTCCCTCCAGTGTCTTGTTGTTTAGAGATGGTCCTTCTCCAGGGTCTTCTTTAGTGAACACAGAGCTGAAGTATTCGTTTAATATTTCTGCCATTTCTTCGTCTCTCTCTACACATTGATCATTACCACCTTTCAATTTCACTATACCACTTTGGACCTTTCTCTTTTCGCTGATGTATCTGAAAAATGTTTTGTCACCATTTTTTATCTCCTTGGCAATCCTCTCTTCCGCTTGACTCTTTGCCAACTTGATTAATTTCTTTGTCTCCCTCAGTTGATACAAATATTCTTCTTTGTGCTCCTCCCTTTGGGATCCTTTATATTTCTTGAATGCTGTTCTTTTAGCTTTAATTTTGTCAGCCACCTCCATTGAGAACCAGATAGGTTTCAGTTTTCTTTTGCTTTTCTTTACATTTCTAACATATAGAGCAGTTGCCTTGGTGATTGCTCCTTTTAGATTGGTCCACTGCTGATCCACATCTCTCTCGTTCTCCCATCCTTTAAGTTCTTCCTCCAGGTAGTTCCCCATTTCCTCAAAGTCTGTGTTTTTGAACTGTAAAACTCGGGTCTTTGTGGTTCTTTTCCCTATTATTTTAGTGATATTAAACCATACCGTTTGATGATCACTGCTGCTGAGGTGGGCGCCCACCTGGACATCTGAGACATTATCTGCATTAGTGAGCACTAAGTCGAGTATAGCTCCTTCTCTCGTGGGTTCCAACACCATTTGTTTGAACAAAGATACTTGCATGGCATCCACTATCGCTCTACTATTTTTAGTTTCTGCAGATGGGATTTTCCAGTCTACATCTGGCATATTAAAGTCACCCACGATCACCACTTTTCCCTTCTTACCTATCTTATGGATGTCTTTAACCAGATCTCTGTCCAGCTCTTCCTTTTGGTTTGGAGGCCTGTAAACCACTCCAATATAAATGGATGCTCCGTTATTGTTTTTTAGGTCGACCCATAGAGCTTCTTCAATACCCCAACTTCCTTGTAGCTCAGTTGCTTGGATGTTGTTTCTGACATAAAGAGCCACACCTCCCCCTTTTCTATCCTCTCTGTCCTTCCTTAACAAGTTGTAGCCTGGTATTGTTGTATCCCATTCATGAGATTCTGTGAACCATGTTTCTGTGATAGCAACAATGTCCAATTCTGCCTCAGCCATTAGGGCCTGCAGATCTGGGATTTTATTTCCCAAACTATGAGCATTTGTGGTCATAGCCTTCCAGGTACTCTCTTTACGGTTATTGCATTTCCTGGACTCCTTGTGAGATATTTGTTGAGATTTGTTATTCACTTCACTATTTCTTTTTGCGGTAGTGCCACTGTTGACAGAGTTTTCCATCTCAATTAGATTTTGTTTTTGCTTATGGATCTTTAAATACTGCATGCATTGTGTTTTCTCTCTCTTTTCTGGTAATACTGCAATGCTTTTCTCAAGAACTTCTTCAGTTTTTATTTTAGAGAAGGCTTGTTGTTCTTTTTGCATTTGGTACATTGTGTGTCTCCTCATCACAGGTCTAATTCTACCAGAGCCAACTGTATTCCTGGTTTTTAAAGAATTTCCTAATGAACTGTTTGAGTGGGGCGGTATACCTGTTGGCTGCTCTTCTGTCAAGAATGGGTGACTGTGGGTCCTACCTGAGCCTAATGGATCTCCTTTTCTTGACTCCTGGTTTGTTTGTGGTATTGGGGAATTATTTTCTGAGTAATGCAATGTGGGTGTAATTCTTTTAATTGAAGCTAATTGATCTTTAATCACAGTCAGCTCCATTTTCAAGGACGAGAGTTGTGCACAAATTGGGCAAGCTCTAAGTTTCCAGATGCTTTCCCTCAGAATAAAGGCTCCACAGCAGTTACATTGGATAGTCCTCATCTTGGTAATTTGTGACTTTATTTCCTTGACTGTAACCAATGTACTAATTTATCTTGCTGCCAATGGTAATCTAGGCAGTCTTTATTAGAAACAAGCCCCAGGGGTAGGGTGGGAGGGAGTCAAACAGTTTAGCCTGGGACAAGCTGGGTAAAGCAGGGCACTTCTGGACTGTTGTCTTTGCCTTTTGGTCAATTATTTTTTAAAAAAAACAGTCTTTATGCCCCAGTTTTTTAGTTGTGCCAGCTAACCCCAAACTAGAGAGATTTTCCCAGTTTAAAGCTTATAGCTTTGCAGACAGGAAATAATCAACAGAAGCTTTCTACACAAGCTTCTACACAAAATGAAACAGACTAGAAAGAAGTTAAAACACAGGCAGTAAATAATCACAGAAGCTTTCTACACAAGCTTCTACACAACTTCAGATCAATAAGCAAAAAGAAGTAAAAATAAGCAGAAAATACTTAGCCAGAATGAAGATTTTGCAATGCAGTTAAACAGTTCCACCAGAGAAATCCCTTAGCATGTGCTCAGGACAACAATGGCTAACCTTAGTTGTGGTAACAATGGTTACCTTAGTTGTGGCCCTTGAATGACTGTAGTGAATATTCCTTTTCAAAGGGATAAATGTAAAAGCCAAGTGAACCTATTAAAGTTCCTAATTAAACATTCTGTATTTCACTTTCACTTTTTCTTATATTACACTGTAAGAAAATGGATATTGATTTGGGTAGGAGTTTTGCCATTTATTTTTATTTATTTATTTATTTAAAAGTGTTTGTATACCGTCTTTACAAACAGTGTTTAATCAAAACGGTTCACATAACTAAATAAAAAAACAACATAGCCATTTGGCTACCTGAAATCTGTATGACCACTTAGATTGAAACATAGCCTGTCACCTCTACACTACTTGTGTCTGAAACACATTACATCCATAAGTCATTCAGTGACTTAAGTGAAATTAGTTTATTTATTTATTTATTTAACAACTTTTTTATACCGACATTCGTGGGGACATCATATCGGTTTACAGATAACTAGGAAGAGAAAATACAGAGAACAGGGCAAGGGGGAACTGGGAGCATGTAACAATATGTATAGCTTAACTAAAGAGGGAAGAGGAGAGGCAAAGAGGCAGTAAAAAGATAACAATAAAACATAATAAAACAATAATATAAAAGCATTGGAGAGGTACAAGGTCTTAAACATAACGATAATATAAAAGGATTGGTTAGGTACATCAGTAGGGGGGAACTTAAAGGGAGTAAGAGGAAGATGGGGAGAGGGAAGGGGGGGGAGGGGGAGACTCAAGCTGGGAAGGCCTGCTTAAAGAGCCAGGTCTTTAGTTTTTTTCTGAATTTGAACTGGCTAGGCTCAGAGCGAAGTTCCAAGGGGAGAGCATTCCAGCGGGAGGGACCAGCCATAGAAATGGCTCGCTCCCTGGTGGAGGTGAGACGAGCATTCTTGAGGGAGGGGTGTGTAGAGTAGCTTTGAGAGAGTTTCTATTGGGGTGGTTGTGAGTGGTGAAGCGCAGGGGATCTTCAAGCCAGTTGGAGTTGTGGTGGTAGAGGGCTTTATGGATAATAGTGAGGGTTTTGTACAAAATGCGTGAGGGGATAGGGAGCCAGTGAAGATCTTTAAGTACTGGGGTTATGTAATCAGATTTATGGGTACTGGAGAGGGTTCTGGCTACTGCATTCTGGAGTATTTGAAGAGGTTTGATGATGGCATGCAGGAGGCCCAAGAGGAGGGAGTTACAGTAGTCGATTTTTGCGCAGATAGTTGCTTGTATGACCGTGCGGAGATCTTAAGTGTGGAGAAGGAGTTTGAGTTTCTTCATGATGTGGAGCTTGTAGAAGCCTTCTTTTAGGACTGTGTTGACGTGTTTTTTGAAGTTGAATTGATGGTCAATTATGACCCGAAGGTCGCATACAAATGGTTGAGTAGTGGTCAGCTTGGGGTGTGTGGTGCTAGGAGGGGCTAGCCTGGGATTCTGGGGGCTTGGAGATGATGAGCAGTTCTGTTTTTGTGGTGTTGAAGGATAGATGGAGGTTCATGAGGAGGGTGCTTATGGAGGAGGAGAGGCAGTTTTCCCAGAATTTTAATGAATTTGTGATGGAATCTTGTATAGGTATGAGGAAAGTCATCAGCATATAAAAAGAATTTAAGGCCCAGGTCGGACAGGTGGTGACAGAGGGGGTAGAATGTATATATTGAATAGGGTGGAGGAAAGTGAGGAACCTTGAGGAACGCCTTGGACGAGGGTTATGTAGGAGGATTCGGAGTTTCCTATCTTAAAAGTGATTAACAGTCTGTTAGTAAGGCAGGATTTGAACCAGAGGTGGGCTGTACCTGAAATGCCTATTTCAGTGAGGCGAGACAGGAGAAGATTGTGGCTGATCGTGTCGAACGCTGCTGAAATGTCAAGGAGAGCAAGGATGTAACCTTGTCCTTGGTCAGTGCCTTTAAGGAGGGTGTCTGAGAGAGTGAGTAGTAGGATTTCAGTGTTCAGGTGCTTACGGAAACCAAATTGAGCTGGGTGTGGAATATTATGGATGTCGAGGTAGTCCATGAATTGAGCATTGACCACTTTTTCCATAATTTTTGCTATAAGGGGCAGGTTGGAGATGGGGCGGTAGTTGGAGGGGTCTTTAGACTCAAGGGTGGGTTTTTTGAGGAGAGGTTTGACCACAGCATGTTTTAAAGTGTCCGGGACTTTGCCTAGGGAGAGCGAACAATTAATTATGTTGGCTAATGGTTTGGCGATGATGTGAGGGATGGATAGCAGGGCTTTGGTGGGGATAGTGTCACAGGGGTGGGTTGCAGGTTTAAGTTTGACTCCACTGACCTCACCTCCCCTCTTTAGGGGAGGTGAGGTCAGTGGAGTCAAGGGTGGCGTTGGGAAAGTGCAGGAGGGGATTCACCGAGGTGGGGGTGATGGGGATGCGGCGAAGGACGTTTGCAATTTTGTCCTGAAAAAAGTAGACGAGTTCTTCGCTTTTACTTTTGGCATCTTCCTCAGAGATGATGTGTGGGACTGATTTTGTTAGGCTAGCAACATAGGAGAATAGCGCTTTGGCGTTGAATTTGTATTCATGTATTTTGGTCGCGTAGAAATCACGTTTCGTTTAGAGGATGGAGAGACGGTAATTGTGGAGGGTGGATTTGTATATAGATGCATGCCGTGGGCTCGGGTCGTTGCGCCAGGTTCTCTCTTTTAATCTTAGGTCATTTTTCATTCTTTTTAGTTCAGGGGTGTACCATGGTTTCTTGGATGCTTGTACTTGATTGAGGTCTTTATTAATTATAGGGCATGTTTCATTGGCTATTTTATTAGTAATGTTGTTCCATGCAGTGAGTGCCGTGTCAGGAGAGGAGCAGTCTAGATCATTGAGGGAGTTGGCAATAGCTGAGATGAGGTCTTCTGTGGAGCATGATTTTCTGAATGTGATGATGTTCCTGAGCGGTGGGTTGTGGGAGGTGGGGGAGTTGGGGAGAAGAGAAGCATGTTTGAGAGAATGATCTGACCAGGGAACCGGTGAACAGGAAGGTGGGGAAGGGGAATGAAGGCTGGAGTTGACGAAGATCAGGTCGAGAGTCTGGCCTGCTTTGTGAGTGGGTGATGTGATGAGTTGTCTAAAGCCGATAGCAAGGAGGGAGCTAAGAAGCGCTTCATGAGAGGGGGAGGGAGTCAACATGGAGATTGAAATCTCCTAATATGATGGCTGGAGTGTCTATATCGATGGAGTCTGAGATAAATTCTATTAAGGGAGAAGGATCATGTTCTAGTAGGCCGGGAGGTGAGTAGATGAGACAGATTTGAAGTTCGAGGGATTTGAATAGTCCAATCTCGAGTCTGGAAGGGATAGTGATATGGAGCGGTCTCAATTGAAGGTGTTTCTTGGCCACTAAGAGGAGACCTCCTCCCTTCTTTTAGGCCTAGGTATGGAGAATATGTCGTAGAGGTCAATAAGGAGCTGATTTAGTAAGACGATATTGGGGTCTTTGAGCCAGGATTCTGTGACTGCACAGATTTCAGGTTTGCAGTCAAGCAGGAGGTCGTTAAGGATGGGGGTTTTATTGGAGAGGGATTGAGCATTGAATAGGATTAGGGAGAGAGTGGTGAGACCTAATAACTGTGTTAGGGGGGAGATTAATATAGGTAGTAGGGATTTGTGAAGAGCAGGGGGGTGGGTGATGGGCCAGAGAGAGTGTCTGCGTATGGGGTAGTGAATGCGAGGGATGGGGTAGGTTGTCATATTTATTGCATGGAGTGCCGTGTATGAAGGCAGGGGGCAATTCAGTGGGAAGGAAGATTAGGGAGGAGGTTGGGAGAGGCAGTGAGAGACAGCGGATGAAGTTAACAGGTGGCACAAGGCCTAAATTAGGTAAAACAGCAGATTGCGAGTGGTTTGGACAGATTGCAGGATAACCATGGTACAGAGGGTAGAGAGGTACAGTCTTTATTATGGTTGGAGCTGGAGTCAGTAGATGTGGAGAGCTTGCTTAGGGCAAAGCCGTAGCGAGGCGGTGAGTGGTCAGGCAGAGAACTTCTTGGTGGGGATCCGCATAGGAAAGTTGCTGCAGTGGAGAAGATGGATGGGGGTAAGGCCTAACCGCGAGGCTCAGAGTCATACGAAGGGGTGTACTAAGGGGCAGGCCCCTTAGTCACGCTCCTTAAGAACATAAGAAAATGCCATACTGGGTCAGACCAAGGGTCCATCAAGCCCAGCATCCTGCTTCCAACACATCCTACTTCTGCGCGAGACGCCCGGCGCAAGACGCCAAAGGCCAGAGCTCTTAGTTTTAAAGGCCCTCCTGGGCAGGATGTGAGGTAGGCAGGTGGGCGGGTTGCAAAGCCGCGTGAATTTCCGGTCGGGGCCGATCGCATGAAGGCCGCAGGCCTCGTGGGGCTTCGGTGGGCTCGGACCCCGATGGGTCTGCGGAACGCCGATTGTGTCGAGCCGGTCGGGAGCGTCAGCGGTCGGAGCACAGAAGAGGATCGGGGCAGCCGGAGCTCTTACTAAGTGAATAAAAATTGCCATCCAAATTGTTACTCATTGCCATCCTTGATATTGGTTTCAGTGGGGCAGGGAGGGAGGGGCGCGGGGGGGGGCTACAATTATGATGAAAACTCAATTACCCTTCCAAGTCAAGTGTTTTTCTCCAGAGAAAAAGTAGATTGATGGGACAGGGTGGAAAACTTGTTTTTACAATTACCCTATGTTGCGCTGGGTGTGGACCCTTGGCCTGGTGCAGGATTGGTTCGGCCCTCTGGTCGAACCCAGAGGGGTAGATTTTATAAATGTACGCACGGGCGTACTTTTGTTCATGCACCAGGCGCGAACAAAAGTACGCTGGATTTTATAAGATACGCACGTAGCTGCGCGTATCTTATAAAATCTGGGGTCGGCGCGCGCAAGGGGGTGCACATTTGTGCAACCTGCGCGCGCCGAGCCCAGCGCGCGCTCCCTGTTCCCTCAGAGGCCGCTCCGCTCTGAAATCGGAGCGGCCTCGGAGGGAACTTTCCTTCCGCCTCCCCTCACCTTCCCCTCCCTTCCCCTACCTAACCCCCCCCCCCCCCCGGCCCTATCTAAACCCCCCCCCTACCTTTGTTGGCAGATTTACGCCTGCGGGCTGCTGGCGCCCCATCACCAGACCCAGGGGCTGGTCCGGAGACCTCGACCACGCCCCCGGGCCGGCGCCACACCTCCGGGCCCGCCCCCGTAACGCCGCATCACTCGCGGCACGCCCCCGACACGCCCCTCCATGCAAGCCCCGGGACTTACGCACGTCCCGGGGCTTGCGCGCGCCGCCGAGCCTATGCAAAATAGGCTCGGCGCGCGCAGGGGGGGTTTGGGGTAGGTTTTCGGGGGGTACGCGCATATCGTATGTGCGTACCCCTTTGAAAATCTACCCCAGAGATCGCCTGCCACCAGGAGGCAGAGCCTACAAGGCTAACTGGAGCTTCACCAATAACACTCTGGGTTTTCCGCAGGTTAAGCCCTTGGGTACCAGATCGCCTGAACTTAGGTGGGCCTCTGGTGGTCTCCCGGAAAGGTAGCGAAGGGGTGTACCCACCATGAGCAAGGGTGCGCGACTGATGCAGAGTGGATGGACTAGACCCGAACTGGAAGCTCCGGCAACCTCAGGGGAGGTAACAGTTCAGGAAGGGTCTCCGGGAGAGGCAGGCAGCGCCTGCGGATCTAGTTGAGTGGAAGCCGTGGTTGGTTTCCAAGCAGGTTGGTCTGGTAGTCACAGTAGGCCAGAAGAGAGTGTCCGAGTGAAGCACAAGAGTCAGAGCCAGTCCAGGAGCCGTCAGCCAAAGCAGGGGGTCAATACCAGAGTCAGTCCGAGCGTAGTCAAGGCAAGCAAGGGTCGGTTCCAGGCGGCAGACAGGAGAATGGTCAGGCAGGCAGTGGTCAGTTCCAGGCGGCAGACAAGAGAATGGTCAAGCAGGCAATGGTCAGTTCCAGGTGGTAGACAGGAGAATGGTCAGGCAGGCAGAGGTCAGTCCGAAGAGGTACTACCTGAGAAAGATACAGGAACACACGGAGACACAGGGAATGAAGAGACGCTGGAACGAGGAGTTGCTGGAACAGGGAGACGCTGGAACACAAGGAGGCAAACTAGTACACCAAAGGTGTCGACCCAATGCGAGGTCCTAGGGACAGGGTCTCGCTATTTATAGGAGGTTCAAGTGAAGTCACCGGGCAGCGGCCGAACCAGGTTTTCCGCGCTGGTCCCTTTAAAGGGAATGACGTAAGCCACCCGCGCCTAGGGGTGGGGCTGAGGCGGCCGAAGACATGGAGCCCCGACGGGAGCTCCACTGTGAGGCCTGTGGCGTGGAGAAAGATGAGGCAAGCCGCGGTGAGCATTAGGGATGCCGGGAGGTAGTGGCAGTGGCGAGGCCGGCACTGGTTGAGGGAAGCGCAAGGTGAGCAGGCCCGGTCACGGCACCCACGCGGCCGGGACGCTCAACAGTACCCCCCCTCCTAGGCTCCCCCTTACTGGTCTGGGTTTCTCAGGGTGGTCCCTGTGGAATTCCTGGAACAGGTTTTTATCAAAGATGTTGTGAGAGGGTTCCCAAGAGTTTTCTTCCGGGCCGAAGCCCTCCCATGATAGGAGGTACTCCCAAAGACCACAACGGCGTCGGACATCTAGGACCTCCTTTATCTGCAAGGTGTTTTCAGGTTCTGCTGTATGCTGTGTAGGTGGAGGAGGCCTTCGGGAAGGCCAGGACAGGACTAAAGGCTTAAGTAGTGACATGTGGAACGTGTTGTGAATTCCCATGGAGGCTGGGAGTTGTAGCTGGTAGGTGACTGTTCCTGTGAGTCGAAGGATGGGAAATGGACCAATGAATCTGGGGGCGAGCAGTTGAGATGGCATTCGTAGTCAGATGTGCTTTGTACTGAGCCAGACGTTCTGGCCAGACCGGAACAGTGGTGCGGCCCAACGATGGATGTCTGTGAAATGTTTGGCCTGATCAGCTGCTTGGCAGAGTCTCTCCTTTACTTGGTTCCAGAGCCTGCATATGGTTTGTGCTGTAGACTGGGCTGCATGTGAGGGTACACTGAGTGGAACCAGTAGGGGTAGACGTGGTTGGTGGCCAAAGACTACTGCAAAGGTGGAAACATCTGTGGCAGAGGTGATATGGGTGTTATGGGATAGTTCTGCCCATGGCAGAAGGTCAGCCCAATTATCTTGCTGTTCGTTGACATATGATCACAGGAATGTTTTCAAGGAGCAATTAGTCCTTTTGGCTTGGCCGTTTGCTTGCGGATGATAGGCTGATGTTAAGTTTAACGTAATATTGAACTTTTTACAAAGAGACCTCCAATATTTAGCAGCAAATTGAGGCCCATGATCAGAGACTATTTCTTGTGGTAGTCCATGTAAACGAAATACGTTGGTTAAGAAGAGTCTAGCTAGTTCTGGAGCCGAGGGGAGACTAGGTAATGGGACAAACTGGGCTATTTTTGAGAAACAGTAAATGATGACCAAGATTACAGTATTTCCTTTTGAAGGAGGCAGATCCACGATAAAATCAGTGGAAAGGCTTGACCAGAGCTCAGTGGGTACAGGCAGAGGTTGGAGAAGCCCCCATGGGCAGCCAGTCGGGGGTTTTGCTGCATGGAAACTGGATAGGAGTCCACGTATTCACGGGAGTACTTTATCATACTAAGCCACCAATAGTGCCTTTGAAGCATCTCGAGGGTCTGGGCTCGACCGGGATGACCGGCCAGCTTAGAGTTGTAATCCCAACAGAGCACGTGCTCATGGAGATGGCAGGGGACCACCGTCTTCCCGGCTGGTACCGTGGTGGTGACTGCAATTGATATGCAAGCTGGATCGATGATGTGCCTCGGGTGTGTCTTCTGGTTCGATGGAGCGAGAGAGCGCATCTACACAGAGATTTTTTGCCGCTGGTCAGTGGTGGAGCTCAAAGTTGAAGTGTTCAAAGAACAGGGCCCAGCGGGCTTGTCTTGGGTTAAGTAACTGGGCCTCCTTTAGGTGTTCTAGATTCTTGTGATCAGTAAATATTGTGAATTTGTGTTGTGCCCCTCCAGCCTGGAGGGCAAGTTTCACTGCTAAGAGTTGACAGTCCCCTATAGTATAAATTTGTTCTGTGGAGGAGAATTTATGTGAGTAGAAGGAGCATGGTACTAGAGTTCCCTTAGTGGAATATTGACTCAAGACCACTCCTCCTCTGATGGCGGATGCGTCAACTTCGACGATGAAGGGACGTAGCATGCTGACTGGGCCTTGGGCCTCCACACTCGAAGGTCACATCCCTTCCTAGTCATGGCGGTGAGTGGAGCGGCCAGCATGGATAATTAGCGATGAAGTTTCAATAGTAATTTGAGAATCCAAGGAATATTTGTAGGGCACAGAGGCCCACTGGTTGAGGCCAATCTCGAATACCCTGGAGTTTGTCGGGGTCCATGGTGAAGCCACGGTTGGAAATGATGTAGCCTAAGAATGGAAGACTGGGTTGTTAAAAAATGCACTTCTCTAATTTCGCATAGAGATGATGGTCTCTGAGGCATTGGAGGATTGTTTGAACGTGGGAACGATGAGACTTCAGGTCTTTGGAGAATATTAGTATATCGTCCAGATATACTACGACAAATGAGTATAAAAAGTCCTGGAAGATCTTGTTCATTAGCCGCTGCAAGACTGCAGGGGTGTTGCAAAGTTCGAAGGGCATTACTACGTACTCGTAGTGGCTGTCTCTTGTGTTGAAGGCGGTTTTCCAGATGTCTTCTGGTTGAATCCGTACAAAGTTATACACCCCTCGGAGATCCAATTTCATAAAGATTTGTGTACCCTGCAGGCGATCGAATAGCTCACTAATAAGTGGCAGTGGATAATGGTCCTTACGAGTTACTGCGTTCAATCCTCTGTAGTCTATGCAGGGTCTCAAACTACCATCTTTCTTCTTTACGAAGAAGAACCCGGCTCCTGCTGGGGAATTAGAGGGTCTTATGAATCCTTTATCCAAATTCTCCTTGATGTAGGCTGACATTGCTTGGGTTTCAGGGAGTGAAAGGGGATAGGTTCTCCCCTTGGGAGGCATGGTTCCAGGTAGAAGTTCTATGGGGCAGTTAAACTCTCGGAGTGGAGGCAGGATGTCCGTGCTTTGTTTGGAGAACACATCCTTGAATTTAGAGTATGGGGCAGGTAACCCAGGAAGGGTTGTAGAGTTTAGAATGGTAACCGATGGAGACGCTTGCCGTAAACAGTGAGTTTGACATTGAGGGCCCCACTGAGTTAGTTGCAGGAATTGCCAGTCGAAGTGGGATGCATGTAACAAACCAGGGAAGTCCAAGGACTACGGGGTGCGAGGATCATTTCAAGATGAGGAGGGAGTTATCCTCATCATGAAGGGTCCCAACGGTGAGGCGAATGGTCATGATACAGTGAGTGATACGACTGCGGAGATGCTCACCCTGGATGGAGGCAATGCGGGGTGGTACCTCCAGCGGTTGGACCGGTATCTGAAGAAGCTTGGCGATATCATGCATATTAAAATTCCCACTCGCCCCAGTGTCCACGAGGGCGGTGGTAGCAAATGAACATGACTCCCTAAGGAGGGAAATAGGAAGCAACAATTGAGGGCCAGAAACAGTAGTGCCCAAGCTCGGGACCCCCACCGGGCTCAGGCTTTGGAGTTTCCCAGGCGCACAGGGCAAGTCTGAAGAAGGTATCCGGAACCGCCGCAATATAAGCAAACTCCCGCTTTTCTGCGTTCCTCTGGAGTCAGGTGGTCGCGATTGATTTGCATGGGCTCCTCGGGCGGCTGAGGAGCCGCTGATAAGGCCTTCAACTGAGGACTCGCCAAACGGGTTGATCGTAGGGCAGGAGGTCATAGGACCCTTACCCCCTGATGTCGTCGAAGACGCTAGTCGATTCTACCAACCAGGGAGATCAGGTCTTCCAGAGATACGGGAATCTCGTGGGCGGCCAGTTTATCCTTAAGGGCAGGAGACAGTCCCTCGAGGTAGAGTGCCCGCAAGCAGTCTTCTTGCTAACATAATTCAGTAGCTAGGGTTCTAAACTCCACTGTATATTCAGCGCAAACTTTGACGGAGGTGGAGTAGGTGGTGGGCAGCAAACGCCTGTCGGCCTGGGTCCTCGAAGGTATGTCGGAAGACGGAGATGAACTGAGGGAGCTGGCGAAGGATGGCATCAGAACACTTCCATAGTGGGGAAGCCCATGCCAGGGCCTTCCCCTCAAGGCGCGAGAAGATAAATGTGAATTTTGTTGCCTCATCAGGAAACAGCGAGGGTTGCAGTGAGAACTGCATATAACATTGATTTATGAAGCCTCGACAAAGGCATGGATCCCCATTAAAATGGGGTGGAGCTGGGAGGGCCAGCGGTGCCCATGAGGACAAGAGCCCCTGGGTTGGCCATGACAGATTCCTCCAATTGAGAACGTAGCTTTTCCATGGAGGAAGCCAATGCTTCCAGGACCTGTTGTTGTTCTCAGACATGATTAACCAAACCAGGATGGCCTGCAAGGCGGGAGACTCCGCCGAGTCCATGGCCTTGGCAGCCTCTTGCTCTGGAGGTAGACCCTTGGCCTGGTGCAGGATTGGTACAGCCCTCTGGTCAGACCTAGAGAGCGCCTGCCACCAGGAGGCGGAGCACACAAGGAGACAGAGGCTAACTGGAGCTTCACCAATAACAGTCCAGGGTTTCCGCAGGTTGAGCCCTTGGGTACCAGATCGCCTGAACTTAGGTGGGCCTCTGGTGGTCTCCCGGAAAGGTAGCGAAGGGGTGTACCCACCATGAGCAAGGGTGCGCGACTGATGCAGAGTGGATGGACTAGACCCGAACTGGAAGCTCCGGCAACCTCAGGGAGGTAACAGTTCAGGAAGGGTCTCCGGGAGAGGCAGGCAGCGCCTGCGGATCTAGTTGAGTGGAAGCCGTGGTTGGTTTCCAAGCAGGTTGGTCTGGTAGTCACAGTAGGCCAGAAGAGAGTGTCCGAGTGAAGCACAAGAGTCAGAGCCAGTCCAGGAGCCGTCAGCCAAAGCAGGAGTCAATACCAGAGTCAGTCCGAGGATAGTCAAGGCAAGTGAGGGTCGGTTCCAGGTGGCAGACAGGAGAATGGTCAGGTAGGCAGTGGTCAGTTCCAGGCGGCAGACAGGAGAATGGTCAGGCAGGCAGAGGTCAGTTCCAGGTGGCAGACAGGAGAATGCAGGCAGGCAGAGGTCAGTACCAGAGGTCAGTCCAAAGAGTTACTACCTGAGAAGGATACAGGAACACACGGAGACACAGGGAACGAGGAAGCGCTGGAATAGGGAGACACTGGAACAAGGAGACGCTGGAACAAGAGAACACTGGAACACAAGGAGGCAATCTAGTACACCAACGGTGTCGACCCGATTGCCAAGGCAAGGTCCTGGGGACAGGGCCTCGCTATTTATAGGAGGTTCAAGTGACGTCACCGGGTGGTGACCAAGCTGGGTTTCCCGCGCTGGTCCCTTTAAAGGGAATGACGTTGGCCGCGTGCATGCCTAGGGGCGGGGCCGAGGCGGCCGAAGACGCGGAGCCCCGACGGGAGCTCCGCTGTGAGGACTGCGGGGTAGAGAAAGACGAGGCAGGCTGCAGTGAGCGTTAGGGACGCTGGGAGCTAGCGGCAGTGGCGAGGCCGCAATGGTTAAGGGCAGCACGAGGTGAGCAGGATGCGCAACACCCTAGGCTGTACTACTAATGTGGTTATATCTGTGTCCTGTGTGATCAGTATAGAATTTTTCATGAGTACTAAAGTGATTTAGAGTAAATATTTTCTGGTATTTAACATCATTATGGGCAATTTTGAATAGCCTATCTAATTGCAAGTATATGTATAATTTTGTCTGCGGGAACCTTGCATCTAATCATAGTACATGCATTCAAAAAGCACACTTGCATTGCACCTGCTGGTTGTGTTGGTGGCCAGAGGCAAAAATAGTGTATATACATTTGAAAATCAAATTTACACATGCTGTTTTCTTTCCCCCAACCTATATACGCTGCTGGAAACATCTGTTTGTAAGCCGGCACGTTAGGAAAATCTGTGTGCACTTTTACCTGGAGGGCAAATTTCAGCCAGGCCATTTGATAAATGGCTTTGACATTGTCCTCTGAGCCGGATTGAGAGGAGGCATTCTAGTAGTATGTTTTGGGTGGGATAGGAAAATAATGCTTATAGATTGTATTTTTTAATCTACATAGTAGTTGTCAAAGGGAAAATACATGCATGCTTTACCTTCAATACAAGATCCACAGGTACTAAATACTCGTAGACTTTTCATCTAGGTATACAGTTACCCCCTTAGTCAGGCCAATGCAATATTGTGCTTAACACGCAACTGGATGCGCATTCATAACCCCCGATGCAAAACGGGGGTGACTGTGTCCAATAGAGCGTGTAGTTAATAGCGCTTATCACATGTAAATTCATTTTGATGAGGCTATTAGCTATTTCCCCCAATGCAAAAAAAAAAAAAAAAAAGTGCACCCAATGCAGGCGTTAATTTATGAGGAGCTCAAATTCATAATTATAATTCATTTATATGAGATTTGAACATCATTCAGGGATCTATTCAAACCATTGAGTTCATCTGTTTCCCCTATTTAGGTTTGCATGCTGTCTATTTTAAGAAACTAGTGCTATTTCCAAGCCCCAAAAGATGTAGAAAACATGAGGAATCTAGTGCAGGTTGAGGAATGGTCTAGAGCAAGGTTGTCAAACTCTAGGCCTGGAGGTCCATAAACCAGTCTGGTTTTTAGGATATCCCTAATGCATGTATATGAGAGAGATTTGCATACTATTTAGGCAGTGTATATGCAAATTTTTATGTATATTCATTAGGGATATCCTGAAATCCAGATATGCAGTTGTTGCGACCATCGCTGCTTGACGTCCTCACTCCGCCCTCTTAATAGCTGGGTGGCCTTCATAGGCTCGTAGCAGGAGGTCTAAACATAAGATATATAGGAGCGGGGAGAGTGGGCATCCCTGCCTCACCCCCCCCTCTGGAGCTCAAACCTCTCTGACATGAAGTCCATTGGCCAAGATGATGGAACTAGGCTGCTGATAACACAAAGCAATATTTTCCAGTATCGCTCCCTCAAACCCGAATCTATTCAATACCAAGAAGAGGTATTCCCATGACACGTGATCAAATGCCTTCTCTGCGTCGAACCCCAATGCTATTGCAGGTATCGAGACAGTTTTGCAGTGGAACATTGCCAGCCACAGGCAAACTATATGCTTGCTGGTGGCTCTGCCTTTTACAAAACCAAACTGGCTCTCCAAGATCAAGGAGGGGAGAATAGTATTTATTCTATTAGCTAATATTTTTGCAAACAGCTTCAAATCAAAATTTAATAATGAAATGGATCTGTATGATGCTGGTGATAGTGGGTCTTTACCATTTTTCGGTAGGACAGTGATATACGCTGTCTTAGCCTCCTTCGAGAATCCTACTTGAGATGCCCCATTAAAATAGGCCACTAGTGTATCCCCCAGGTCTGCCTTTAGTATCTTATAGAAGTCTGCATTTAGCCCAACGGGCCTAGGCGCCTTATGTAGGGGGCTTGAATCAATACCCTCCAGGACCTCCTGGGTCCTTAATGGCGCATTTAGCCACTGAAGTTGAGCTGAGGTTAGTCTGGGGATTTTAATATTTTGGAAGAGGTATTTTCCACTGCCGCAGCAGAGGCCGCGCTATCTTTGGAATATAGATTGGCATAAAAGCCTCGTAGGATTTTGCAGATTTCTATAGTTGCCGTTTGCCTTTGCCCCGTGATATCTTTTATCGCTTCTATAAAATTATTGCCCCTACAAATTTTAGCTAAGTTGGCCAAGAGTTTGCCCGCTTTGATACCGAAGTTGTATAGTTTGTGCCCTGAGAACAGCAAACTTTGAGTTTTCCAGCAAAGGCAGCAGATCGGACAGGAGGTAAGGGCGGATGAAAGCTCTAGAACATGAAGACAGACTCAGATGAAGAACTTGGAGACGTGAAGACACAGACGAGAAGCTTGGGACGTGAAGACTTAGGATCAAGGTTCAGGAACAAAGTCAAGTACTGGGTGGAGGCTGCGACGCAGCACGCCCTACACAGCCCGCCACAGGGCGGACCCACGGGACTGGTCACGGACCACGCTTGAGTGCGAGGCAGACTCCAGACGAATACGTGGAAGATGAAGCCGGAACATGGTGAAGATTCAGTAGAAACCGGTACCAAGGTGCGTCCTACACAGCCGCCCATGGCTGATCACGGACCAAGCTGAAATGGAACAGGTTCAGTCAGAGTCTTAGGCATGGACAGAGCAGCCTCAAGAACATCAGAGGGCCAGGACGAGAGTCGGGACGGAGGACCAAGACGAGACTTGGCTTCAAACATAAGACACAGGACCAAGACGAGACTTGGCTTTGGGCAAGGGTGACCCTCCGGAGACTTGAGCTGCAGATGAGAAGACTGGATCATGCCACGAGGTGACGAAACATGACATGGCATGTCAGGAGAGGCGACTACGAGGAACCAAGGGTTCAGGACATCAAAGTAGGAACATCACGGAACATCAGGAATGGATCATGGAACATCAGGAACAAGACGAAGCACATCCAGAAGAGACTAGGAACATAGAACAACAATGAGGGATCCCACGAAGAACAGGAAAATGCCAGCAGGAGTGAAGACAAGAAGTCCTAGGGAGGACTAACCCCAAGGAAACTAACTCCTTGCGAAGGCAAGGACAGACTGACTGCAGAGCCCTTTTATAGGGCTGCAAATCAAGAAACATCCAAGGCAGAATCCAGGTGGGGCCTGGGGTATTTCCGGCCGCGGACCCTTTAAATCACTGAAGGAGGCACGGCCCATGCCCTAGGAGCAGCAACAGGAAGCAGTGAAGAACCATGGCCAGCGGAGTCCTGCCGTTGAGCAGTGCAGGAAGAAGTTGGGCCTCCGTGGCCCCGATGATAGCGGCAGCGTCCAGGCCACTGAGAGTCAGCTGGGGTGGCCCCCGCCACGTAGATGAGGCTGGGGTCTGCGGCCTCCGGGCCGCAAAGTAAGGCTGGTGTCGGTGGCTCCGGCCGCATTACAGCCCCGAAGTCCACGGCTCGCTGCCACGGTGAAGAGCAGCACTAACTGCGGCTCCTGCCGCAAAGAACATCGGTGGCTTCGTGCCACGAAGGAGACGCCTGCTTGTGATGAGACCCGAGCAGGAGTGTAACACTGCTGATGTAAATGAGCTTAGTTGACAAGCTGAGAGTTAGCAATCTGATGTAAATCTGCTGTTAGTTAGACTGCGGAGTAGCAGTCTGTTATTAATGGCTCCTAAAGAAGGAGGAGTCAGCAATCTTGTAGTGTCTCAGATATAGTCTTGCTAAGGAGTAGCAATCTGTAATGAATCTGATATAGTTGTGAGTGGATCCCTGGGCCGGTGGCAGATGACTGCGCCCCCGGGAGGATATCCTGAGAGGGACCACCGGCTAGGCTTGAGTATGGAGACAGACACACATTAGTTCTTTTATTAAACAGGTTTTTGAAACCACCAGAGGTGGCAGTAGTGAGCTGATATGCCCGGCAGGGCTGTAGTCCCTCAGGTACTGGAACAGTGATCCAGGATGGCTGAGCTGTTGAGAAACTGTAGAAAGTGAATAGACAGAGTAGGCGGAGTTCATGAACAGAACTAGGTCTCAAGGAAGCTCAGGAGCTGGAAAGGTTTAGGCCCTCAAGGAGCGAGTACCTGGTTCCAGGGAAAGCTCTGAGAGAGTAATGGTAACTCACAATTGTTTGTAGCAGCGATAGCTTCCAAGCAGTAGAGAATCTTCAGAGTGTCCAGGAACATGGGCCCTCGAGGAGCGAGTACGGTTCCTATCTGCAATCTGAAAGTAAAGAAAAAGAGCAAGGCCCCCGAGGAGCGGGTACCTCTGGTAAGTCCGAGGAGGCAGAGTAGCTTGGGAGGTGTAGTCAAAGCAATCCTCTTGCTAACTCAGTTAGATAGTGAAATAGAGACCTTTAAATATTGGAAGCAGATGACGTCATCTCAGGGGGACACCCCTGAGGTTCGCGCTCTTGCTGGTACTTCAATCAAAGCGCGCGCGACCTAGGTATTCAGGCAACATGGCGGAAATGCAATGTCGAGCCAGTCCGGGGATGCCAGAGGGAGATGGCATGGAGACGCCGCGGCAGCCAGCCATCCATCAGACCCAGAGGTAGTTGCCACAGAGTTAAAGAGGGCGGAGTGAGGACGTCAAGCAGCGATGGTCGCAACAACTGCATTAATAGCTGGGTGGCCTTCATAGGCTCGTAGCAGTTTGGCCACACACAGTTCAAGTTGGTGGCCTTTGCCGATGATGTGCTCGTTTTTCTATTGGACCCTTTTCGATCGTTGCCCATTGTTCTGGATTTACAAGCCCAATTTGGAGATTTCTCTGGGCTCAAAATAAATAGAGATAAATCGGAAGCGCTGGATGTCACAGGGACCCTCAGAACAATTTGGCCAGGCACCCAAACTAAAGTGAAATATCTAAGTATCAAGACATACCCAATATTTATAATTCCAATATTCTGCCCCAGTTGGCCAAAACAAAAGTTAAAGGAATGGAACACTCTCCCTCTTACTCTCTCAGGCAGGGTACAGTTTAAGATGATGGAACTGCCCCGATGGTTGTATATATTACAAATGTTACCAATATGGATTAAAAGGAAGCATGTTATTGAGTTGAATAGGGCTTTCGGGGGCTTCCCTTGGGGACACAAAAGATTACAACTAAGCTTACGCAAAATGATGATACCACTGCTTAAGGGAGGCCTAGCATGCCCAAATGTACAAGAATATAATATTGCTTGTCTTCTTAGACATGTGTATGACTGGATAATGGGGGCTGCAATGTACTCACCAGTGGATATACTTCAAGAATGGAGCAAGCCATACACATTAGTGAATCTTCTGCACATCCAAGTGACTGTCCTACCCAACCCTATGCGGACTTCCCCTTCCTTGAAGTGTGCCGCAAGTCCTGGAGGCACCTGTATGATAAACTGCAGATGCCATGGGAATTATTGCCCTTTATGTCCATCATCGGCAACTCAAATTTTCAGCCCAGACAAGAGAACCCAATTTTCCTATCATGGACTCAAAAAGGGCTAAATACCCTCCGGCAGTTTTTCTCCAATGAACAGTGGTCTTATACGCTCCTACTCAGAACTGCACGAGGAATACACAAACAGTTCTACGCCTACCTCCAAGTACGACACTTCATAACTCAGGACCTACCCAAGGACCCACCGCTTAGAGACTTCCAGCGTTTTCAAATTCTTCACGGGCCACAAACAACAAGTGACCTGTGCCAGCATGAGGAAGAATCTGCTGTTACTTAACACCGACTATGCTGCCAGATTAGTGAAAAGCTGAAACAAGGATCTCGACTTTCAAATGTCCGCACATTCTCTGCTAGCCTGTTTTAAAGTCCTGGTCAAAGTCTCGGAGAATGTCCAATTTCATGAAATTCAATTAAAATTCTTACATCGCCTTTACATCCCTCAGGCTATAAGAACATAAGAAATTGCCATGCTGGATCAGACCAAGGGTCCATCAAGCCCAGCATCCTGTTTCCAACAGAGGCCAAACCAGGCCACAAGAACCTGGCAAGTACCCAAACACAAAGAAGATCCCATGCTATTGATGCAATTAATAGCAGTGGCTATTACCTAAGAAAACTTGATTAATAGCAGTTAATGGACTTCTTCTCCAAAAACTTATCCAAACCTTTTTGAACCCAGCTACACTAACTGCACTAACCACATCCTCTGGCAACAAATTCTAGAGCTTAATTGTGCATTGAGTGAAAAATAATTTTCTCCGATTAGTCTTAAATGTGCTACTTGCTAACTTCATGGAATGCCCCCTGGTCCTTCTGTTATCTGAAAGAGTAAATAACTGAGTCACATCTACTCGTTAAAGACCTCTCATGATCTTAAAGTCCTCTATCATATCCCTTCTCAGCCGTCTTTTTTCCAAACTAACAGCCCTAACCAGAGAATGTGGTTCGTGCAGTTAGTATAGCTGTGTTTAAAAAAGGATTGGATAAGTTCTTGGAGGAGAAGTCCATTACCTGCTATTAAGTTCACTTAGAGAATAGCCACTGCCATTAGCAATGGTTACATGGAATAGACTTAGTTTTTGGGTACTTGCCAGGTTCTTATGGCCTGGATTGGCCACTGTTGGAAACAGGATGCTGGGCTTGATGGACCCTTGGTCTGACCCAGTATGGCATTTTCTTATGTTCTTATGTTCTTAACCTCTTCAGCCTTTCCTCATAGGGGAGCTGTTCCATCCCCTTTATCATTTTGGTTGCCCTTCTCTGTACCTTCTCCATCGCAACTATATCTTTTTTGAGATGCAGTGACCAGAATTGTACACAGTATTTTCAAGGTGCGGGCTCACCATGGAGCGATACAGATGCATTATGACATTTTCCGTTTTATTAACCATTCCCTTCCAAATAATTCCTAACATTCAGGCTGTTACAATAAAGCGCGGCCACGGTTACCCTGCTTCTAACCCGCTTTGTACCCACAATTTGGCCGTGTAAGTCCAACCCGCAATTCACTATCCCTTTCACCCATCCTTACCGCTTCTTTAAATCAACGGGTAACCCTTTCCACCCGCAGCATGTATATGATATGTAAACGATCGGATTAGCTATTCCCTCCCTCCCACCCCGATTATCGCCTTTTTAACCTGCAGTTTTGCCGTGTGTTTAACCTGCTAATTTACCACCTACCCTTACCCCTGCGTTAGTGTGGAGCGTCAGGTCAGAGAGACGAAATTTCACGGGCAAACGACCCCCTTACCTCCCGGGACAAGACCTTTAGAGGAGCCAGGATCGGGCAAACTTTCCCTCAGCCCCCGCTCACCTGCCCTGGTCGCGTCCATGGGTGCCGGACTCCCGTGTGGGCACGCTAACAGATCCGGAGCAGGTGAGCAATGCGAACAGTATTCTGAAAAATAACTTTCAAACCCAGGGTGGTGGAGCATTGTTGTGCTTGATAAAACCTGCACTCAACAGGATCGGGCAAACTTGCCCCCGCTCACCTGCCCTGGCCGCATCCATGGGTGCCGGTCTCCGGAGCGGCCCCAGTCCTCTCTCCCCTCCTCCCGGGGGCAGCCAGCGGTGACAGCAAGAGCGGCTTCAGCAGCCCGGGGCGGATCAGGCGCTCCCCATGCGAAGCTGCTTCCAGCAGCCCTAGCCGGCGATGGTGAATGAGCGCATGCCGTGACCTCGGACGTCCAGCCGGGTGCTCAGGTCATGGTGTGTGTTCATGCACCCTCGCCAGCAGGGGCTGCTGGAAGCCGCCTCGCATGGGGAGCGCCTGATCCGCTCCGGGCTGTTGAAGCCTCTCTCGCCGCCGGCTGCCCCCGGGAGGAGGGGAGAGAGGACTGGGGCTACTCCGGAGACCGGCACCCATGGACGCGGCCAGGGCAGGTGAGCGGGGCTGGGGGAAAGTTTGCCCGATCCTGTTGAGTGCAGGTTTTATCAAGCACAACAATGCTCCACCACCCTGGGTTTGAAAGTTATTTTTCAGAATACTGTTCGCATTGCAGTGGAAAGGAGAATGCATTGATATAGCGGAGAGAGGAACTGGGACGCTTAAAAAAATCTTTCCTTCTTCCAGTGATGGGATTAGTCGTGATCTGAAGAGTGGCTTTCCCTGTGCGTTGGATTTTAGGTTGGGCAGGCAAGAGTTTAGGTTATGCTTGGAAACAACAGGTCCTTCCTCATTCGTTTTTCTTTTGGTCTGATTTGAATGTATTTTTTTCCCCTAGGGGAATTGTCTTGCTAAATCATGACCCTTGCTGTTAATGGCCGGCTGATACTTCTCTGATCCTTTTCTTTTGCTTAAAGTTGGGATCCACTTCCTGGTACCTGTCATTTCAAATGTCATTTGAAATGACATTTGAAATGACAGGTACCAGTGCACCCAGGATACTGTATAGGCGCTGTATAGCGCTCTATACTGTAAAATGGATTGCGCTTCATGGACGCTTCTTGGACGCGGCTTGCATTTGCATGCCATTTAAATACTGTATCGAGCGGTATGTGATCCGAACTGTGCGCGCAACAAACAAGCGGGCGCCTGGCACTGCCGCACTTTTTCTACCACGTCCTTACTGTATTGGCCTGATTGTTTGCTTTTTTGACTGCTGCAGCACTCTGAGCTGACGATTCCAAAGTATTATCCAGTATGATGCCTTGATCGTTTTCCTGGGTGTTAGCTCCTAATATGGAACCTAACATCGTGAAACTACAGCAAGGGCTATTTTTCCCTATATGCAACACCTTGCACATGTCCACATTAAATTTCATCTGCCATTTGGATGCCCAATCTTCCAGTCTTGCAAGGTCCTCCTGTAATGTATCACAATCCGCTTGTGAGTTAACCACTTTGAATAATTTTGTATCATCCGCAAATTTGATAAACTCGTTCGTCATATTCCTTTCCAGATCATTTATAAATATATTGAAAAGCACGGTCCAAGTACTGATCCCTGAGGCACTCCACTGTTTACCCTTATCCACTCAGAAAATTGACCATGTAATCCTACTCTCTGTATCCTGTCTTTTAAACAGTTTGTAATACATAAAAGGATAGCGCCTCCTATCCCATGACTTTTTAGTTTTCTTAGAAGCCTCTCATGAGGGACTTTGTCAAACGCCTTCTGAAAATCCTGAACCAATTGCTCCATGAAGCAGTCATTTATTACATCCAGGAACTTTATGTCTCTATCAAGTCCTGATGTTACATTTACCCAGTCAGTCAATATTGGGGTAATTCAAATCTCCCCCATATTATTGCACTGCCAAATTGGTTAGCCTCACTGATTTCTCTTAGCATTTCATCTTTATCCGCTTGTTTAACCCCTTCAAAAAAATGAAGCAGATTTGTTAGGCAAGACTTCCCTTGGGTAAATCCATGTTGACTGTGTTCCATTAAACCATGCTTTCTATATGCTGTACAATTTTGATCTTTAGAATAGTTTCCACCATTTTTCTTGGCACTGAAGTCAGGCTCACTGGTCTATAGTTTCCCAGATCGCCTCTGGAGCCCTTTTTAAATATTGGGGTTACATTGGTCACTCTCTAGTCTTCAGGTACAATGGATGATTTTAATGATAGGTTACAAATTTTAACTAATAGATCAGAAATTTCATTTTTGAGTTTCTTCAGTAACTACTAGGACTGCCTCCCGATGACGTCAGATGCTGCAGGCCTACTGAAACCCTGCAGCTAGGTTCCTTCCCTGCCTTGCAACGAGGTTCGCTCTTTCTGAGTTGCTGCTCCAGGACTCTTTCTGAGTTGCTGCTCCAGGACTCCTGTCTATCTTCGGCTTCAGACTTCTGACCCTGCTTTGTCCATTGACTCCGACTTCAGCTTCCGCCCCTGGTTTTGGCTTTGGATTTCAGAGTTCTGGCTTCTGACCCTGCTTCGTCTGTTGACTTCGGCTCCAGTTCTCTCCTCGTCTACAGGTATCTGGTTCTCCGCTTTCCCGGAGGATTATCCTAAGTCCCAGTGGCTCGGGCCCTCACGGGCTCCTCCCGGGAGGACCGCGGGCTTCCAAGGGTGAAGTTTCTTCTGGCCTCCTGGGCTCAGCTGCTCCCGTCGACTACCTCTTCTGCTGCTTCTCTGGTCCTTGGTCGCATAGGATCACACCTAAGTCCAAGAGGCCCGGGTCCCTACGGGCTCCTCCTGTGGGGACCTCGGGCTTCCAGTGGTGACGCCTTCTTCGGAACACCTCTTCAGTGCCGCCTCCCGGCTGCGACGCCCACTGTGGACCCCCACAGTGCAACACCATCAGTCTCAGCCGGCCAAGGGGTCCACTCCCACAACAGTTCTCCTACTGGGAGACCTTTCTATTCCAAGGCAGCACTGGGGCTGCCAGACTGGATTTGGGACTTGGCTACTATGTCCCTGAAGGTCTCATCAATGTACCTCTCTGTCTGCCTCAGCTCCTCCAAGTCTGCTACTCTAGCCTCCAGAGACCAGACTCATTCCCTGAGAGCCAGGAGCTCTTTGCACCGAATGCATACATACAATCTCTCACAGGTGGGTAAAAATCATTCTCACAGGACAAGCAGGATGTTAGTCCTCACATATGGGTGACATCACAGGATGGAGTCCAATCACAGAACACTTTTGTCAAAGTTTCTAGAACTTTGACTGGCACTTACTGGGCATGCCCAGCATGGCACTAAACCTGCAGCCAGCAGGGGTCCCTCTTCAGTCTTCTTTTTTCCGCGCAGCAGTAGCCACGGGGGTTAAGGAGCTCCACAGAGATTCCTGACAGGAATTTTCCTCATGGAATTACTGAAAACTTTCATACCCCACAGGGGTCCCTCCTTCGAATTTTTGACTCCACGGTACTCCGGTAAGTTTTTTACCCAGTTTCGATCGATTCCCGTCGAGTTTGGCTCTCGCGGCCTACTGGCCGTCGACAATACCGCGGCTAAACTTTTCAAAGGCCATGGCGTTGGGGTTTCGTCGGTGCCCGGACTTTACTCGCACCATGTCCATTACAGACCCGCATAAAGTTTGTGTAATGTGTCTCGGGTGCGAGCATGATGTCCTGACTTGCACCAAATGTGCCTTAATGACACCAAAAGGTCGCAAGGCAATAATGGAGAAAATGGAACTTTTCTTCTGTTCTCAAACTCCGACGCCGTCCATTGCCTCGAAGTCGTCTGAACCGACACAGTCCACTTAGCGTCAGTATCGACCACTGGCAGGTGACCTTCCGACGTCGACAACTTCCCGGCCTTCAACTACCTCTGCTCCCCCTCAGGACCGAGGGGATCGTAGAGAGAAACATCGGCATCAAACACTGCAAGTCTCGGACCATTGAGGAAGGAAAATCTTCGACCTCGCCATCGTTCGAGCCGTCATCGAAGAAACCCCGTCCAGAAAAGGCACCGACCCTTTCTGCGACCGGGTCACCGAGGCAACCCTCACCCAGACGAGTATCGGGAGCCACGACTCCGCCTTTAACAGTGGTCCCTCCGGCTATGCCTCTACCTCCTTCCTCCCTTCCGGAGCCAGGGCTGCTTGCTTCAGGTCTCCATGAAGAACTGGACCGGATGGTTCAGGACGCCATCGATAAGGCGATGCACAGACTCCAAGTTCCTCCGAAACTGGTGCCGATTGTTGAACCGACCACCGATCCAATTCCGGCAGCACTGGCAACGCTGCTCTCGAAGATGGAAGCGCTTATAGCCGCTTTTCCACCGATGGATCCTGGGTCACCGATGGCTCCGGTGCCCTTCCCGCTTACCGTGTCATCAGGAGGGGAAACACCGTCCCGCATTACTCCATCAGGAGTCCTGCCGATGCCGCAACCATCAATGCCGATGCGCCCATCAGCACCACCGATCCATCCATCGATGCTCTCGATGCCTGCACCGGTGCCTCCTGCACTTCCCTCGATGCCTTCGGAGCCTAGACTGGGACCGTCAGGAATACCATCGTCCCGTCCTTCCCAGGCTCCTAGAGGGGCAGGTCCTGATCCCTATGACACCTGGATCGACGATTCTTCTCAAGACACCGATGACTTGCCATTGCCACCTTCTCCTACTGAAAACAGGAAGCGTTTTCCTCCAGAGGACCTATCCTTCATAAACTTTGTGAAGGAAATGTCTGAATTGGTTCCCTTCCAATTGCAGACTGAACAAGATGACAGACATCAAATGATGGAGCTGTTACAATTATTGGATGCTCTCAAGGAAATAACCTCCATCCCTATTCACCAGGTTCTTTTAGATCTCCTCAAAAAGAACTGGGAACATCCTGGTTCTTTTGCTCCAATCAACAGAAAAGCTGATACCACTTATTTGACCGGTCAGCCTCAGGATTCCAGAAACCTCAGCTGGATCACCAATCTGTGGTTGTAGAATCTGCCCAAAAAAGGGCAAAAAGAATAAAACCCCACTCTTCCTTTCCCCCAGATAAGGAACAGAAATTCCTGGATGCCATTGGCCAATGTGTCTTCCAGGGATCGATGCTTATCTCTCGGATCGCCTCCTACCAGCTATATATGACCCAGTACAACAGGGTCTTATTCAAGCAGATAGAGGACTTTGCAGTCCCTGCCTCAGCAATTTCAAGAACAACTTCTAACCCTAGTGCACAAGGGTTTTGAGGCAGGGAAGCATGAAATAAGATCTTATGATGACATCTTTGACACCGCTTACAGGGTATTTGCAACTGCTATTTCGGCAAGAAGATGAGCCTGGCTTAAGTCTTCGGACTTGCGCCCTGAAGTACAAGACAGATTATCTGATCGGCCCTGCATAGGAGACAATCTATTTGGGGAACAGATTCAGCGGATGGTGGCAGAACTCAAGGACCATCATGAGACCCTTCGCCAGCTCTCTCTGATGCCCTCTGAGTATTCCTCCAAACAGCCTTTCAGGAAGGATACTAAAAAGTCATTCTTCCGTCCAAAGAAGTCCTATCCACCACAGTCTAGGACTCGTTCCACGAGACCTTTCCAAAAGGCCCAGTCTCGTCAACCTCGTAAACAAAAGCCGCAAGCAGCTCCTCGTCCGGGCCCTGCTTCCAGTTTTTGACTCCTGCATAGAGAGCAGCAGCCAGTTTCCACTGCCTCAAATACCAGTGGGAGGTCGATTGTGCCATTTCAACAACAGGTGGCACACAATCACCTCAGACCAGTGGGTCCTTACCATAATCTCTCAAGGTTATCGCCTGAACCTTTTCTCCATTCCACCGGACTCCCTACCTCTACCGGCGTGGGGAGCATCTGACCACTCACTACTCCTGGAGCAGGAGGTCTCCCTCCTCCTCCAGTCCAGAGCAATAGAACAGTACCTTACTCTCAACAAGGCCTAAGATTCTAGTCCCGGTACTTTCTAATCCCCAAAAAATCGGGAGGCGTTCATCCAATTCTGGACCTACATGCCCTCAACAAGTACCTCCAACAAGAAAAGTTCAAGATGGTAACCTTGGGTTCCCTCCTTCCTCTTCTGCAAAGAGGAGACTGGCTCTGCTCTCTCAATCTCCAAGATGCATACACGCACATTGCAATAAATACATCTCATCACAGGTTCCTGAGGTTTCTAGTAGGCCCCAAGCACTATCAATACCGCGTGCTCCCATTCGGCCTGGCATCTGCACCACGAGTCTTTACCAAGTGCCTTGTAGTAGTAGCAGCAGCTTTTCTCAGGACTCAAGGTGTTCATGTCTACCCCTATCTAGACAATTGGTTGATCAGGGCTCCTACTCAGCAAGCTGCTCTGTCGCCCCTACATCTTACTTTACACAATCTGATTTCGCTAGGATTTCTCGTCAACTACGCAAAATCCTGCTTAGTCCCATCTCAAACTTTATCATTCATAGGGGCAGGCTTGGATACCTTGCAGGCAAAGGCATTTCTGCCTCGACAGTGAACTTTCACTCTCATCTCTCTCGCACACCAGCTACAATCTCAGCAACGCCCGACTACACGCCACTTCCTCATCCTACTGGGACACATGGCGTTCTCAGTACAGGTTACCCCAATGGCCCGCTTGGCCATGAGGGTCATGCAGTGGACTCTAAGGTCACAATGGACTCAGTCTGTCCATCCTCTATCGATCACTGTCCACATCACCGACTCACTTCGTCAGTCTCTAGCCTGGTGGCAAAATCAGATCAATCTCCTCCGAGGCCTGCCCTTCCAGGCTCCAAACCCTCAAATAGTTCTCTCCACGGGTGCTTCCAACCTCGGCTGGGGAGCCCATGTGGCCGATTTGCAAACACAAGGAACTTGGTTTCCAGAGGAAGCCAAATATCAAATCAATTTCCTGGAGCTTCGAGCAATCAGATATGCTCTCAGGGTATTTCAGGATTGCCTTTCCAATCAGGTCATTTGATTCAGACAGACAACCAGGTGGCCATTTGGTACATCAACAAGCAGGGAGGGACGGGCTCCTTCCTACTGTGTCAGGAAGCTGCGCAGATATGGGCGGAGGCCCTCTCCCACTCGATGTACCTCAGTGCCACCTATTTGCCGGGAGTGGACAATGTGTTGGTGGACAACCTAAGTTGCACTTTCCATCCGCACGAGTGGTCCCTCAACCCCTCAGTAGCAGATGCAATATTCCAACGTTGGGGTCATCCTTGCATAGACCTCTTTGCGTCACCTCAAAACCGCAAGGTAGGGAACTTTTGCTCTCTCACTCGCAGCCAACGCTCACAGCCAAGAGATGTGTTCTCCCTCTCATGGGCAACCGGTCTCTTATATGCATTCCCTCCACTTCCACTTCTCTCGAAGACTCTCGTGAAGTTACTTCAGGACAAAGGGATGCATGATCCTGATAGCACCTCACTGGCCTCGCCAAGTGTGGTATCCCATACTTCAGGATCTCTCCATTCGCAGGCACATTCCCTTGGGAATGGACCCGCTTCTGATCAGAACACCGGGTGCCTACGCCACCCCAATCTTCAAGCTTTGTCCCTGACGGCCTGGATGTTGAAAGGTTTACCCTTTCGGAGCCAGTTTCCGGTGTCCTGATTACTTCACGGAAGCCTTCCACAAGAAAGTCTTACCTCTTCAAATGGAACAGGTTTAAGTCATGGTGTTCTTCTCAATCCCTTGATCCCTTTACCTGTTCCACCACGAAGTTTCTAGACTATCTCTGGCACTTGTCAGAATCAGGTCTAAAAACTTCCTCCATCAGAATGCATGTCAGTGCGGTGACCGCCTTCCAGAAAGGTGTCTGGGATGTTCCTATTTCAGTACAACCCCTCGTTACACGTTTTCTGAAAAGCTTGCTTCACCTCAAGCCTCCACTACACCCTCCGGCCCCTTCTTGGAACCTCAATCTAGTTTTGGGTCAGCTCATGAAACCACCATTCGAGCCTCTCCAATCCTGTGATCTTCGCTATCTCACATGGAAAGTGATTTTTCTTTTGGCAATCACATCTGCTCGCAGAGTTAGTGAGTTACAGGCCCTAGTTACCTATCTGCCTTACACTAAACTTCTGCAGGACTGGGCAGTACTCCGCACTCACCCGAAGTTCTTACCTAAGGTAGTATCGGAATTTCACATTAATCAATCCATTATACTACCTACCTTCTTTCCTAGGCCTCACTCCAGTCCTCGCGAACAGGCTCTGCATACCCTGGACTGTAAACGGGCTCTAGCCTTCTATCTAGACCGTACAGCTGCCCACAGGAAAAGCACTCAATTGTTTGTCTCTTTCCATTCCACCAAATTGGGGCAGCCTGTGGGTAAGCAGACTTTCTCCTCCTTGTTAGCAGACTGCATATCCTTTTGCTATCAGCAAGCAGGCATTTCACTTCAAGACCGTGTTAAGGCACACTCTGTGAGGGCCATGGCGAATTCAGTAGCACACCTTCGCTCGGTGACGCTTCCTGACATTTGCAGGGCTGCTACCTGGAGTTCTCTCCATACCTTTACAGCCCATTATTGCTTAGACAAGGCCGGAAGACAAGATTCCATCTTCGGCCAGTCTGTCTTGCGAAACCTTTTTACAACTTGATGTACCAACACTGTTCCGCCTGCCCGTTAGGGTTCAGGATGCCCTCTACCAAATTCCTCCCCAATACTTGTGCCTAATGCACATCTTGGGTACATTTGGTGCATTTCTTGGACATCCTCAGCTCAGTACTCACCCATTTGTGAGGACTCCCATCCTGCTTGTCCTGTGAGAAAGCAAATGTTGCTTACCTGTAACAGGTGTTCTCACAGGATAGCAGGATGTTAGTCCTCACGAAACCCGCCCGCCGCCCCGCAGTGTTGGGTTCGTTACGTTTTCTTATTTTATTTTTTGGCACTTCCTGTAGCTTTAAACAAGACTGAAGAGGGACCCCTGCTGGCTACAGGTTTAATGCCATGCTGGGCATGCCCAGTAGGTGCCAGTCAAAGTTCTAGAAACTTTGACAAAAGTGTTCCGTGATTGGGCTCCATCCTGTGATGTCACCCATATGTGAGGACTTACATCCTGCTGTCCTGTGAGAACACCTGTTACAGGTAAGCAACATTTGCTTACATGTGACACTCAATGCAAAAGACTGGAAAGCCCTCTTTTTGCTGCTGGACTGCTGCCTTCATCTTAATTTTATTGAGTTCCTAGTTAAATTTAGGATACTAAGGGAGTTGGAATTAGATTATATTTACAGGTGAATTTACCAATTAATCAGCTAGTGTCCTACAAGGGGATGTTTAAACTTTCAATAAGGGCTCGTATAATAGTATGATTTAGATAAGAGCATGATTGATTTTTAATGAGAAAATGTCTCTTGCCTAAAAATCAAGGGTTGAGTGGGTGGGAAAGACAGACACTAGAATTAACTATCTCTGGCTTGCTTATTACCTCAGACACACACAAACTCTAAAAAATATATCCCACTATTTCACCTTTCTCTAAACATTTATAAGTCCAAAGATTTCCCAAAGCTATACTTACCAATTCTTTTTAACCACCATTAAATTGATCTTCACTCAAATAATTCTACTGCAAAAGGTGCAGGGCCTCTGGAAGCTGGGGCTGTGGAATTCAATCCATGGAACGCTTGCGGTGACCTCTGGACTCCTTTCCCGGGGGATGCTGGGAGCAATATGCAGATGAGCCTTCCGGTCCTCTTCTACTGCAAAGGGTGCAGGGCCTCTGGCAGCTGGGGATGTGGAATTCAATCCATGGATCGCTTGCGGTGACCTCTGGACTCCTTTCCTTGGGGATGCTGGGAGCAATATGCAGATGAGCCTTCCGGTCCTCTTCTACTGCCTCTTCTATGGCCTTCCGATATAAACTGGTACCAACTGACACATGTCAGAAGTGCAAGGTGAGCAGGGCATCGAATATTCACTGCTTCTGGTCCTGTGAAGTAATACAGCGGTTCTGTTCAATCATACTAAACAACTTGCAGAAGCTGATGAGCAATCCTGTCCCTTTATTATCATCCCTCTGTTTATTTGACTTTCCCGGGGACAGAATATCCTGGGCAGCCTGTCCTCAACGCTTGTTTCTGATGAAAGCGTTGCTACATGCCAAGCAAGCAATTTTTGCCCAAATGGACAACACCCACAAAACCTTCTTTTACTCTCTGGAGGCTAAATCTCCATAAACTAGCGATGTTCGAGCACATGTCCACCAAACAGTCCTCATCAACCTAGAAGTATGAAGTATATCTCACCATCTGGAAACCTTACATCATGTCCTTAAATGCTAAAGCCCACAGTACCTTACTGGCAGTAGGATGAGTCGACTACCGAGACACAGCCCCTCAACACGCTGACTCCAACAGCGGGACCCTGGGGCAACAGATATTCAACCCACCCGGAGAACCTGGCACAAGTAGTCAGATAAGGATACCTGTAAATGACCTATGGAAGGGTAGAGAATAATGGAAATGGACAACGTTTAGAGTGAAGGGAATCGAGGGAGGGGTAGTGAGTGAGGGGAGAGAGGAAAACCTGTTTCTTGTAATAGCTGAAAAGGAGCACTGTCGGCAACTGCAATTTTTGTTGGTTTTCCTGTATAAGGATAATGTTATAAATAAAGATTTCAAAAATAAAAATCATAAGTAATTCTTCAGGAACCTTAGCCTCCTAAAACGCACCTTTGCTAACAAGACAGATTTTTCAAAACATGCAATACCTTTCAGTGACCAACGTCTACTTGTCACTCTAAAGAATGAGTGAAAGGCAGCAGTTCATATAGTAACGCTAATCAAAAAAGCTTAACCAATCAGTGGAACTTCAAAGATGTCAATCAATATAAAGACTAATCCACATCTCAACCTATTGTTTATTCATACATAAACAACCCCCATTGGTCCAAAAAATCAGGCACTTTATATTTATTTATTTATTTAAGGGATTTTTATATACCGCGGCACGTTAGAAACATCACCTCGGTTTACAGTCGAACATAACGCAGCAACAGGCTTTACATGGAACAGAATGCAGACGAACATAATGCAGCAACAGGCTTTACAAAGAACAGGAGTAAATATAAATAAATATGTAAATATATGCAGCAAAAGGCTTCACAGAGAACATTATAAATAAAACTTGAAGAACATAAGAATATGCCATACTGGGTCAGACCAAGGGTCCATCAAGCCCAGCATCCTGTTTCTAACAGTGGCCAATCCAGGCTATAAGAACCTGGCAAGTACCCAAAAACTAAGTCTATTCCATATTACTGTTGCTAGTAATAGCAGTGGCTATTTTCTAAGTCAACTTAATTAATAGCAGGTAATGGACTTCTCCTCCAAGAACTTATCCAATCCTTTTTTAAACACAGCTATACTAACTGCACTAACCACATCCTCTGGCAACAGATTCCAGAGTTTAATTGTGCGTTGAGTAAAAAAGAACTTTCTCCGATTAGTTTTAAATGTGACACATGCTAACTTCATGGAGTGCCCCCTAGTCCTTCTATTATCCGAAAGAGTAAATAACCGATTCACATCTACTCGTTCTAGACCTCTCATGATTTTAAACACCTCTATCATATCCCCCCTCAGCCGTCTCTTCTCCAAGCTGAAAAGTCCTAACCTCTTTCTGTGTACCTTTTCCATTGCAATTATATCTTTTTTGAGATGCGGCGACCAGAATTGTACACAGTATTCAAGGTGCGGTCTCACCATGGAGCAATACAGAGGCATTATGACGTTTTCCGTTTTATTCACCATTCCCTTTCTAATAATTCCCAACATTCTGTTTGCTTTTTTGACTGCAGCAGCACACTGAACCGACGATTTCAATGTGTTATCCACTATGACGCCTAGATCTCTTTCTTGGGTTGTAGCACCTAATATGGAACCTAACATTGTGTAACTATAGCATGGGTTATTTTTCCCTATATGCATCACCTTGCACTTATCCACATTAAATTTCATCTGCCATTTTGATGCCCAATTTTCCAGTCTCACAGGGTCTTCCTGCAATTTATCACAATCTGCTTGTGATTTAACTACTCTGAACAATTTTGTATCATCTGCAAATTTAATTATCTTATTCGTCGTATTTCTTTCCAGATTATTTATAAATATATTGAAAGTAAGGGTCCCAATACAGATCCCTGAGGCTCTCCACTGCCCACTCCCTTCCACTGAGAAATTGTCCATTTAATCCTACTCTCTGTTTCCTGTCTTTAGCCAGTTTTGCAATCCACGAAAGGACATCGCCACCTATCCCATGACTTTTTACTTTTCCTAGAAGCCTCTCATGAGGAACTTTGTCAAACGCCTTCTGAAAATCCAAGTATACTACATCTACCGGTTCACCTTTAGCCACATGTTTATTAACCCTTCAAAAATGTGAAGCAGATTTGTGAGGCAAGACTTGCCTTGGGTAAAGCCATGCTGACTTTGTTCCATTGTTTCTATATGTTCTGTGATTTTGATGTTTAGAACACTTTCCACTATTTTTCCTGGCACTGAATTCAGGGTAACCGGTCTGTAGTTTCCCGGATCGCCCCTGGAGCCCTTTTTAAATATTGGGGTTACATTTGCTATCCTCCAGTCTTCAGGTACAATGGATGATTTTAATGATAGGTTACAAACTTTTACTAATAGGTCTGAAATTTCATTTTTTTAGTTCCTTCAGAACTCTGGGGTGTATACCATCCGGTCCAGGTGATTTACTACTCTTCAGTTTGTCAGTCAGGTCTACCACATCTTCTAGGTTCACCATGATTTGATTCAGTCCATCTGAATCATTACCCATGAAAACCTTCTCCAGTATGGGTACCTCCCCAACATCCTCTTCAGTAAACACCGAAGCAAAGAAACCATTTAATCTTTCCACGATGGCCATATCTTCTCTAAGTGCCCCTTTAACCCTTCGATCATCTAACGGTCCAACTGACTCCCTCACAGGCTTTCTGCTTCGGATATATTTTTAAAAGTTTTTACTGTGAGTTTTTGCCTCTACGGCCAACTTCTTTTCAAATTCTCTCTTAGCCTGTCTTATCAATGTCTTACATTTAACTTGCCAACGTTTATGCGTTATCCTATTTCTTCTGATGGATCCTTCCAATTTTTGAATGAAGATCTTTTGGCTAAATTAGCTTCTTTCACCTCCCCTTTTAACCATGCCGGTAATCGTTTTGCCTTCTTTCCACCTTTCTTAATGTGTGGAATACATCTGGACTGTGCTTCTAGAATGGTATCACTGGGCAACAATGAAAGTGTTACTGACCTAAAAAGGTCCTACTCTGTAGTATCTTGATGTGCTGAACACGAATATGACCATGAAAAGTTTTTATTGGCTCTCGTTTTGAAGATATTTAATATAGTTCACTTTCTATGTTTAGTCATGTAAATTTATCCTGTAGGACTGTAGATAAGCCTAGAATGATGTAATATTGCATCATATTTCATAATACCATCATGCACACATCATCCAGAGTTTATTACATCATTTTCTGATGCAATGCAGTTCTACTGCCATGCTGCTGCTGAGTAAGCTGACGTCAGCAGTGTACTATATGAAGCCCAGTCAGAAAGGGTGAGCATTTGAAATATTCATGCTGGCTGACTACTGCTGGACACTCCACAGAGATGCTCCCGAACAGGTGTACAAGAGACAAGCAAAGAAATCTAAGACGTAGTCTATGACTTCATTTTTCAAACAGTATTAACCGTAGGTCTCCTACTATTGGCATACAATTCAAGATGTAATTATATTATTGCATATTGCAAAAAACTAGAGCCAATTTTGCATTTTCATAGTCACATTCATGTTTAGCACATGGAAATGTATAAGAATTGACTAATTTCATTTCAGTAACATGACTTTTCTGAAAATTTGTTGCCCAGTGTGCTATTGGCATACAGTTCAAGATGTAATTATATTATTGCATATTACAAAAAAACTAGAGCCAATTTTGCATTTTCACAGTCACATTTGTGTTTAGCACATGGAAATGTATAAGAATTGACTAATTTCATTTTGTAACATGACGTTTGTGAAAATTTGTAGCCCAGTGTATTTTTTAACATTGACCACGCCTCTTGCACACTTTTTACTTTGTAGCTGCTCCTTTCAGTTTTTTTTCTATCAATTTTTCTCATTTTATCAGTTTCCCTTTTGAAAGTTTAGCACGAGAGCCGTGGATTTGCATACTGTTCCTCTTCCAGTCATTAATTCAAATTTGATCACTATTGCCAAGCGGCCCCACCACCGTTACATCTCTTACCAAATCCTGTGTTCCACTGACAATTAGATCTAAAATTGCTCCCTCTCTCGTTGGTTCCTGAACTAATTGCTCCATAAAGCTATCATTTCATCCAGGATCATTAACTCTCTAGCGTGTCCCGATGATACATTTACCCAGTCAATATTGAGTAATTGAAGTCTCCCATTGTGACTGCACTAACAATTTGGTTAGCTTCCCTAATTTCTCTTAGCATTTCACTGTCCGTCTCACCACTTTGACCAGGTGGACGGTAGTATACTCCTATCACAATAGTTTTCCCCCGACAATACAAGGGATTTCTACCCATAAAGATTCATTTGTATGTAGTCTCATGCACGATGTTTATCCTGTTGGACTCTATGCCATCCCGGACATAAAGCGCCACACCGCCTCCTGGGTGCTCCTCTCTGTCATTGCGATATAATTGTACCCTGGTATAGCAACTGTCCCATTGGTTGTCCTCCTTCCACCATGTCTCTGAGATGCCAATTAAAGTCTATGTCATCATTCACTGCTATACATTCTAATTATCCCATCTTACTTCTTAGACTTCTGGCATTAGCATACAAACATTTCAAAGTTTGTTTTTTGTTTGTATTTCATTCAGCTTTTAATTGATAGGGATAAATTAGAATTTTTTAGCTCAGGTGAGTTTTTAGTTACAGGCACTTGGACTACTTTTCTTATTACTGGAACCTCACTGTCGGGATGCCCTAATTCTAATGCATCATTAGTATCCTTTGAAGATATCTCTCTCCGAACCATGCGCTGCTGAGCGACTGTCGGCTTTCCCCTTTGTTCTAGTTTAAAAGCGGCTCTATCTCCTTTTTAAAGGTTAGCGCCAGCAGTCTGGTTCCACCCTGGTTAAGGTGGAGCCCATCCCTTCGGAAAAGTCTCCTCCTTCCCCAAAAGGTTCCCCAGTTCCTTACAAAACTGAATCCCTCTTCCTTGCACCATAGTCTCTTCCACGCATTGAGACTCTGGAGCTCTGCCTGCCTCTGGTGACCTGCACGTGGAACAGGGAGCATTTCAGAGAATGCTCCCCTGGAGGTTCTGGATTTAAGCTTTCTACTAAGAGCTTAAATTTGGCTTCCAGAACCTCCCTCCCACATATTCCTATGTCGTTGGTGCCCACATGTACCACGACAGCCGGCTCCTCCCCAGCACTGTCTAAAATCCTATCTAGGTGACGCATGAGGTCCGCCACCTTCATACCAGGTAGGCATGTTACCAGGCGATCCTCATGCCCACCAGCCACCCAGCTATCTACATTCCTAATAATCGAATCACCAACTATGACGGCCGACCTAATCCTTCCCTCCTGGGCAGAAGGCCTTGGGGAGATATCCTCGGTGCGAAAGGACAATGCATCACCTGGAGAGCAGGTCCTTGCTACAGGATCCTTTTCTGCTGCACCCGGTAGATGCCCTCCAATCATGAGACCTTCTTCCTCCAAGGCAGCACCAGGGCTGCCAGTTTGAAGTTGGGACTTGGCTACTATGTCCCCGAAGGTCTCATCTATATACCTCTCTGTCTGCCTCAGCTCCTCCAGTTCTGCCACTCTAGCCTCCAGAGATCGGACTTGTTCTCCGAGAGCCAGGAGCTCTTTGCATCGCATGCACATGTACAACTTCTCACTGGCGGGTAAAAAATCATACGTGACACTCGATGCAAAAGACTGGGAAGCCCCCCACTTGCTGCTGGGTGGCTGCTGCCTTCATCTCAATTTTGTTCAGTTCCTAGTTAAGTTTTAGGTTGCTATGGGAGTAGAATGTGTCTAATTAATGTCCTTTAAATGTATTAGTGAATTTGCTATATGTCTGGTAGTGGCCTACAGGGGTCTGATCAAACTCTCAGTAAAGTTTTTGTTGTTGGTTTTTTTTGGGGGGGTTTTTTGTGAAAGTGGCACCTGCCTATAAATTAAAGGATGAGCTAGGGGTGGGTGGGCAAGGGGTGGAGGGTTGGGAAATCCAAGCAGTCTAACTTCAGTTAGTCAGCCAGAGTGACTCACTGCTCTCTTGATTATCAAATGTTGGTACCTAATCAAACAAATCACACTACCTCAACACCTTTCCAAGGTGAGTAACTGAACTGAACTTTTTATCCTTTTTACTTAGGTATACACTGCTCCTAGCTTATTTCTAGCTTCTGGCTACTTTTTTTTTTTTTTTTTTAATACAAACACTCAGTTCTGCTTACTAGCTGCCTTACTGACTGACCATTTAAAAATACAAACAGTCTAACTTGTTTATTCGCTGCCTTACTGACTATTAAAAGCACAAACACACAAACACACTAAATAATATTCCCAAATAGTTAACTTTGCCCCAATACTTTTGAAAAAGGCAATGTCCCAAGCAAAAACTTACTGATTCCTTTCAGCCACCAGCAAGGTGATCCTCTCCTCTCAGTGCTCCCATCTTGTACCTTCCACATGGTTGTACGTTTTAAGGCAGAAGCAGCCATTATGAGGCAAAAATAGTGGCTAGTGAAGGACTAAGAAGCATGCTGTGAAGGATATCATTGTGAGCAGGGTATAAAAAAAGCTCTGGAATGCATTGCCAGATGTGGTAAAGGCAATTAGCATAGCTGGTTTTAAAAAATACATAGTAAAAATAATAAACGTTTGGACAAGTTCCTGGAGAAGTCCATAAAATGTTCTCGGAAAGATAAACTGGGGGAAAGGCACTACTTATCTTGGAGCACTATCAGCATGGAGTCTATCTACTGTTTGGAATCCTGCCGGACACCCCATTCTTGGTATGATCTCTGGAGCAGTTGGGCTAGCCTTAGAGGAACCTGATAAAAGCAGTACAGTAATTGAGGATGTACCACCATCTTTCGTGCATTCCACTAAGCATTTCAATCCCTCAGCTCCCTGTAAGATTACTTTAATATTTTCTTGTGGTCCTGTGGCTTTTACCTGCTCTTCAGGTGTTCTTTCCCTGCGGGTGAACCCAGTTGTGGTTTGTTGGGGCTATAGTATTGGTGCTTGCATCCCTTTGAAATGAGGCTGCTCAAATGGGTATCCTGGAAGTAGAGGACACAGAACCTAATTTTCTTATTTTCCCGCAGATATGCAGGCTGAATTAGCCATGCTGTCTGGGACATCCCCCGTTGGCCAGAGGTAGGAACCTCTTTCAGAATGTTCATAGCTGGGTGCCTGTGCGGCCCGTTCCTGCATGACTGCCTGCATCGCCTCAGTTTTTTGCTTTTCTCACGCAGCTACCGGACGCGGGTCTCTCTCTCTCTCTCTCGTGCTTCTCGGGATTTTTCTTCTGAGTTATTCTTTTTTTCTTTTCTCTCTCCACCTTGGTGAATCTCAAACAGAACTTTTTGGTGCTATCATGGCTCCGAAGACCCCAGGTTTCAATTTTTGCAGATTTGGCAAAATTATGTCCGTCACCGACAGACATAATTATTGCTACCTATGCCTGGGGCTGGACCATGACTAGGCATCATGCTTGGATTGTGACTGGATGTCTCCGCGGGCCCAACGTCAGCGGGCCACCAAAATAACCAGGATCCAGGAGTCGGAGGGAGCATTGTCAGGCTCTGATGCCCCCATTCACCGCTACATACACTCTTCTCTTGGCAGGGAGCCCAGAAGACCAGAGGATCACAGATGGCGTCCTCACTGGAGCTGTTCTTCAAGAAGGCTCAGGGAGTGAAGCACCCCAGGGAGTAGGGAGGTAAGGGCGCGGGTGACAAACTCCAACAAGAACATAAGAACATATGAAATTGACATGCTGGGTCAGACTAAGGGTCCATCAAGCCCAGCATCCTGTTTCCAACAGAGGCCAAACCAGGCCACAAGAACCTGGCAAGTACCCAAACACCATGAAGATCCCATGCTACTGATGCCAGTAATAGCAGAGTCCATTCCCTAAGTCAACTTGATTAATAGCCGTTAATGGACTTCTCCTCCAAGAACCTATCCAAACCTTTTTTGAACCCAGCTACACTAAATGCACTAACCAAATCCTCTGGCCACAAATTCCAGAGCTTAATTGTGCGTTGAGTGAAAAAGAATTCTCTTAGATTAGTCTTAAATGTGCTACTTGCTAAATTCATGGAGTGCCCCTAGTCCTTCTATTATCTAAAAGTGTAAATAACCGATTCACATCTACTCGTTCAAGACCACTCATGATTTTAAAGACCTCTATCATATCCCCCCCTCAGTCATCTCTTCTCCAAGCTGAACAGCCCTAACATCTTCAGCCTTTCCTCATAGAGTTGTTCCATCCCCTTTATCATTTTGGTTACCCTTCTCTGTACCTTCTCCATCGCAACTATATCTTTTTTGAGATTAGGTGACCAGAATTGTATACAGTGTTCGGAGGTCGGAGAGGAGAGGAAAAAGATCTTCTTACCGGGGGTGTGAGGTTCCCGGCCCCAACGGACCCCCCTCCACCTCTGCTGACGTCACTTATCAGGGCCCTGATTGCCACTATAAAGGCGCCGCTGCCGCAGCATTATTTCAAGGTCGGAGAGGAGAGGAAAAAGATGTTCTTACCGGGAGTGAGGTTCCCGGCCCCAACGGACCCCCTCCACCTCTGCTGACATCACTTACCAGGGACCTGATTGCCACTATAAAGGCGCCACTGCCGCGGCATTACTTCGAGGTCGGAGAGGAGAGGAAAAAGACCTTCTTACCGGGGGTGAGGTTCCCAGCCCCAAGGACCCCCTCCACCTCTGCCTGCGTTTGGATTCCTCTGCTCCTACGCAGGCAGTTCCCTCGCAGCAGTTAATTGAGGGTTTCTTTGCCCCGGTCGCAGTCTCAACACCGGGAGCTAAGTCTGCTGAGGGTATAGGTGAGGAGCATAACCTTACCCTCCTGGACAATCAAACTCAAACACCTTCACACCCGACCCTGGGATATCTTCAAGGTACTGTTCAGGGGAAACAGCTAAATGCTAGTGGAACTCTGAATGTAGAAGGAGAACCTGAAAAGACTTCCTTGGGAATTAGGGTACCATCAGAAGGGACTGAAGGTAACTTGGCAAAAGAAATCCAAAAGATTTCAGAGGTTTGCCAAGAAGGAGGGTTGTTACCCGATCTTACTGTGGAAAAAATAGTTCAACCAGATGTAATTACATTAGATTCTATATGGAAAGCTTTGATGACTATGGAAAGATCAATATCATCTTTAACAAAAGCTATTAATCTATCTCAAAACAAAGTACATAACATTGATTCCCTGGCAAACTCACATGGGAAAAAATTGAATGAGATCACAGATCAATTGGTAACAGTCAAAGAATTTCAGGTAAATTTAATTAAATCAGATGAGTTAATGAAAAGGAATTATGAAAAAATTGAAAATAAATTGCAATATCTGAATTTGAGAATACCGAATTTCCCCTGTGTGAAATTAATTTCACCGAAGGAACAATTTAAAAAATATTTGATAGATATACTTTCAATTCTGAGAAAGTTCCTATCTTTTCAAAGATTTATTATGTTCCTAATAAAGAAAATAGGAAGGGCACCAGAGGTTCAGAAATAAATTTAGATACAGAATTAACAGTATTCCTAGAGACACCTTATGAAGACCAAATTGAATATAGGGGAACTCTGTTAGTGTCCTTTGTTTATGAGATAGATAGGGATTTAATTTTGAAATTGTTTCTTCGTAATCGTGATAAAGAATATCTTGGACAAAAAATATGGATTTATCCAGATGTCACAAAAGATACTCAGATTAGAAGAAAACAATTTGTGGGTATGATGCAAGAAGTTAAATCATTAGGAATCCAATTAGCTATTAGATATCCATGTAAATGTATGTTTACATATAAAGATAATAAATACATTTTTTATGAGCCGATACAATTAAGAACATTTATAGACAAATGTAAGAGGGAGACGGGTAACGCCTAACTTTGAGGATTATAGGAGACAGAAACTGCAATATTTCTTAATTAGGTAATTCTTCTGAGAATGCTCTTTATTTAGCTCCTGAGGTTCTTAAATTGCTTTATAAATATTGATTTACAGAAGAGTAGTTTATATAATTGATTATGTTTATCAGAATGATAATGTTTTCTTTGAATGTATATGATATAAACTCTCTGTTTAAATGTAAATGAAATAAATGATAAATAAAGAATTTAAAAAAAAAAGAATTGTATACAGTGTTCAAGGGGCGGTCTCACAATGGAGCGATACAGAGGCATTATGACATTTTCCATTTTATTAACCAGTCGCTTACTAATAATAATTCCTAACATTCTGTTTGCTTTTTCAACTGCTGCAGCACACTGAGCTGACAATTTTAAAGTTTTATCCACTGTGATGCCTAGATCTTTTTCTTGGGTGGCAGCTCCTAATATGGAACCTAATATCGTGTAACTACAGCAAGGGTTATTTTTCCCTATATGCAAAACTTTGCACTTCTACACATTAAATTTCACCTACCATTTGAATGTCCAATCTTTCAGTCTCGCAAAGTCATCCTGTAATTTTCACAATCCGCTTGTGATTTAACTACTCTGAATAATTTTGTATCATCCGCAAATTTGATAACCTCTTGTCATATTCCTTTCCAGATCATTTATAAATATATTGAAAAGCACTGGTCCAAGTACAGATCCCTGAGGCACTCCACTGTTTACCCTTTTCCACTGAGAAAATTGACCTTTTAATCCTACTCTCTGTTTCCTGTCTTTTAACCAGTTTGTAATCCACGAACGGACATCATAAGAACATGCTATTCTGTGTCAGACCAAGGCTCCATCAAGCCCAGCATTCTGTCCTCAGCAGTGGCCAATCCAGCCATAAGAACCTGGCAAGTTCCCAAAAACTAAGTCTATCCCATGTCACTGTTGCTAGTAATAGTGTCTATTTTCCAAGTCAACTTAATTAGTAGCAGGTAATGGACTTCTCCTAGTGCGTCCAGCGTCATGGCACAGAAGAAGGGGAGCATTCCTGCACCAGGTACGTTGACTGCTTCAGCGAAGCAACAGACAAAGCATGAAACACGGCATCGACTGATGCAAGGTTCCAGACACTGAGCGTTGATTGACATGTCACGAGAAGAGTCCGAAGTAGGTGTCAACTGGCAGTCGATGCCGAAGTATAACTTGGTAGAAAAACATATGCTGGGTGATAAGGCAAAGGACAAGTCCCGCCGTATTGCATCAACAAGTTCTATGCAAAAGTGCAAAGCGCCACAGGATTCAGTCATAGAAAGCTCCCAGTATCCGCAAGACCCACAAATGGTCTTTACCCAAAGTAAATTGGAGGGCTCAGGGGCTTCTGACGTAGACATTCTTCACGTCTCTGGGCATTCTTCATCAGTCTTGGACAGGGGCAGTGTCATGGAGTACTCAACTGCCTCAAGACAGAAAAGACCAGTGCCCCAAAAACCGTTAAATAAACTCCCTAAGTCTCAAGATTGGGATATGAAGCATCTGGACCCTTTTATTATCAGCCCGCCAGTTTCTACCTCTGAAGCGAAGAGGTCGAAGAATCTCGAGACAGTCCTTGGTGTCTCACCATCTTCATAGAAGAAGAAAAGAGCCTCTTCCACCTCTTGTCGCATGCAAGGTGCAGCCTCGAAGGCAGTGTCGCAGATCATGGGACTCCTCCAAATTTTTTTTTTTTTTTTTAACACTTTGGAGTCGAGTCAGCAACTGATATCACCCTCTGTTACACCCGGTCGCAGATGGCTGCGACCACTCTCGCTCACCTCTTTCTTTACTTCCCTGACTCCGTGGGGTAGACTGGCAGCCTCTGCCAGCTGCCGACGTCCTGCCTACCACTCCCAGGCCTCCCGGGGCAGCATGGACGCTGCCGACCGCCATCTTGCTGTTGGATATCCTTAGGCATGCGCACACACTGGCCAGTCTTAAAGCAGTCATGGCAGGAACCTCGGGGGCGTCCCCTCCAGTTGACGTCATCTCTCCAAGACATTTAAGCCTGCTGGCCCTGCCTACCAATGACTTGGCAAAAAGAACCCTTCTTGCTAAATCCACCTCGCTCTCAGAGGACCTGTGTTCCAGTTCCTGCTTCCAGGCATAGACATCTTGGGTACCCGCTCCTCGGGGGCCCTCTCCTCGTCTTGGCTATCCACTCCTTAGAGGGCTTATCGCCTGGGACGTCTGCCTGCTCTGTTCCCCAGGGCTTCCCTGGAACCTTCGCTACTCTTTCCATGAGTACCCCGCTCTGCGGACCACTTTTTGTTCTACTGAGGATTCCTCTGGCATGCCCCGCTTCGAGGACCACTACCTTCCTTCCTGAGGACCTCACCAGTGCTCTGTGAATCACTATCTTCTCTACTGAGGACCTTCACCGTGAGTACTCCACTCCACTGGCCACTACCATCTTTATTAAGGACATCATCGGCGTGCCCTGCTCTGCGTACCGCTATCATCACTACTGAGGACCCTCTCCGGTGTACCCTGCTTCGCGGACCATTACCATCTCTACTGAAGACATCATCGTGTACCCCGCTCTGCGGACCACTACCATCTCTACTGAAGACATCATCAATGTACCTCGCTGTACGGAGGTATCCACTTGGGGGTATTCTATCCACGGACCCTCTGTATCTGGGTCTGTAAGACCTTCTCTCTGACATTCATGGGCTGTGTCACTCTTTCTCTTTAATAAAGACTCTAGACTGATACTGTGTTTGATGTCACTGAGACCTCCCGACCTTGAGGCTCACAGGGCTCCTCCCTGTGGTTGGTACCATCTCTCACCTCGGCCCAGGGCCTACACACTAACTAATCATAACACCCTCTAGCCCATCAAAAGAGGACTGTGTGCATTCTGTTCCTTCTTCCCCACTCCAGGAAGTATCGGGAGATGACGATGCCATCATGGGGATGAGCCCAGTAGGCTCCAGACCGGACTGTGAGCTGACACGCTCCTCTTCACGTTCCTCAACAGGCATACCCTCAGAGGTCCCACCTGAACTATCTTCGCTTCCAGGGGACCGTTCATATTGAGAAAGTAGGAACCTTCTTGAAGATTGAAACCAAGAAGTTACCGGGTTCACGGCACCCTAAAAATGTTCAATGTCCCTGCAGAGCCAACAGCCCTCCCTTTGCACTCTGTCCTAGATGCAGTCATGAATAAAACGTGGGAGTCGTTTTCAGCGCCTGCCATGTCCAGAAAATCAGATTTAAAGTTCAGAATGAGGAATTCCCTGAATTATGGGCCAGTTCAGTTAACAATTGCATCCATCCATGGTAGTAGAATCGGCCATGAAGTGGGCCAAGAAGACCAAGTTCTACTCCAACACACTCCCAGGCAAAGATGACTGGAACCTTGATGATTTGGTATGAAGGTATTCCAAGGTGAGATGCTAAATGCAAAAATTCAGCAACATTAGTTTATTACACAGTACCTTTATGAATGCCTTCAGGGACTTAAATCAGAAGGGGACCAGGCCACAGGTGATCAGCTGCGAAATCAAGTTATAGCAGACATGCATCACCTCTCCAAACCATCTACGAGGGCTTAGAGACATCGGCTCATACTTTCAGCATCCATCGTGGCTAGAAGAGTAGCCTGCTTGAGGGTGAGTGAGATTCATGATGATGTGCATGAGAAACTAGAGAACCTCCCAATCAAGGGTGAACAACTTGTTCAGGGACAAGCTTCGTAAGACAGTTTCCCAACACAAGGATCAAAGTGCCACAGTTTCCTCACTCACGTCACCAATGGAGCAGACATCCACAAGATACTATTATCTGACATACAAAAAGCCCTTCTATCCAAGACGCTCCTATGGTCCATTCTCATCCTACCAGTTCTTGCCATACCAACAAGAGAGGCAGCAACTGCAACAGGCTCAAACACGGGGCCATAGCAGAACCCAATACATTCAGAAGCTGGCTCAAAATGTCAGCTAGAAATCACAGCAACCTTTTTTAATTTAATCCGGCCACAGCTTCAACGGGCGATCGACGGCCACCTCGCTTCCTTTTCAACAGCTTGGCAGCAGATAACATTGTATCGGATTCTCAGAATTGTGCAAAATGGATACCACCTGAACTTTTGAAGTGTTCTGACATTACCCCACCTTACTCCACCCTTTGGGGGAAAGAGGGTCAAAATCCTTCTCCAGCAGGAAGTCCAATTGTTGCTTCATCAATGGGCGATCCAAGTTGTGTTTCAATATTAGCAACTTCAGGGAGTTTATTCCCAATACTTCCTCATTCCCAAGAAGTGCAGAAGGTTGTAGACCATTTTGGACCGCTGATCCCTCAATCAATTTAATATATGGGAGAATTTCATGATGACTTCTCTCAAATCCATTCTGCCTTTTCTGCAACCCAGTGACTGGATGTGCTCCTTGGACCTCAAGGATGCTTATGCACACATTCCAATGCACCCTTCTTCCTGGCGCTACCTTTGTTTCCAAGTGAACACTCAGCACTATCAGTACAAGGTCCTGCTGTTTGGCCTGTCATCATCGCCCAGAGTATTCACGAAATGTTTAGCAGTAGCTGTGGCCCATCTTCGCAAGAAGGGAATAAAGGTCTTTCCCTACCTGGACGATTGGCTGCTCGTGGCCCCGAATCAAAAACTGATCCATGCCTATCAGACTCAAACTATAACATGACTAGAAAATGCAGGCTTCATCATCAGTTACAAAAAATCCAATCTTGACCCTTCTCAAACCCTGCAATTCTTAGGTGATGTCATAAACATAAATCTTTGCAAAGCCTTTCTACCCACAGATAGGATACAAACCTTTCGGCATCTAGCCTCATCATTGAGAAGTCTATTGAACCCAACGGCTCATCAGATTCTCACGGTACTGGGGCATATGGCTGTGGCAATGTATGTAGTTCCCCATACTCGCCTTCATGTGCGCCAAATTCATTGGGGTCTAAAATATCAATGCTACCATCCTATGTCAAGAAAGGAGACCTTAACTCAGCCAATGATCTCAGACTTGGACTGGTGGCTAACGCCTGAGATCCTGCAGTCGGGAGCACCTTTCTGGAACCTGGTGCATCAGGTTGTCCTGACAACAGATGCACCCACAAAGGGATGGGGCGCACATGTGCTACACTTCAAGATGCAAGGCCTTTGGTCCCCCAACAAAAAAAACTTTCCAGATAATCCTGCTGGAGCTGCGAGGTATATCATCCACACCATCTCAACCAGGTAACCATGTTCTACATAAACAAAAAAGGAGGGTCCAGTTCCAGGATGCTCTGCAGGGAATCAGTCCTAATACTGGAGTGGGCGCTGGCACACTCCATACAATTGCAAGTGACCTACTGTTACGATTGTCGCTGCCCGACGTCTCCACTCGGCCCACCTTACCTTTTTTGTGACTCCTCCCACGGTTGATGGACATCTGGCTGCCACGGCGTCTGCCTGCCGTCCTCTCCGGCGTCCCCGGTCCGGCTTTGGCGCTGCATGCCGCCATGTTGTCCAGGTACCATAGGGCGCGCGTGCCGCGCGGGCCCTGCTTCTTATTCTCTCTTTGGCGAAAACTTCAGGGGCGTCCCCCTGTGATGACATCACACATTCCGGATACAAAAGCCTACACTTTTTGCTAGCTAATCGAGTTAGCAAGGGGGACTCCTTACGGATGGGATTCACTCTCCGTACCTAGCTACTCTGCCTTTCCAACTTTTGGACTTTATCCTAACTGGGTACCCGCTCCTCGGGGGCCTCTCTCATTTCTTGCAGGTCGCTATCAGGAACCGGTACTCGCTCCTCGAGGGCCTATGTTCCCTGACTCAATGCCTGAACCTATCTCTTCTGCTTGGAAGAAACCGCTGCCTACATTATCAGTGAGTCACCAACTTTATTTCCTCAGAGCTGTTCCCTGGAACCAGGTACTCGCTCCTCGAGGGTCTGCCTCTATTCCAGCTTCTGTGTCACCTTCTGGGAGAAACCGCTGTGTGAGTAACTTTACCAACGAGGCTCTATACCAGAACTCTGTGTATGCTCCACTGTACTCACTATCTCAGTTTTCTCCACTATAGCACAGCCATAGAGGGAATCGCTGTTCCAGTATCCTGAGGAACCCTAGCCCAGCCGGGCTTCATCTCTACTCACTACTGCCACCTCTGGTGGCTTCTCAACTCTCTCTAATAAAAGATATAACTCTGTGTTGTGTGTCCCAAAGCTGAGCCTGACCTGTGGCTCCTCACGGGACTTCCCCCTATGGGCATGGTCAGCTGCCACAGTGTCCAAGGATCCACCCAAAACCTTACAAACAATAACACCTACCTACCAGGGATAAAGAACATGGAAGCCCACAGGCTCAACAGAATCTTTCATTCCCACGAGTACGAACTTCACCAGGACATGGTGCAATTCCTCTTCAAGCGATAGGGGATGCCCCGCATAGATCTTCTCGTAACCGAATAAAACACAAAACTACCGAAGTTTTGCTCTCTGTACCCGAGCAATTGAAGAGTAACTTAGGAATCCTTTCTGCTTCCGTAGAGTGATTCAAAAGTGCATTGCAGAGAAGTCAGATGTCATCCTTGTAGCACCGGCATGGCCCAGACAATCGTGGTTCACCTACCTAGTGCATGTCTCCATACAGCCACCAGTCCCCCTTAAAGACAGGGCAGGCCTCCTAACTCAGGATGATGGGATACTACTTCATCCCATGTAAGAATTGCTTCATTTGAAGTAATGGAGATTGAAAGGGAAGTACTGAGTCATCTTTCTATTCCGACAGAAGTTCAGGACATTCTCATCTCCTCCAGGAAGAAGTCCACAAGAAGAAACTATGCAGGTAACTGCACAGATATCTTCATTGGTGCACTTCAGTATCGCTCGATCCCTTCGGATCCTCACAAGAGCAATTACTAATTCCTGTATTTTTTGTACATGTCTGGCCTGCCAGTTTGATCCATCAGAGTACACCGCAGTGCTATAGTAGCATACAATCCTTTAGTTCAGGGGAATCCCATATCAACACATCCCTTGGTATCTCATTTCATAAGGGGTGCATTGAGACTCCACCCTCCAATCTTAAACCTAGCAATCCCATGAGACATCATCCTGGTTTTAGAATCACTCATGCTTCAGTCTTTTGAGCCAATGCAAACCGCTTCATGGAAATTTGTCCCATGGAAAGTATTATTCCTAGTAACATTTAAACTCTGGAATTTGTTGCCAGAGGATGTGGTTAGTGCAGTTAGTATAGCGGTGTTTAAAAAAGGATTGGATAAGTTCTTGGAGGAGAAGTGCATTACCTGCTATTAAGTTCACTTAGAGAATAGCCACTGCCATTAGCAATGGTAACATGGAATAGACTTAGTTTTTGGGTACTTGCCAGGTTCTTATGGCCTGGATTGGCCACTGTTGGAAACAGGATGCTGGGCTTGATGGACCCTTGGTCTGACCCAGTATGGCATTTTCTTATGTTCTTATGTAACCTCAGCGAAGCGAGTCAGCGAGCTTCAGGTGCTAGTACACTATCCGCCTTATCTGCAATTCTACCATGATATGGTCACTTTACGGACCCTTCTGTCCTTCCTTCCAAAGGTGGTCTCAACCTTTCATCTGAATTAGACAATAACGTTGTCAACCTTCTTTCCCAGACCACATGCCTCCAAACAGGAAGGTCTACTGCACACACTGGATTGCAAGAGAGTCTTAGCATACTATAAGCAAAGGACTCATTCATCTAACAGGCATTCCCAGCTTTTCCTTTCCTTCAACCTGAATCCTTCAAGGTTACCACTAACCAAACAAATGCTAGCCAGTTGGCTTACCCAATGTATCCACTTCTGCTACTCCTCTAGATTCAAACGTCAAGGTACATCAGCTGAGAGCTGCTCATCTATACAATGTGCCGATTCAGGACATATGCAAAGTAGCTACTTGATCCTCGCTACATAGTTTCACATCTCTACTGTCTCCAGCAACAAGCCAGTTCAGATGCATCTATGAAGCAAAAAATACTGCATTATGCTACTGGCTCTTGAGTCTGTCCACCAGTCACAGGGATTCTCTGCACAGACTAGTGTTGAGATGTCCACAAAATGCAATGACATTTCTAGACGGGACTGGCACTATGCTTTGAATTCCCTAGCTGGGGACTCCCATATTGCATGGCTAATTCAACATGCTTATCTGCGGGGGAAAAAGCAAGTTTGTTTCATGTAATCAGTGTTTTTCGTAGATAGCAGGATGAATTAGCCATGCATCCCCACCCTCTTCCCTGGACAGTCTAGATTCTTCTGCTTCACTTATTCTTTCTTGCGGTTCGATGCTTCTCTGTGCTTTCTGACCAACTAAAGCAATGCAGGAAATCACGTGGGAACGGGCTATGCAGGAGCACAGCTCTGAACATTCTGAGAGAGGTTCCCGCCTTGGGCCTCTGGGAAACATCCCAGACAACATGGCTAATTCATCCTGCTATCTAATGAAAACGCCATTTACTGTAAGCAAACTGGCTTTTTTCACATGGCAGCCAACAGTGATAAGACAGTCCATTCCACTATAACAGTATTTCTCAGGTAACACCTGCAGTTCTTTCAACAATTCTTTACATATTGTCTTGATACACTCAACTAATGACCGATCACTATCGTTCTTTTAGATTGGGTAGTACCACACGCTTCACCTCAGCACTTAAATGTCAGCATTTTTCAGTATCATATTTTTCTCTTTCTTTAGCAGGTCATTTTATGGCATCCAGGCACCTGTCACCTGGTGATTCATCCTTGACATTAGCACATGTCGCTTGACCTTTGACCAGCACACATATGTCAGGTCCCTATTCATGGCGATGTTAAGAAATTAGCTACTAGATTTTGGTCTTTTCATTATTTATTGTATTCGGGGCATTTGATCTTCAGATACCTGTGTGACTCCTGATTGCAGTTCCAGAATGAGCTGGCTGACTACATTACCTATCCTGTCTTTAAAGAAAATTGCTGCATACTCTTGTGTCTCTGCGTTATGCAGGTATTCCTACTGATAAGGAAAGTGAACTTCTAGTTTGAGATGTTCTTTGTCGATAGCATTCTACCTATTTAAGACCAGAACATATAACACATCTTTATAGGAGTATTCTGTGACAGCCTCCAGAGGAATTGCTCTTCATGCCAGTTTCCTTTCCATGATTTATTGCCTCAGATAATGACCGATTGTTTTCCAAGCAGGACAGTTCTTCAGGTGTTCCAACAAGCTGATGATATAGCTTGCGCAGCATTGGAGCTATCTTGTTAATATCCACATTCCAGCAGATGAATTAAAGCGTGATTTTTACACACCCCTGATCTAGTCTCTAGTATAGGTAGACAAACTTTACAGGAACCTGGTAAAGTGACACTGTAATACTCTGGGCATGTAATCCTACGTTTGCTGCTATAACTAAGTTCTTTTGCGAGATCCTGCACACTATACAATAGCAATTGTATTTCCACTGTAAAGTCTCCAGAACCAGGGCTATGCAATTGGGCAGATCTGTTCTTGCAAATCACATAATTTAGCGTGGCCACTTCAAAATTCCTTTCCAAAATGGGTTTTGTTTTTGATTTGGGTGCCATAGGCCTAGCTGGCAGATTGAATTACTTTTGTTATTTAGTTGGCTAAAGTAGGATAACATCAGGGGTGAGGTTTCAACTGCCCTGCTTCCCCCAATGGCACTATCTTGCTATAGCATTATTCCGTGGAGCATTTGGTGAATTGAATTTTAACAGGTGCAGGTGTGGTCACCTTAGGGATTGAGAATATGTTAGTATTTGATGTTTAGTTACTGAATTGTATGCAAATTGATCTATGCTGCGGCCATATCCATCCAATAAAAAGCTTCTTTATGAATATCAGTATGACAGAATTGTCTCTCACAAATATGATAGAAGCATTTGGGGTTGGGGGGGGGGGGGGTGCGGTAGGTGGTTAATCATGGGTAAGCAAGAGAAGGCAGTTGGTCACACCTGAGACTATTAAGGATGTTTAGTTATCTTTTCAAATATTACTAAAACAAGGGGACACTCTATGAATATAACAGCCAGCAAATTTAAAACAAATTGTAGAAAGTATTTTTCACCCAATACACAGTCAGGCTATCAGTTGTCAGAAGATATGGTCAAGGCAACTAACAAGAGACTTGAACAAGTTTCTGGAGGAAAAGTCCATAAAACATTATTAGCTAGGTAGATGTTGGAAAGTCATTGCCATCTCTGGAAGTAAGTAACAGAAAATACTTGCCAGGTAATTGTAGCCTGGATTGGCCACTGTTGGAAACAGAATGCTGGGCTTATGTTCTTATGATGTACTTTTTGGGATCTACCATGTGCTTGTGACTCACTGTCTGAGATAGATATCAGAGTTTGATGGACCTTGCATGGTGTTTCTGAGGTTCCTATGGTGGTAGCTAAGATTTAAGGCTAAAAACTGGTAGCTAAGATTTAAGGCTAAAAATTGAACCATCATGCATAGGTTGGTTCCAAAATCCAAGGGAGCAATATAATATAGGCGGTGAAGTTCCTCTATGCAGAAGACACATGTAGTAGCTGGGGGTGAGATCATATATGATGATCTAAAAGGTAGTCAAACGGGTAGCTAAAGTGATGGGTGCCAAGGAAGAGTAGACTGCAGGAAAAAGAAGCTGATATTGCTTCTATATCTGTCTCTGAGATCTCATTTGAAGAGCTGTGTACAATTCTGGAGACCGAACCTTCAAAAGAATGTAAACCAGATAAAGTCTTTCTAGAGGGCAGAAATTTTTATAATACAATGTATGGGGACAAACTTAAAGATCTAATCATATATACCCTGGATAAAAGTAGAGAAAGGGGAAATATAATAAGAGACATTTAAATATTTCAAAGGAATAAATGCACAAGAGTCAGGCCACTTTCAATGGAAAGGAGGCACTAGAATGAGGGGTCATGAGATGAGTGTGGAAGAAGATAGACTCAGGAGTAATCTAAGGACTTTTTTTTTTAACAGAAAGGTCTTTATCTGCTGTCATTTTCTCTGTTTCTGTTTTTATTCTGACTTATTAAAATGTTACAAAAAGTTATGTGTTCCCATATTTATTCTGTGCCCACCTTTAAAATTTTTTACTTAAGTAGCTTGGTTCCTCTTTATTGACATTGCAAGGAGTTGGAGTGCAGGAGGAGGATTGCTCACACAACAACAAAAAAAGTCGTACTATTGATATTTTGTGTGGGTAATTAGTAAAAGTAACATGTATTAAGCAAACTATATAAAATTGTCCCAACACTTGTCATATTTTTTTTCTCTAGCTACAGTTGTCAAAGAACTGACAAAACAAATTGAAAAGAAGATTTCTGCCCATGGAAATGAAAAAAAACCAATTGGAGGAGTTGATGTGACTCAGGCATTTCTTAAAAAGGATGAAGTTAAAGAACTTAAGGTGATTTTTTTTGTTTTAAGAATTCAGAGAGGCAGATTTTAAAAGCCCTGCGCGTAAATTCAGCCAGATTTACGCGCGCAGGGGACTTGCGCGCCGGCGTGCGCAAAGCCCCGAGATGCGCGTAAGTCCTGGGTCTTTGCTTGGGCGTGTCGGGGGCGGTGCAGCATTCAGGGGCGTTCCGGGGGGGGGCCGTGGGTGTGGTGCCGGGCCCGGGGGTGTTCTGGGGGCATGGCCGAGGCCTCCGAACCAGCCCCCGGGCTGAGGAATGGCGCGGGCAGCCAGCCGGTGCGCCTCGGTCAGGCGTAACTTTCTGAACAAAGGTAGGGGGGGGATTTAGTTAGGGCTGGGGGGTGGGTTAGGTAGGGGAAGGGAGGGGAAGGTGGGAGGGTGGAAAAAAAGTTCCCTCCGAGGCCGCTCCGATTTCGGAGCGGCCTCCATGGGGAACGGAAGCAGGCTGCTCGGCTCGGCACGCACAGGTTGCACAATTGTGCACCCCTCTGCGCCCGCCAACCCTGGATTTTATAACATGCGCGTGGCAGGGGGGTGCACAATTGTGCAACCTGCGCGTGCTGAGGCGAGCAGCCTGCCTCCATTCCCTCCTAGGCCGCTCCGATTTCGGAGCGGCCTCGGAGGGAAACTTTTTTTCCGCCCCCCCCCCCCCCCCCCCCATCTTCCCCTCCCTTCCCCTACCTAACCCACCCCCCAGCCCTAACTAAATCCCCCCCCTACCTTTGTTCAGAAAGTTACGCCTGCCTAAGGCAGGCGTAACTTGCATGCGCTAGCCTGCTGCCGGCGCACCATTCCCCGGACCAGGGGTGGGTTCGGAGGCCTCAGCCATGCCCCCAGGCCGGTACCACGACCCCACCCCTGGAACACCCCCATATGCTGCGCCGCCCCCGACACGCCCCCCAAGCAAAGCCCACGCGCGTCCTGGGGCTTTGCGCCCGCCGGCGGCTTATGAAACATAGGCGTGCCTGCGAGCAAGTCCCCTGCACGCGTAAATCCGCGCGCAGGGCTTTTAAAATCTGCCCCTTAATGTTCAGCAGCAGTGTGGTGAGACATTGATATGCTACAAAACAGTCAACATGATATAAATCTAAAAGCATGTACTTAACTCAAACAAATCAATGAAAGTTTAAATCAAAACAACTATTCATTGTAAAGATACACTGTGGGTTCTTTTCCCTATGTGCATCACTTTACACTTGTCCATGTTAACTTTCATCTGCCATTTGGATGCCCAGTCTCCTAGACTCACAAGTTCCTTCTGTAGTTCCTCCCAGTCCACTTGTGATTTATCAACTCTGAATAATTTTGTGTCTGCAAATCTGATCCCTTCATTCGTTCCCTCTTCCAAATCATTTATAAATATATTAAAAAGCACTGATCCCAGTTCAGATCCCTGAGGAACTCCACTATTTTCCTTTCAGCATTAAGAAAACTGACCGTTTAGTCCCACTCATTTCTTATATTTTAACCGGTTCACAATCCACAATAGAAACTTGCCACTTGTTCCTTTACTTTTCTCAGGTATCTCATAGGGGACTTGGTCAAACACCTTATGAAAATCCAAATACACTATATTCACTGGCTCACCATTATCCACATTTATTAACGCCTTCAAAAAATGTAGCAGATTGGTGAAGCAAGACTTCCCTTGTGTAAATCCGTGTTGGCTGTGACCCATTAAACCATGTTTTTCTATATGTTATGTGATTTTATTCTTTAGATTAATTTCTACAATTTTTCCCAGCACTGAAGTCAGGCCTACCAATCTATAGTTTCCCAGATCACCCCTGGAGCCCTTTTTAAAAATTTGGCTTACACTGGCCACCCTCCAGTCTTCAGGTAGAATAGATGATTTTAATAATAGGTTATAAATTACTAGCATTCACACGGATAGAGATGAAAGACTGTTTCTTAGAAAAAGAAAATTGGGATTTAATGTCAGAACTGAAGGGGAGGGGTGTCTGAGCTGGATGACCGCATCGAAGAAATGGAACAGAAACAGGAGGAGCAGGAGCTTCAAATAATGGAGATAATGAGCTATACATCATCTATATTTGATCATGCAGCCAAGATCTTTGAGAAAACTGAAGACCTGGAAAACAGATCTAGGAGGAGCAATATTTGGATCAGAAGCCTACTCGAGAGAGCTCAATTTGAGGACACAGTCGCTGTGACACAGCGCATTTGCTCCACTCACTTATGGGACAACAAAACAGAGATGGAAGAGTTCCAGTGATTCATATTGAATGGGGCATTGGACATTGGTCCCTCAAAAGGGAAATCTCCCCCGAAACATTGTGGCCTATCTGAAACACTTTCTAGTGAAAGAGTGAATTATGTGTCTGGCCAGGGCCCAGGGAACTGTGCTCTGGGAGGGTCTTAAATTGACTTTGTACAATGATTTGGCCCATGTGACTTTGCGCTGGGAGATTGAGGTGAGAGAATATATAGTATCGTTGGACTTTTCCCTTTGGTTTAAGCTTCAATGGAGTTACCTAGAAAATCAAGTCAAGGAAAGAAGTGCTGAAAGCCTTAGAAGAGGCAGAGTTGGATGTTACAGATATTCAGCCAGGGGATCCGAAGAAACCTGGAATTTCCTTGGTGGTCAGACAGGCTTTTTTGCGATGGAAGAGTTTCCACAGGAAAGCAGGTATCCAAATACTGAGTGTTATCCTTCAATTTGGCTTATTAACTTGAATCAGTATATTGTTGATAATTAAAAAGTGCTTCTTTCTGTTGCTGTATAATATTGGGGCATAACTAGTTGAACATACTGCAAACCCCACAAGGTATTCTAGTAAAGATTCAAAGAAAAGGCCCTTTTCCTGATTGGGGGAATTTATGTCTGCCAAAGTAATATCTAAACCTTCAATAATATAAATCTGCCCTCTTTATCTCGCTTCACCTCCTTAATTTAGACAGTCAAAGATTTATATAATAACATTCCCACCCCTCTACTCTTTTTTTTATTATTACATGCAGAAGCTAGTAGCATCTGCCAATAAGTCTTAGGCTTCAGTAAAGTCTCATCTTTTTTTCTTCAAATGTGTCTGCTAAATAAAGGCGATATCTGCCTTTTGTCGGACCAATTCTTTAAATAATAATTGTCATTTAGTAGGTGTATTAAATCCCTGGACATTTATAAATACAATTTGACTATTTGGCCTTCTATCGATAACTCAAAAATATCTGGAGCTTTTCAGATAGCACATAGGAAAAAGCTACACCACCACCTTGAGACATTTGGCTTGGTGAACAGTTGGAGATTTAAGATCGTCTCTACTAAAGGCTATACTTTTTATTCCATACCAAATGATTCTTATTCTCGTACAGACATGTTTCTCTGTTCTGCGGCATTGGTGGGGAACATTGTGCAGACGAATATAGAAGCAAGGATATGATTGCATCCTGAACCTTTTTGGGTTGGGCTGAATTCTTAAATCTTAGTCCTTTCCAGCTGAGGAAATCCTGGAGATTAAATGACTCCTTGTTAAAGGTTGAAACCATTTGTCAGAAAATTGAAACAGATATATAGGATTATTTTGCCTTTAATGACAATAGGACAGATACAGAGGACATTTTCTGGTACGGATTAAAATGAGTGTTGTGGTTAAAGCTCATTATGTGGGCTTCCCAGATTAAAAAACAGAGAGAGCAAAAGGTAATGGATCTAAGGGAGGCTTTTGCTGCACTGGAAAAACATAAGGAAAAGGGCTCTCCTAAGATATTGATTAAATTAGAAAAAACACCGGACCAATTGAAAAGATTAATGCTTGATCAGATTGACTACCAATTTATGAGATTAAGCAGTTACTACAAACAGGGAAATAAGACCTCTAAGCTTTTGGCGCTCAAATTGAAAGAATGAGTGGCACTGTCTCAAATCTCAGGGATAAAATACGAGTGTCATTTAGAACAGGACCCTAGTCAAATTATACAAAGGTTTCAGGAATTCTATACGGATCTATATCAAAAAGATGGAATGATTAAAAATGAGGCTATAGATGCTTATTTGTCGGAGGTACAATTACCAAGTTTGTGCTTGGAACAAAAAGAAATGTTAAATAAAAAGTTCACACTGGGTGAGATTACAGCATTTATCAAAGGGCTAAAATTGGACAAAGCACCAGGTCTCGATGGGTATACAGTGTGCTTTTATAAGCGTTTCTCCCATTTATTAGTAGAATCATCATGTAATTTATATAACCATCTTTTGCTGGATGGCGAGTTGTCACCATCGATGAGTTTGGTGAGTCTTATGGTTATCCCTAAACCAGGGAAGGATAGCACAGTTTGTGGGTCATATAGACTGATATCGTTACTTAACATTGGATTTAAGATATTTGCTAAAATATTGGCTGACAGTCTATTAGATGCCAGCAGTTTCCCCTTCTCCTTCCCCCATGCTGTCCTCTTCCATTTGGTTTCTCCACCAGCTATGTATATCTAGTAGCTCCTTCTTAATCAGGATACTACCTGGTTCCTGGTCTTGTGCAATCCAAAATGATAAAGGGGATGGAACAGCTTCCCTATGAGGAAAGGCTGAAGAGGTTAGGGCTGTTCAGCTTGGAGAAGAGACGGCTGAGGGGGGATATGATAGAGGTCTTTAAGATCATGAGAGGTCTTGAACGAGTAGATGTGACTCGGTTATTTTCACTTTCGAATAATAGAAGGACTAGGGGGCATTCCATGAGGTTAGCAAGTAGCACATTTAAGACTAATTGGAGAAAATTCTTTTTCACTCAACGCACAATAAAGCTCTGGAATTTGTTGCCAGAGGATGTGGTTAGTGCAGTTAGTGTAGCTGGGTTCAAAAAAGGTTTGGATAAGTTCTTGGAGGAGAAGTCCATTAATGGCTATTAATGAATTTTACTTAGGTAATAGCCACTGCTATTAATTGCATCAGTAGCATGGGATCTTCTTAGTGTTTGGGTAATTGCCAGGTTCTTGTGGCCTGGTTTTGGCCTCTGTTGGAAACAGGATGCCGGGCTTGATGGACCCTTGGTCTGACCCAGCATGGCAATTTCTTATGTTCTTAATCTCCCTTTCCCTCAGCCCCATGGCTCTCTGGGAGTTGTACTTATCTACCCCCCCCCCCCCCTACCCCACCCCCTGCCAGTTCTGCCTACACCAGCTTCCTCTTTCCTCTACTCCCCTTTAATCTGTGTAATAGGATGTACCACCCATTACAATACATATATGTATATATTTTTTTGGATGTGGGAAAAAACTTCAGATGTCTGATCTTGAGCAAGAGGCTCTTGAAATGCTAAATATGTGCAAAATCATTAGTCAGAAAAACATTCATACTTTAGAAATAGGTTGTGAATTGTGACAAATGTTCCCTCAAATGCTAAAATTCTTTAAATAAATCAATATAAGGAAGCTACACATCACTTACAATCCTAATGCAAAAATGTTCTGAAGTGTTCCCACATGGCCAGAGTTTCAACCTGTGAAGACTGCATTATGGAGATGTTACTCAAAGACCTCCAAAATGCAGTTTAAAAGTTATAAAATTAAATCATATTTTTGTGATACCTTTAAATATGTAAATTACTCAGTTCACCAAAAGTGTGCATTCTTATGAATCAAAACAGCTCAACTGAGGCCAAAAATACCTACATACATTTTTAAGAACATAAGAAATTGCCATGCTGGGTCAGACCAAGGGTCCATCAAGCGCAGCACCCTGTTTCCAACAGAGGCCAAACCAGGCTACAATAACCTGGCAAGTACCCAAACACTAAGAAGATCCCATGCTACTGATGCCAGTAATAGCAGAGGCCATTCCCTAAGTCAAATTGATTAATAGCAGTTAATTGACTTCTCCTCCAAGAACTTATGCAAACCTTTTTTAAACTCATCTAAACTAACTGCACTAACCACATCCTCTGGCAACAAATTCAAGAGCTTAATTGTACATTGAGTGAAAAAGAATTTTCTTGGAGTAGTCTTAAATGTGCTACTTGCTAACTTCATGGAGTGCCCCCCTAGTCCTTCTATTATCCGAAAGTGTAAATAACCAATTCACATCTACTCGTTCAAGACCTCTATCCATACCCTCAGCTGTTGTTTCTCCAAGCTGAACATCTCTAACCTCTTTAGCCTTTCCTCATAGGGGAGCTGTTCCATCCCATGTATCATTTTGGTCGCCCTTCTCTTTACCTTCTCCAGTACAAATATATATTTTTTGGGATGCAATGACCAGAACTGTACACAGTACTCAAGGTGCGGTCTCACCTTTGAGCGATATAGAGACATTTTGACATTTTCCGTTTTATTCACCATTCCCTTCCTAATAATTCCTAGCATTCTGTTTGCTTTTTTGACTGCTGCAGCACACTGAGCCAACAATTTCAATGTATTATCCACTATCATGCCTAGATCTTTTTCCTGGTTGGTAGGTCCTAATATGGAACCTGACATCGTGTAACTACTGCATGGGTTATTTTTCCCTATATGCAACACCTTGCACTTGTCCACATTAAATTTCACCTGCCTTTTGGATGCCCAATCTTCCAGTCTTGCAAGGTCCTCCTGCAATTTATCACAATCTACTTATGATTTAACTACTCTGAATAATTTTGTATCATCTGCAAATTTGATAGCCTCACTCGTCATATTCCTTTCCAGATCATTTATAAATATATTGAAAAGCATGGGTCCAAGTACACATCCCTGAGACACTCCACTGAGAAAACTGACCATTTAGTCCAACTCTCTGTTTCCTATCTTTTAGCAGTTTATATCCACAAAAAGACGTCGCCTCCTATCCCATGACTTTTTAGTTTTCTTAGAAGCCTCTCATGAGGGACTTTGTCAAACGCCTTCTGAAAATCCAGATACACACTACATCTATCAGTTCACCTTTATCTACATTTTTATTAACCCCTTCAAGAAAATGAAGCATAGTTGTGAAGCAAGACTTCCCTTGGGTAAATCCATGTTGACTGTGTTCCATTAAACCATGTCTTTCTATATGCTCTGTGATTTTGATCTTTGGAATTGTTTCCACTATTTTTCCCGGCACTGACGTCGGGCTCACTGGTCTATAGTTTCCCGGATCGCCGTTGGAACCCTTTTAAAATATTGGTGTTACATTGGCCACCCTCCAGTCTTCAGGTACAATTGATGATTTTAATGATAGGTTACAAATTTTAACTAATAGATCTGAAATTTCATTTTTGAGTTCCTTCAGAACTCAACGTAAATGACTCAGCAGCAAAGCTACGTCTTTTAAAGCAAAAGTGTCCAATAGCATTTGTCAAAAAGAAGAAAAATGATTGGTTCTAAAAAACAATTTCCAATCAGGACCTTTAGTCAAATGAAGTGGCTCCATTCAATGTTAACATTCAAACCAAAGGGTTCAGTGCTCTATATATTAAAAATCTATCACTGTTCTTATTGATTAAGAACATTTTGTTCACTACCTTGTGGATGTTTAATTATGGTAGCATTTGCAAAAAAACACAGTTGTTCAAAAGTATGGATTCCTTTATGCAGTGTGCTGCAAGAGGTGCTTCTAAATGTCCATTTTTAAAACTACTGTGGTGTTCAGATAGAAGCCTGAGAACACTTATAATAGTCTTACCAATGTATATCTTGTTGGGACATACACATAAGCAAGTGATAAAAATGTCACAGAATGTATGTACTCTTTGTAACTGAATGTTCAAATACTTTCAGTGAGAGGGTAAATTCACAGACAGACCAGGAACCACATTTATGAAGACTGGTAATGCCAATTTGCTTCACTTTCTCAGGCTTAATATTAAAAAATGCTGGACAAAGTATTTCCCTGAAATGTTTTCTTCTGGTATAAGCAAACTTCAGTTTTTCTCAGTAAAACATGAGTATAACTACAAAAGGCTCCAATTTTTCTTAGTAATCTCACCAACCTGAGATGCACTTGATGTATATTGTATGACATCTGTAAAACCTTCTGTAAAGGGCAAACACCGCCTGGCTTCTCTAGCCAGCAAACAACCGCCTTGCCTGGGAGTTGCAGAAGCCGCCCCAACTCCCCTTGGTTGTGCAGCAGGTTACGGCCTTCCCATTCCTTTAACAAAAACACGGTGCAGCAAAATAAAGTAAAACATCCCAATCAAAATCCCACCCATTAGCAGTGTCATTCACTCCGTTTCCATGCTGGAGTCAGCAGCTTCCTCTGCTGGGTCATCTGTGTCCATTTCCTCCTCCTCCCCCAAGGAGCTCAGCCTTTCTGGCCACTCGAAATACTCTGGCACGCCCTCTTCCTCTACAACCATTGGTTCGGGTGTGTCTGAGTCACTGAAGCTCAGCTCAGCTGCCTGATCAGCGTCCTCCTTTTCCCATTGGCTCAGCTGTGCCTCCATGAATCTGGGAGTTGTAGTCCCTTTTCTACTCCCAGGTGCCTTCTGCTGTCTGACACCTTAGAAGCCAGTCATAGTACAATCCGTGACTTCAGTTTTCAGTCATTTTTGCGTCTCCTGCGGGATGCAGGAGCTGCAATAGGAATTCTTTTTTCATGTTTCTGTCGAGAGGGTGTTACCAGCCTCCCTCCCGATACTCTTTTGCGATGGACTGAAATATCGCCTTCTGCTATCTGGAGGATGCTGGTTTTGAGCTCTCTCTGAGCAGAGAGGAGCTGCACTATTCTGCTTCTTTCAGGGGAAAGCAATCCCAAGACCGGAAGTTTCCTTTCCCCTGGCTCTTTCTCCCCTCTAGGAAGGGGAGAACCTCCTTTTTCCCTTACTTTCTCCAGGGAAGTTGGACTTGCTGCTGCTACTGCCTCACCCAAGGTAAGCCATTTTTAACTTTCTGCTGAGGAATTTTCCCAGGCAAGGCACCTGGCACCTGGGCAGGAGTAGCTGCAGTTTTTCCCTCTCCCCTCCCCCATTTTCTTTAGTTTTTCCTTAGTTGTATTTCTTTAGAGTTTATTTTTGGTAATTTTGTTTTTTGTGCTTGATTCAGTTTGTTCATTTGTTTTTGCATAATTTGTAAGGTTGTTTGCTTGTGATTTAGTTTTGTAGTTGTGTGTTTGTTTCTTTGATTTTGTAGGGTTGTTTGTGGTTTCTGTTTGTTCCTTTGTAGTTGTATGTTTGGTTTGTGTTTTTTGTCCCTTTTGAGTTCTTTTAAGTTCATAGTTTTGATTAGTTTGCCACCTTTCCTTTTTATTTGAGTTTTTCCCTCCCCTAAAGAGGCACTTATTTCCTAAGACCTCTGACTGTCTCCTCCATTGCTTCTCGGTCTCCTGAGCTTGCTTCCCCCTCCTGTCCATACCCCCACCCCCTCCACTGACCAGCTCACTCCATCCCTATTTTTCTCTCTACCCCCTGCCCATCCCTTTATTATTTTTACTCAAGCACATTGAGGACCAAGGAGGCTGAGTGTTCCAGAAGAGACACAATACTTGAGACACCATTAAAGCCCTTGTATTACAGAGAGGCCCCTCCCTACGTCATTACAAGCTGCTCCACCGACGCCTAGGGGGCCAAACTTAAGGTCATCATGCCCCGGAAGGGTTCGGCCAGGTGGAGACATAAGGACTCCAGCACACAACCTAAGCTTAAGAAGAAGAAAGAGCCACAACCTGCCCAGGTACCCTGTCAGGAGCTGGAGCTCGAGAGTCCAGGGGAGGGGACCTCGGGAGGATTTCAACAACCATCAGAGATTGGCATCGCCCAACTGGTCTAGCAGTGGGCGCACTGCCGAGGTCAGACAGGAATGGAGGGAACCCTCTCCATTCCTCAACCAAAAGAGACACCTGCCGTGACAAATCCCCCTCCCTCAGAGGTAGTCCCTCAAGATGCGATCAAACCCCAGGGAGAGCACGCTGCAGAACCAATGAGTCCCACGAGGGACCCCCAAGGTGAGCAACCCCTGACCAAAATAAGTGGGAACCTCGTGGGTAAGTCCAAGGATGGACTCTTCCAAGCTAATGCCAGCAAGGACCCCATGGGTAGCCCCCATGGTAAGTCCCCTGCAGGAGTCCATGACCCTTCTGTATCAGATGTTGGCACAGCGAATAGCAACCCCAAGACCGGAAGTAGGCCTATCCTACCCATCACCTCACCCCAAGGCAGCCAGGACATCAGGGATCCCGGGGGAGAAGCCCAGGGGGGAAAGAAGAGTCAGAAGAAATCCAGAGGGGAGGAACCGGGCCCGAGCAAACCAACCAGGGCCGTAAAATCCTACGCAGCCACACACACTCACACAGGAGGGTGTTGCGGCCTGAGCCATAAGCAGCTATTCGGTGCGAAATGTTAGCTACGGATGATATCCACACGTATGCCTTGGCAGCGGCACAGATCATGGGGGCAGAGAATGTCCACTCTGCCAACAAGGAAAGTGGCAGAGCAGTGATCTATCTATGCTCCCTAGCCACGGTACACAAAGCTCTAGTTACTGGACTAGTAGTTGATATTTTCCACTCTCCAGAGCCCCTTGACACACAAGGGATACGAATAGTCCTTTCAAATGTCCCACCATTCCTGACAGAGGCCGGGCTGAGGCAGCAGCTCAGCTCCCTAGGGGAAGTGAGGTCATCCATCACAGTCCTTCCCCTAGGTTTCAAGGCAAAGGCAATGAGGCATGTGGAGTCCCATAGGCATCAAGCCTGGATAGTATTTCCCAGGGGGAAGGATGGCATTGAGGGATGGTTTCCTGTGTGGGATGGGGACCGCACTTAAAAATATATTATACCACCTTAGAGTACCAGTGCTACCTATGTAAGAAAGCGGGACACATCAGGAGAAAGTGTCCTCGGAGGCGAGGACAACTTCACAATGCCCTTGCAACCGGTCCACCCAGAGCCGCCGAGCTCATGAGCGGTACCCCGGACGCCAGGACCCCCTCGCCTCTGGGAGAGCCATCTGCAACAACTGCTCCACCAACCGAGCCAAAAAAGAAGGGAGCTACTCTGTCTCAGCAGGCCTCAGGGAGTTACATCCCCCCGTCAGAGGCGAAGGGTGCTCAGCATGTACCACCCCTTTCTGGAGAGTTGATTGAACAACAAAAAATTGAAAATAGTATTAAAAGTAGGGAGAAGAGGACTAAGCTGCCCCCCCTGCTGGCAGAGTGGACACTTCTCCCCCCCTCATTGCGGCGATTCAGAGGCTGCCGGACCCCCACCTAAGAAAGAGAGTAGAGCTCGTGCCCTCTCAATGAGAGATACGGTTGGAGGTTGCTCGGGCTCGGGTCTAAGCCATGGACACCGCTTACGCGATCCCTCTAGGAATTCAACAAAGGGGAAGGACCGGAGGTTGGTGGGTGAGGAGGGGGGGTGAGGGAGAAGAGCATGAAGCTGCCCTGCCCCCACAAAATCCCCCTCTTCCCATCACCTCCAACAGCGGGAGTGGCAAGAAGAGGGGACTCCCAGGGCATGGGACAAACCATGAGAACATCAGAGGACAATTGGGGTGGAACTTCACCTCAGTGGTTTGCTCTCCTAGCCCAAAGAAGAAAGCCCCACCATCCATAATCGGGCTACCTGCAATGGATGCTTCAGGGGCACCCATCCATAGTTGGGATGCAGACAGCTTCCTGGAGCTCATCTGCAGGGGTGCTCTGGAGTCCCTCTTCCAATTTACTCCTGTCCTGGACCTCCCCCTGTACAGTCCACTCCCTGGCAAAGATTCCGCGGCAGGAACATCTGCTCCTCCCCACCCCCACTGCAGGTGACAAATCCGTCAGTCGGGGATGTCTTAGTGGGGAAAGGAAGACCTCCGGAGTCTGAGCCAGGAACCACACAGAGCTCAGAGACCTCGAGTGCTGTGACTGTGCATCAACGGGCAGGGTGGTGCACGGGTGGGGGAGCAGAGCCCTCCCCTCCCGGATGTTCGGTAGCTCCCGTAGTCGAGCGGGACTGCCGGGAGGAAGAGGATAGCAAAATTGCTTACCTTGTAATAGGTGTTATCCCAGGACAGCAGGATGTAGTCCTCACATATGGGTGACATCATCAGATGGAGCCCTGGTACGGAAAACTTCTGACAAGAGTTTCTAGAAACTTTTGGCTGGCACTGTGGGCCTATTGAGCATGCCCAGCATGCCATGATATTCTCAGCCACAGGGGTCTCCCTTCAGTCTCATTTTTTCTGCCATGCTGTAGCAAAGCAGATCAGGAGCTCTGGAAAAGAATTCCCTCACATTTCTCAAGGGAAGAAAACATTTTCTTTCACATTTTCAGTCACATTTTTTCTCATAATTGGGTCTCCCTTCGACATAGTCTTGGTGAGTATATTTTCAGATAGTTTTTGATCGATTCCAGTCACTTCACTGTCGATTCCCGCCGGTCATCGACCATTATTAGGCCATAACTTTATCATGGCCTCGGGGTTTAAAAAATGTCCAGACTGCAACCGGACTATGTCCATTACTGACCCATATTATGTATGTGTTCTGTGCCTGGGATCAGGCCACGACGTCTGGGCTTGTTCAACCTGTGCCCAGATGACACCGAAGGGCAGGCGTGCCCGTTTGGATAAGATGGAAGAATTGTTCAAAAAGATTCCATCATCATCGTCGACGTCGTCCCCAAGACGTCGTCCCCTCGGTAACTAAACATCGAGGTGAATCACGAGCCGATGACCGTCCGTCACCAGCACCGTCGATATCATTGATAGCATCTTCTTCAGTATCGAAGAGTCATCGGGAAAAGAAGCAGCATCGCCACCGATCCAACGACCCAGCGGATGGTAAACCATCAATATCAGGATCGAAATCCATTGAGCCAATGCCAAAGAAGGTCTGTGTACTAGAGTCAACTCCACCAGCTGTACACGAGGAACCACGGCGCTGTCCACCGGGCTCGGTGTCAGAGGATGTGCCACCACGAATCATTGTGGAAGTGCCAACTGCGCCAGCAGTACCTTCCCCAGTGGCAGTGGACACTGCCCCGATTTCAAGGGAAGAAGTGACTACTTTAGTCCAACAGGCCATTGTTGAGGCTCTGAGGAACCTACAGCCACCAACAGTGCCATCGGTACCGGCATCAACACTGGCATCGACAATGGAACAGTCAATTTTTCAGCCTTTGCTGAATAAACTCGATGCCTTAATAGAAGTCTTTCCTCCGACACCGATTCCATCGATGCAGCCATCGACACCATCGATGCCAATACACCCACCGGTGGCTCCAGCCATCCCGGTTCCCAGATCATCGGAGGAGGACGGGGGAGACTCCGATTCTGCCCCAGGACCATCAGGGCTTCATCGACATCAAGTTTCGAAGACACCCTCGATGCCTTTCAAAGACACATCGATGCCAATCCATCCAGATCCATCGGGGGATACAAGGCATCGATTTCCACCAATGCCATCAAGGCCCATCGATTCCCCATCGATGCCCTCACTTCCAACGATGCCAAAACACATCCCAACAAAAGCTGTGTTTAAATCGAAGCATCATGTCCAACCAGAGGACACTGACTCCCCTTATCATCCTCAATATACACCTTGGAAGGATGTTGACACTGACACGGAGTCAGAGAAACTGCAATCAGAGCCCTCTCCACCAGAGAGAAAGAAATCCCCTCCAGAAGATTTGTCATTTACAAATTTTATCAAAGAAATTTTATCAAAGAAATGATCACAGAGGAGGATTCTAGACATAAAGCTCTAGAAGTACTGCAGTTCGTGGATGCACCGAAGGAAATTATGGCTATCCCAATCCATGAAGTCCTCTTGGAACTGCAACAACGAATGTGGGAACATCCCTGCTCAGGACAGCAGTGAATCGGAGAACAGATGCCACTTATTTAGTGCAGCATGCTCCAGGGTACCAAAAACCCCAAATACCTCACTATTCGGTAGTTGTAGAATCCGCTCAGAAGAAGGCTCGGAAACAAAAACCTCATTCTTCTTCCCTAAGGTGTCCAAGAATCGTTGCTCCTTCCCAACAGGGAAGGAGCAACGATTCTTGGACACCTTAGGGAAGTATTGCAGCATACCAGCTGTATATGACACAATACTAAAGGAACTTATGGAAACAAGTACAGGGTATTGTGGATAACCTCCCACAACAACATCAACTACCTTTGGCTACGTTAGTTGACAAAGGATTAGAATCAGGCAAACACGAGGTGAGAGCAGCTTACGACGTGTTCGAAACATCAACTCGTCTATCTGCTTCTGCAATAAATGCGAGAAGATGGGCCTGGCTCAAGGCTTCGGACCTCAGGCAGGAAGTCCAAGAAAGGCTTGCAGATCTCCCTTGTGTTGGGGACAATCTTTTCAGGGAAAAGATCCAAGCTACAGTATCTCAGTTGAAAGACCATCATGAGACCCTCCGACAGCTCTCCAAATTGCCAACAGATCAGCCATCCTCCCTAAGATGACCAACACGCAGAGACTCGAGGCGACCCTTCTACAGACCTAGAAAGTATTACCCACCTGCCTCTTCCGCACGTCAGTACCGTCCATCACAGAGAGGACGTCCACATCAGCCGAAGCAACAAAAGACTCAGCCACCACCCCAAACTGGACCAGTGGTGGGTTTTTGAACCGAGCCAAGAGAACAGCAGCCTCTTTCTCAACCCTATACCCTCCCTACCAGTTGGAGGTCGACTTCATTATTTCCAACACCAATGGAGTCTCATCACAAAAGACCAATGGATATTAGCCATACTAAATCGGGGATATTGCCTCAAATTCAACACGATACCCTCGCATTCTCCTCCCATTCCACTTTGGTCAAACATAGTCATCACACCTCAACTCCAAGTAGAACTCTCTACTTTGCTGACTGCCAGGGCCATCGAACCAGTGCCCTGGTCTCAACAAGGCTCGGGGTTCTACTCCCGATATTTCCTAATTCCAAAGAAAACAGGTGGCCGTCGCCCTATCTTAGACCTCCGAAATCTCAACACATTTCTACACAAAGAAAAGTTTCAGATGGTATCTCTGGGAACCATCCTTCCGTTACTTCAAGAGGGAGATTGGCTCTGTTCTCTGGATCTTCAAGATGCTTATGCACACATACCAATTTCCACACAACATCGCAAGTACCTACGATTCATAGTGGGGAAAGAATCATTACCAGTATAGAGTCCTACCATTTGGACTGGCCTCTGCTCCTCGAGTATTCACAAAATGCCTAGCAGTAGTGGCTGCATATTTAAGAAAAAACAGCATTCGTGTTTTTCCATACCTAGACGATTGGCTGATCAGAAGTCCAACCAGGCAGGGAGCTCTCTCTGCCTTGAAAACCACAATAACACTATTGCACCTTCTGGGATTTCTCATCAATTATCCAAAATCCCACATCGAGCTGTCTCAACTCCTCACATTCATCGGAGCAGACCTCGACACCACAGTAGCGAAAGCTTCCCTTCCAAACGACCGTGCCGACAATCTGGCATGCTTGGCGAACATCATAATTCATCACCAGTTTGCATCTGCCCATCAAATTCTGGTTCTCCTAGGACACATGGCCTCGACAATACATGTTACACCTATGGGAAAGTTAGCCATGAGAAGAACTCAATGGACTTTGAAATCTCAATGGCTACAAGCTTTCCAACCACTGTCGTACACAATTCAAATCACCGACCAGTTACGTCTGTCGCTCCACTGGTGGAAAAATCAAACAGCATTGAAAGCTGGTCTCCTATTCCAACAGGCAAATCCGCAAGTCATCCTGACTTCAGATGCCTCCAACCTTGGATGGGGAGCTCACGTCAACAACCTTCAAACACAAGGGACGTGGACTACGCTCAAAAAACAGTATCAAATAAATTTCTTGGAACTTCGAGCGATGAGATATGCCCTTTATGCCTTCAAAGACTGTCTCTCAAACAAGACTGTGCTGATACAAACAGAAAACACAGTAGCAATGTGGTACATAAACAAACAAGGAGGCACAGGCTCTTATCTCCTATGCTAGGAAGCAGTACAGATTTGGGCTTGGGCTCTAGAGCACTCCATACATCTCCGAGCAACTTATCTGGCGGGCATCAAAAACATCCTAGCGGACGATCTCAGTCGACATTTCAATCACCACGAATGGTCGCTGGACCCACTTGTAGCGAGCAAAATCTTTCAACGCTGGGGTCACCCAACCATAGATCTCTTTGCGTCCACACTGAACCACAAAGTGGAAAGGTTCTGCTCCCTCCACAGACGTCGACAAGCATTCTCCAGGGACGCATTTGTTCGCCCATGGAACACAGGTCTTCTATATGCATATCCTCCAATTCCGCTAATAGCGAAAACTCTCGTGAAGCTACAACAGGATAGAGGGACAATGATCCTCATAGCCCCGTACTGGCCTCGACAAGTATGGTTTCCCATACTCCTCGACCTCTCGATCTCACAACCAATCTGCCTGGGCACAGAGCCCACTCTCATCACTCAGAATCAAGGCAAGTTGCGTCATCCCAACCTGACAACTCTTGCCCTAACAGCTTGGATGTTGAAAGCTTAATTCTGCAACCACTTAATCTATTAACACAAGTCTCACAAGTTCTAGTAGCTTCATGAAAGCCTTCCACACGTAAATCCTACCACTTTGTGTGGACTAGATTTACAAAATGGTGCACACAAAAAGGTATAGAACCTTTCTCCTGCCCCACTTCTTCTTTACTAGATTACCTATACCACCTGTCAGATTCTGGTCTCCAGACATCCTCTGTAAGGGTACACCTGAGTGCCATAGCGGCATACCACAAGGGAATAGGGGATGCGCCAGTAACAGCACAACCCCTAGTAAATAGGTTCATGAGAGGCTTACTTCACCTTATGCCTCCCATTCGACCACCGGTCACTGAATGGGACCTGAATTTAGTACTAACAAGGCTCATGCGCTCAACGTTCAAGCCTCTACACTCTTGTGAAGAAAAATTCCTTACATGGAAAGTGCTTTTCTTAGTAGCCATTACATCAGCTAGAAGGGTCAGTGAGTTGCAAGCTCTCGTCACATACTCACCTTACACAATGTTCCTGCATGACAGAGTAGTCCTTCGCATTCACCTCAAATTCTTACCAAAAGTGGTAACAGACTTTCATATCAATCAGTCAATAGTCTTGCCTACGTTCTTTCCAAGACCTCACTCTCACAAGGGAGAGAGAGTCTTAAACACCTTGGACTGTAAACGTGCACTAGCTTTTTACCTAAACTGCACGGCGGTCCATAGGAAATCCACCCAACTCTTTGTTTCTTTTGACAAAAATAAACCAGGAGATGCAGTAGGAAAACAGACTCTCTCCAACTGGCTAGCAGACTGTATTGAGTACTGTTATGAAAAAGCACACATTCTTCTCCAGGGGCGAGTAAAAGCACATTCAGTAAGGGCTATGTCCACATCAGTAGCACACTATCGTTCAGTGCCCATCCTTGACATATGTAAAGCTGCAACATGGAGTTCCCTTCACACCTTTGCAGCTCATTATTGCCTGGACAAAGAAGGACGACAAGATTCAGCCTTTGGACAATCTGCCTTAAAGAACTTATTTCCAGTATAACTCCAACTCCTTCTACATCCATCCTGCTGTGATTCAGGCTGCCTCATTTTTTCCAGCAGTACACCAGTTGTTGTGCTTGTTGCACAAGTTGTATGCTGTTGGTATAATATAAGAAAGACTCAGCCTGTAGCTTGCTAATCACCCATATGTGAGGACTATCATCCTGCTTGTCCTGGGATAAAGCAAAATTGCTTACCTTGTAATAGGTGTTATCCCAGGACGGCAGGATGTAGTCCTCACAGAACCCACCCACCTCTCCGCGGAGTTGGGTCCGATACGTTTTATTATTTTATTTCTTTAGCTCACGCATATTGCTACAAACAAGACTGAAGGGAGATCCTCTTCTCTCCGGACCATGTCGATCCCAATGCCTGTTGGGACTTATGGGATGGGCTTCCCGCGCTCAGTCAGCGCGACAGAGAGAGGCTGGATGAGCCCTTCACTCTGGCCGACCTTTCTGCCGTGCTGGGTCAGATGCCCAACAATAAGACACCGGGCATTGATGGACTGAGCGTTGAGTTCTTTGCCCATTTTTTCGATCTCCTATGATCTGACCTCCTGCGGGTCCTAGAGGAAGCCTGGGAGGCCGGCGCCCTTCCCCTCTCCAGCTGTCGCACGGTGCTGACCCTCTTACCCAAGAGTGGAGACCCACGCGACATTCGGAATTGGCATCTGGTCTCCCTGCTCTGCACAGACTATAAGATCGTAGCCAAAGCGATGTCGCAGCGGCTGGCATCTGTGCTGACAGGTGTGATTCACCCCGATCAGTCCTACACCGTCCCGGGCCAGACCATCTTTGACAACATCTTTTTGGACCGTGACCTTCTTCATTTTTGCCATGGGGCCGATCTGTCGGTAGGCTTTTTGTCCCTTGATCAGGAGAAGGCCTTCGACAGGGTGGATCACACATACCTCATGGGAACCCTCCAGGCATTCGGGTTCGGCCCCCATTTCATGGATCTTCTCCTTGCCCTGTAATCTTCTGCAGAGTGCCTAGTTAAGGTGAACTGGTCCTTGACGGCGCCTCTGGCATTCAGTCGAGCAGTGCGTCAGGGGTGCCTGCTCTCCAGGCAGCTGTACTTGCTGGCCATCGAGCCATTTCTGTGTCTTCTGTACAGGCGGTTCGTTGGCTTGGTGCTTTGGGCGCCGGAGATGAGGATCACTCTGTCAGCCGACGCCGACGAAGTACTCCTCATGGTCCAAGACCCAGTTGATTTGGAGAGGATGCGAGCCTGCCAGCGGGTTTTTTCATCCGCATCCTCAGCCCAAATCAACTGGGCCAAATGCTCTGGACTTTGGGTAGGGCCGCAACAAGTGGACACACCCCCTAGCCACTTTGATAACTTTTCATGGAGCAGGGGGACCCTGAAATATCTGGGTATCCATCTAACCGCTGCGAAGGCCACGACCCCGGCAAACTGGAAGGAGTTGGAGACGAAGATTGCAGTTCGTCTGGGGGCGTGGAAGGGTCTGGTCCATCTAATGTCCTTCCGGGGGAGGGCCTTAGTGGTGAACCAGCTGGTGTCCAGCATGCTGCGGCATTGGCTGGCCACCCTGAGGCCACCCTCGGAGTTCATCTCCCGGACCCAGAGGAAATTGCTGGACTTCTCCACGGGTGTCCTGGGGCTTCCCCTCAGGGAGGGAGGGCAGGGTATAGTGGACATAAAATGCAGAGTCCACACCCTGCGTCTCCAGGCCTTGCAGAGATTCCTGTGGCACCCGTACGTAGCCGGTCAACTGCTCAGTGAGATACGGGGCCATTTTACCCCCCCGACCCCTCCAGCCCGTATGAGGAGGTCCTTCAGGCCGGGAGTCCCCACCCACCCCCGATCTCCCGGACCTGATCATCAGCCCTCCGAAACATCAAGGACCCCCTCGATCTCCCTGTCCCCTTCCCCACAGCCTAAGCAGGCTGGATACGATCCAGCCGATGCATTTCTGCGAAGCGCCGAAAAAAGCGATGGCTGAGCTGGTGCATCATTCGGTGCATCAAGCTACCCTCTCCAGCCGCCCAGATACACCATGGCGGAGAATGTTGGGCAGTGCGCGGAGACCCCGGTGGTAGGAATTCTACTCGGAGCTGATTCCGAAGACCACCGGGGACTTATGCTGGCGCATCACCCACGGGGCCATCGCTACCGGTGGCCTGCTGGATCGTATCAGGGGAGCAGGAAGAGGGTGGCAATTCTGCGGGGCAGAGGACAAGTTAGTTCATATTTTCCTGCATTGTCCACGTTTAATATCCTTCCTCGCGGTGTTGAAAACCCTCCTCCGGCGCTTCTGGTCACATTTTAGCCCACAATTACTCATCTACGGCCGCATCACGTCAAGGAACCCCAGGTTGAAAGCCAGAGATCGTCTGGTGAACTACCTTCTAGCCACTGCAAAGTTAGTCGTTCATAAGACCAGGAACGAAGGACTGGAAGGTGGCATCCCAGAGGACTGCAGGTTCCTATTTCATCGACAGGTGCAATCCCATGTACAAGCAGAGTTCCAAAATGTGGTCACCGATGACACCATCCAAGAATTCAAATGGAAGTGGGCAATAGGTGATGGACTCAGCTCTCCTTGGATTTGCATATCTAGGGTATAGTTGTTGTTTTCAGGCATTGGCGCACGTCCTCCTTTGATCACGTGCACGGGAAGAGTGAGGCGTTCCTGCCCTTAGTCTGCCAAGAGCCTCGGGGTCCCACTTGGGCAGACGGGAGCAATCCCGAAGCCTCCCTGCCAGGGTTACAACCCTCCATCCCCTCCTCCCAGGCCCATGAAGACAGCCACCCCCTCTTCAAAGACGTCCTGAGAATGAGCCTGGCAGTGACACCCCCTACCCCCCCCCCCAAGCTCTGAGCTCAGGAGCCGGAAAACCTCCGGACAACCAGGTCACAAAAAGATCCGGTGACTTTTTTTTCAAGACACTTTGTGCGGCCTCTGTGGGATGCAGGGAACGCAATGGATTATATACGTACCTTTGTCGAGAGGGAGGCTGCAGCCTCCCTCTCGAGTTTTGTGATGGCTTGAAATATGCCCTCTGCTGCCTAACTCGGCTCCAGGTTCTCCCAGCATTGATCCAGCCCGGGTTTTCCTGCCTCAAAGCTAGCTGCACCTCATCACAAAATGAATTGAGCACACTCTTCAAATCCAGGTATAGAAGTGCAAACGTTTTAGCTCTCAAAAATTTCAAAAAAGGTGAGTTGTCTCAAAGAAGTTGAGGATGTTCAGTAGTATGTTGAGATTATTAAGAAAAATTGGAGCTTTTTGAAATTACATTCATGTTTTTCTGAGAAAAGTTGGTTTTCTTATAACAGAGGAAACAACTTCAGGGAAATACTTTGTCCAGCATTTTTGAATATTAAGTCTGAGAAAGTATTACTATTCATCATAAATGTGGTTCTTGCCATGCCTGTGAAGTTACCTTGTTGTTGAAAGTATTTGAACATTCAGTTACAATGAGAACATACATTCTGTGACATCTTACCACTGGCTTATCAATTTATGTGATTCATATAATTATATGTCCCTGCAAGACGATATACATTAGTAAAACTATTAGAAGCCTGAGAACATGTATATCTGAACATCACAGTTGTTTTAAAAATGGACATTTAGAAGCACCTCTTGTAGTGCATTAATTGAAGGAATCTCATACTTTTGAACAGTTGCTTTTTTTTGGCGATGGATACTGTAATCAAGGATCCAAGGAAAGGTGACCAAAGATGAATTTTTAATTTGCAAAACCTTGAACTTTTTGATTTGAATGTTAACATTGAATGGAGACATTTCATTTCCATAAAAGTCCTGTTTGGACAATAGTTTTTGTTTGAACCAATGGCTTTTCTTCTTTTTGACAAATGCTATTGGAAACTTGATTTTTAAAAGACTTAGCACTGCTGTTGAGTCCTTTACATTGAGAAGAATTTGCATAGACATGTTTGGCCACGGTTGAACTGTTCTGATTCATAAGAATGCACACTTTGGTTTGGGGGAATTTTTTGATAATTTACATATTTAAAGATATTACATATTTAAGATATAACAAAGAATATTTCAGTTTTACTTCTTTTAAACAGCTTTTTGGAGGACTTTGTGTAACATCTCCCTGATGCAGTCTTCACAGGCAAAACGCTGGCCACGTGGGAGTACTTCGGAGCTTCTTTGCATAAGCCTTATAAGCTAATGGGTCAATTTTAAGACTGACGTGCCAATTTTATAACATGCGCAGGGGTGGGGATTTTAGCAAAATGCACGGCGACGCAATTGGTCCGCTCCAATTAAAGAGTGGACTAGGAGGGAACTTTCCTATTCCTAACCCTACCCTTCCTACCTCTTCCCCTATTCTCCCCGACCCCTAACCTAATCCTACCTACCCCAAATTTTTTAATTTTAATACTTACTACTCCCTGGAGCAGAAATAATCTCCATGGGCCGGCAGCTGGCCGGCATGCTCTTCCCTAGAACAGTGGCTAATGGTCCTGTCCCAGCCCTTCCCCCTGCCCAGACCACCCCCCCCTGGCCCACCCCTTTTGCAGTGCCCAACACTTCAGCGCATAACGGGGGTTATGCGCGTGGCCCATTCTAAAATGCCACTTACGTAACCCCCATTTATTACACACGTGGCCCTTTTAAAATCAGGCTATAAATGTGGTTTCCTTGCATTGATTTATTTAAACAAAAAGGCAAAAATAAAAAATATATCGCACACACAAACAAATCCAATACATAAAGTGATATATCAATAATTAATATAAACACTTTTTTATTAAACAAATTTATCAAATGTCAAAATATAAAAAGTATACAGCTGGTACTACTGTTCTTCTGTTCAGTATGGGGCAGCTGGGGAAGGTCGCACCACAGAGTTAGCATTGCAGGTAGATCCGACCCACTTGGTGAGGGTGACGGGCGTCGACGACAATGTGATGAGATTTCCTACGGTGTCAGGATGAAGACATTGTTTGAAGAAATCAAAGTATCAGTTAAGAATAATTATGACCAGGACCGCTCATTTTGGCGGCCTGTGCTATTCTGGGAAAGGGTTTTTCTCACAGGACAAGCAGGATGGTAGTCCTCACAAATGGGTGACATCGAGGATGGAGCCCTGTACGGAAAACTTTTCTGTCAAAGTTTCAACAAGCTTTGACTGACACTAGCACACTGGGTGCAATGAGCATGCCCAGCCTGCAATTATCCCTGTGAGCCACAGGTGTCTCCCTCAGTCTTCTTTTTTCCGCTCTGCAGTCAGCATAGTGGTTGGAGCTCTGTGAGGATTTTTTAACTAATTACCTCATGGAAACACTTAACTTTTCACTTCAAAAAACACTTTTCCCTGCACAGGTCTCCCTCCGCGTATGTTTTTACGACGCTCGGTGAGTACTAATTCTTATTTTTCGGTCGGTTTCTGTCACTATCTTAAGGCTGTTAACTGACTGAAGCCTTCCCTTCCCCCATTTTTTCAGTTAGCTTTAAACAGCTTGCGAGTATCTCTGTGACACTCTGCTTGCTTATGCTAGTGGGGTAGGGATTTTTTCCTTAACTTTAGGACCTCTGTAGCTTCAAGTCCTTCGTTCCCTGGTACCCTCACGCAGTCGATACCCTATCGCTACACCGGGACCCTCCTAAACCGCCCTGGGCTTTTATATGTCATCAGCGCCCCTCCCCCCACGGTGCCCTGATGCCTTTATCCATGTTTTTTGCTTTTCAGTGCTACCAGGCTTTTTCCTCCTACGCACTGTTTTTTTCCTTGGGCTTCCTCGGTGCCGTCCCTACCCGGATGCATGCCATTGACGCACACACTGTTAGTCACTGCCATGCATACTCGGGTCGCCGCCACCGCTGCCCGAGACACTTTTTAACGATCCCAGGGTCACTTCATCGATGCCACCCCCCCTTTTGGGGATGCCATCGATACCCCATCCTCCCCACCGATGTCCAGCCCTTTTCCATCGGTGGGCATCGGTGCCACATCGATTCGTCGGTGGGCATCGATGCCGGATGGTCCCCATCGGTGGACATCGGTGCCGGATGGTCCCCATCGATGGACATCGGTGCCGGATGGCTTGTCCGTCGATGGCATTGGTGCCGGATGGCCGTCCGTCGATGGCATCGGTGCCAGGTCCTTTTGCATCGATGGACACCGATGCCCAGGTGTTTCATCCATGGGCATCTATGTTAGAATGCATCCATCGAGGGCAGTCGATGCCAGGCTGCTCCCATCGGTGAAATTCGATGCCCAGGTGGGTCCCATCGGTGGGTATCCATGCCGGCTCGATTCCGTGGATGGGCGTTGATGCCAATGCCAGCCTTATGGCTGGCATCGATGCCCATGCCGATTCCAGGACTGGCGTTGATGCCGGGATGGAATTCATCGACTGGGAGGTCCATGCCATCGATTCCATACGTGTCCATATCGATGCCACCGACACACGTGTCTGGGGCACTGATGCCATGTACACTTGGAAATCTGAGTCTGTCCAAATCGATACCGTCAACGTCTGTGGCCCTATAGTTGATGCCCGTGGCCATGCCACAAACGGCATAAATGCCCGCCTCCATGCATCGATGCCCTCGACACCTCCGTTTTCCTTCGGTGTCCTTGACGCCCTATTGATTCGACTTCGACTCAGTCGATGCCGGTATCTTTTTCAATAACGGCAATGTTTTTCGATTATTCGATTCCACATCGTTTCAAAGATACCTATGCCACTGCTGTCAGTGCCCGTCACTGTCATCATTCTCCTGGCCAGTCATCGACGATTTTTCATACCCATTTTGATGATATCCTCGAAGCCCCTTAGGTTGCCTTCAATATCGTCAATACCGACATAGCACCGCCACATAATACCCTCGCCTCCTCACATTGCTCCACGCTTTGGGTTCTTTTTTAAGCCCCGTATTAGCTTAAGACACTCCATTGTGTCAGGAGCAGAGCAGGCGTGCTGACAGTTCGTCATCGATCGCCTTCCAGGACGACGAGGGCTTCCATCTCGGCGCTGGGGAAAGACCGGGCCGAGCACCGTGGCACCCATCATCGCCGACATCGTGATCGTCCGCCGCTGATGCCATCCAGCACATCGGTGCCATCCTTCTCCAGGCTGGACAACGCTCGGGCAGAGCGACATCACCACTGCCATCAGCACTGTTCCTACAGTTTTGGCAGTCCTTGGTGATCCAGAACTTCCGGATCCAGGTCCGACAGCTTCTGCATTGGCGTCACGACACATCGAGCCGCTGTGACGAGGGAAGGGAACATGAGTTCCGTTAGGGCTCCTCTGTTCCTGGCGTGCCCCACCGTCAAGTGTGGGACTATGGCCATCTGTTACACTTAGCAGTCTAAACGCCACTCACGCCTGGCCTGTCTCCTCTGTACCTGTGCCACCATACCGGGTTTCAGAGCGAGATGGACGTTTACGTCCCCGGCCTTACCCTCGAGGACTCCGGAGACCGTCGGAGTCAACAATCTTCACCGGCTCGTCTTGCGGCGATCCACGTCGGATGGTAAGTACCCGCTTCGGCGGCATTCCCATAGAGTTGTGTTCTCCCATTCGGACCGTGGTTCAAAAAGTTCTGGGTCATGTGTCTTTTAGAACTGTATTAGTGTCACATATCGCTATGTTAGCTATGTTAGCCACAATATCAGGAGAACCCCTCTATCTTCTTGGGATTACAGCAGGGCTTCTTCTCTTGTCAGTAACAAGTCCCTGTGCCGACCAATGCTCTGACTCTTGGTTCCCTCCCAACCAAGGTCCAGCTGCATTGGCTGATCTGCTAAACATGAGATTCAGCAACCATTGCCCCATGTACAAGTCCACCTTGAGGCCTGGCCACAGGTCTCAGTGTCTCCTTGTACAGCATACAGAAATGCGGGTACCACTTACCGCTCACACACCTGCAGGAGCCTACATGATATCCTCCATTGGGACACCTCCTGGTCTCCCATCTGGTCAGATATCAGAGCGGCCACCCCACCTTGTACCAAAGTCCCGGTACACTCCCCCAGGCGCTACGAAGTGCAGAGGGGAGAAGGGAGGGGGGTTGGGGAGTTTTAATTGCACTATTCTTTCTTTTAACAGAAAATAGTTACTCTCCGCACATCCTGGACCTAAGAAAATCCAACTTTCTTTAGACGTCACAGGTACAATGGTATCTTTGGTTACCATCACTCCATACTGCAGTAAGTACATTATTTTAATGTTTCTATGTGCTTTATGGTGAGTCAACATTACAACCCCAAGCTCTGCCGCTGGCACCAGCTTCGGTAAGTGAACTGTCTCTTGCATCACTGTTGGTGAATGCTGTTTTCTCTGCGGAGTGTAACATCATTCACTTTCCTTGCATAGACTACGGCTAACCACTTTCAGTACATGCAAGGAGCTCTCACTTTTTTCAGGACTCACTATACATTTACTAACTGGGATTACTGTCACTGCCATAAATCCCTTCTGTAACACTTCTGGACACCACAGTCTTAAGACCCTCTTGTCCAGCATGCGCACAGACATTCTGATACATTGTTATATGTCCCTGCACATATTTTCCATAACCTCAGCCTTTCAACTTTTCATGGTTGGGCTATGGGGTTTCTTCCCACTATGCATTTTTCTCATAATTCAAAACTGCTATGGGTTATATTCAGTGACATTCTATACTCAATGGACCTAAGTGGTTTCATTGCTTTCGTCCCTGATTCTTATCCCAGTTCGAACTAGGACCTAGTCTCCTTCGACTCATGCTCGCAATTCCTTAGGGTTATAAAGTTTCTCCTGAAAGCTGTCAACCCATTATGCATCTATTGCACTCCAGCATAGTTTCTCATAAACTTCCTGGACGTTGCACCCATGAGTTATGCCCTTATGCCTTCCAATACTGCTTTTGCAACAATTCTTTGTGCATACAGACAGACAGCATAGGGACAATGTGCTTTCCAACTCATAAGCACACATTACCTCTTAGCTGCTCTGCTAGACAGCTGCGCAGCTCTACCCTTGGCCCTTGTTCACTTCATGCGTCCTTGGGCCACATATCTAAGAGATTTAATGAACGCTCTATCAGACCTTCTCCACGTAGGTTCTATCCTCTCGGATGGTCTCAATTACATGTGTACAGGGCAAATCTTTTAACGCTGAGTTTAACTAAACTTTCCTCGGCGTCTGATCATTCCATACGATGCACAGGTTCTGCTCCCTGCACATGTTTCCTATGCGTTCCCTTAGATGCCTTTTCTTCCATCAAAGGCCTCTTCAATATATCTCTTCTGCTGCCTCTCGTAGCCAGCATTCTTCTAATGTTGAACTGGGATGGGGTTCAGTATTCTTTTCCCCACTCCCTGACTGAGATCAGTATGCTTTCCCATACTTCTCAATCCATCATATCAGTAACCTTTTATTCTCTCACCAGTCAGTCCCAAATCATAGACTTACTGATGTTCTTAGGTTCTGGTAGCGTCACAAAACCTTCTAAACATAAATCTTGCCGTTTAATATGGCAGGCTTTACCTCCTGACGCTAAAAAAAAAAAAAAAAAAAAAAAAGAGGTATTACCCCTTTTACTTTTCCACCATTTTTTCTTACTCCCTCGGATTCTGTTCTCCAGACATCCTCCACATAGATACACCTTTCTCTTAGGAGGTGTATCGTTTTGGGAGTTGGGTTCCCGTTTTCGGTAATCCTCTCTGAGTCGGCTTACCATGGATTATCCACTGATCAAGCCGCCTCTATTTCTCTAATCACGGAATGAACATATATATTCTCCTTATAAGTCTCATACATTCTACGTTTGAGCCTTTCCATTCCTCTCTTCCACAGTTTGGCAAGGGAACTTCTTTCCCTCTTAATGTCATTCCTGCCAGCAGGGTCCGTGAGTTATGCACTCTTTCCATACTCACCTGACTCCGTTCCTCTGCCACTGAGTAGTTCTACGCATTCAACTTTCTATCCTTTTCAGGTAGATGTTGTATCTCCTTTCCTCAGGAAATACTCTATTAATTTTTCCTAACCTCTCTCTCTCGCCTGGGTTTTCCACATTCCTCTCTCTCTCGCCTGGGTTTTCCACATTCCTGGACAGTAATGCTGCGCTTACATTCTATCTACATTGCACTGCATTCCATGTGAATTCCACTTGACTCTTTCCTTCATGCAAGGGTCAAGCTGCTACTTCCAGTGGCCACACAGACCTAATCCTTCTGATTAAGTGGTCTATATTTCCTTTCCTACCAACAAGCAGACATTTCACTACAACACTGTGGGTATCCACATACTGTTGTGTCCGTCTTAGCCTTAACAGCTTCCCTTTGGTTACTGCTGCTTGTACTTTTTTATCAGGTTGCAGCCTGGAGTCCTCTCCATACCTTCGCAGCCTATTATTGCTTACATTTGACTAGCCGGCATGCTCCATGTTTGGCCAGTCCGCCTACTCTTACTTTTTTCAATTCACTACCCAACATCCTTCCACGAACCCATTATGGTGTTGCGGATGCCCTCCGTTCCCATTTCCACCTCAGTCGTTACGCCTTTGCGCATCTGCGGTGTATCTGGTGCATTCCCGGGCATCCTCAGCTCGGTACTCACCCATTTGTGAGGACTACCATCCTGCTTGTCCTGTGAGAAAGCAAATGTTGCTTACCTGATGTAACAGGTGTTCTCACAGGACAGCAGGATGTTAGTCCTCACGAAACCCGCCCGCCACCCCGCGGAGTTGGGTCTGTATACTTTTAGTTTCGCTTGCGCTTTTTAGCTATAAGACGAGACTGAGGGAGACACCTGTGGCTCACAGGGATAATTGCAGGCTGGGCATGCTCAGTGCACCCAGTGTGCTAGTGTCAGTCAAAGCTTGTTGAAACTTTGACAGAAAAGTTTTCCGTACAGGGCTCCATCCTCGATGTCACCCATTTGTGAGGACTAACATCCTGCTGTCCTGTGAGAACACCTGTTACATCAGGTAAGCAACATTTGCTTTACCATCAAAGTTGGCCATAAAGCAGTATTTTGCACTCCTCTCTATGTAGAGATAACACTGAAAAATACCTGTACAATTGACGCTTTATATTCTGCATGAAAATGAAAGCTTTCCCAGGGAAGTCTCCGATTACTTATGGAAAGAGTTTGTAGAATGTTATCTTCATTTAATGGACTTGTACAGTTTTAAAAAGCACTAACATTCATCACCATACACATTCACACATACATCATTATAAAAAATGTCAGTTCAAAGAAGGGACAAGATATATCCCGATTGGATATGTGTCATCTGATATGTCTATCAAGATGGCAGTTTTGTAGTGGTGAGCTTTTTTCTATGCTAAACAATATATATATATATAATATCACATTAGTGTGTTTAATTTGTATTCTGGGTATTTTTTTGTGTTTACATCTAACTTATGCTTTTTATTATTTTCATCTGTTGTATCCTTTTTCCAGTTTTTGAACAAAGTTCCTTTGGCTAAGATAGCCTTTTTTATCTTATCTTTTAACCAAGTTGGCAGTCATTTGGTCTTCCTTCCACCTTTTTGAATGTGTGGAATACATCTGGTCTAGGCTTCTAAGATGGTATTTTTAAAAAAGGCCACACCTAATGTAAACATTTGTAACTGTAACTTTGTATTTTTTGATTTTCCTGATTTTATCAGTCTCCCTTTTGAAAATTAAATACTAGAGCAATAGATTTACTTAATGTTCTTCTTCCAGCCATTAAATCAAATTTGATTGTGTTATAATCAGTGCTTCCAAGTGGCCCCACTACTATTACTTCTTGCACCGAAAACTGTGTTCCACTATGAATTCGTTTTAAAATAACTTCCCATCTTTTCGGTTCTTGGACCAGCTTTTCCATAATACAGTCAGTTATTTCATGTAAAAACCTTTAGCTCCCTATCATGTCCATTTCAGTTTTTGTCTAATTTGTGCTCCTTTATTTTGTATTCTGTATTTGGTGAGGATCTGTCTCTGCTCTGTGTATGTGACCATGATGAGAGATTCTACTAGTATATAGTGTCTGTGTAGGGATCTATAGCAATCGGGTTTGTTTTGTTTCCTCAGTAGGTGGTGTATTGGTATTCTAGGCCCCTGTGTAATATTTACCCTTGCTTCTTCACAGGTAGGGTTATTGTTGTTTGAGTCCTTGGTGTTATTACTGTTATGTTACGATGGATTGCAGTATAGATTTTGAGTGTCTTTTTTTGCGGAGTTTGGTTTTAGTTCACAATGTGCCTGGCAGTGGAAGGTGTTTGTGCTGCTGTTACTGTGAGGTGACACCAGAATTTGAAAATATCTTTTAGTATGATGAGCTGTAAGGGAAACATCCAAGCTCCATTGTTTGGGGGAATTTCAGTGGATGCACAGAGTTACAGAACTGGAGGTGCAGGATTTATATTGACATTCTGCCCCTTCCTATATATTTCAGACTTCACTCTCATAGCCATATAGAATTAGTTGAATGAGGCTATCACATAATTTTATAGTGTGAAACTGGCCAGCTTTTTAAAATTACGCAGAAGACCCTTTGGACTTTTTTATTAACACTTTTTTTTATAACGAATTTTAAGGCAGGATCCATGCTATAGAGGCGGGTGTGATGAAGAAATGTCATTTTGGCTTCCCCCCCCCCCAAAAAAGAAAATTCTTCTGTTTAGAGACGCCACTGATTTTCTGTGACTTTAAGCATTAGTACAAGAAGGATTAAGGGGGGGGGGATGCTGGAGAGGTACACAAATGCATTGGCCCCCAGGCACCAGAAACCCTTGGTACGCCACTGGGTGCGAGCCATATGGGGCTGCAAGTGGTGACAAAGAGGAGTGGAGATTTGGCGGGCCGTGAGCAGTACCCAACCTGCTCGTGACCCAGAAAACCACACACTCGGCGGGCGTGATCGAGAATGAAGTAGGAGTCGGAGCCGGGACCCAGGGGCTGGCGGCGCAACCCGGGGGGGCGCAAGGGAGAAGGCTCGCCTAGGACGCCCAATTCTTTTGCACCAGCCCTGTCTGTCTGACTTCCATGTTATTTTAGTATCCTTCGAAAATATTTCCCTCTGAACCATGTGCTGCTGATTGTCTGTCTGTTTTCCCCTATGTTCTAGTTTAAAAGCTTGAATTAGCCGATTAAGAAAATCCAGTTGTATTTCCGATAACTGAGGGAGTGAGATATTGGCAAAGAAAGCTTCCTCTTTGATACTCCCTCGTGAAGAGTCAGGTGGTAACAACAAGCGCCAACTAAGAAAAGTAGAGCACGCCATTCGAAGCCATGACCAAAGTTCCAGATGGTAAGAAAAACTGAAACCCACTCTGGCTGGGTCAGTACTCCAAGAGCATCCACATGTCCCAACGAGAATCTGTGTGCTAAACTTCTTGGAACTTAGGTAGGTTTAGGGCCTTGAGGAGCCAGTATTCCAGAAAGTCCCCCAGATTCCTCTCCTCAATAGATTCTGGGAGGCCTAAGAACCGTAAATTAGACATTCTGGCTTGGTTCTCCAGGTCATCCAGCTTGTTTGAGCATTATGTCAACAACTTCTTCTCTTGTGCCGCCATTTTTGTGGCTACAGATAGCGAGTTTTTCTTCCAGGACTGAAATTTGGCCATATAGAAACATAGAAATGACGGCAGAAGAAGACCAAATGGCCCATCCAGTCTGCCCAGCAAGCTTCACACATTTTTTCTCTCATACTTATCTGTTTCTCTTAGCTCTTGGTTCTATTTCCCTTCCACCCCCACCTTTAATGTAGAGAGCAGTGATGGAGCTGCATCCAAGTGAAATATCTAGCTTGATTCGTTAGGGGTAGTAGCCGCCGCAATAAGCAAGCTACATCCATGCTTATTTGTTTTACCCAGACTATGTTATACAGCCCTTATTGGTTGTTTTTCTTCTCCCCTGCCGTTGAAGCAGGGAGCTATGCTGGATATGCATGAAGTATCAGTCTTCTCCCATGCTGTTGAAGCAGAGAGCCATGCTGGATGTGCATCGAAAGTGAAGTATCAGGCACATTTGGTTTGGGGTAGTAACCGCCGTAACAAGCCAGCTACTCCCCGCTTTGTGAGTGCGAACCCTCTTTTCTTCTCCCCTGCCGTTGAAGCAGAGAGCTCTGCTGGATGTGTGAAGTATCAGTTTTTCTTCTCCCCTGCCGTTGAATCAGAGAACCATGCTGTATATGCATTGAAAGTGAAGTATCAGGCCTATTTGATTCGGGGTAGTAACCGCCGTAACAAGCCAGCTACTCCCTTCTTTGTGAGTGCAAATCCTTTTTTCCACATTTCCTCTTGCTGTTGAAGCTTAGAGCGATGTTGGAGTCACAGTAAGCATGTGTATGTTTATTTAATAAGGGTATTGACTCCAGGCAGTAGCCATCATTCTGGCGAGTCACCCACTCTTCATTGGCAGCATCTTGACTTTATGGATCCACAGTGTTTATCCCACGCCCCTTTGAAGCCCTTCACAGTTCTGGTCTTCACCACATCCTCCGGAAGGGCATTCCAGGCATCCACCACCCTCTCCGTGAAGAAATACTTCCTGACATTGGTTCTGAATCTTCCTCCCTAGAGCTTCAAATCGTGACCCCTGGTTCTGCTGATTTTTTTCCTACGGAAAAGGTTTGTCGTTGTCTTTTGATCATTAACACCTTTCAAGTATCTGAAAGTCTGTATCATATCACCTCTGCTCCTCCTTTCCTCCAGGGTGTACATATTTAGATTCTTCAATCTCTCCTCATACGTCATCCGATGAAGATCCTCCACCTTCCTGGTCGCCCTTCTCTGTACCGCCTCCATCTTGTCTTTGCTTTTTGAAGATACGGTCTCCAGAACTGAACACAGTACTCCAGGTGAGGCCTCACCAAGGACCTGTACAAGGGAATAATCACTTCCCTTTTCTTACTCGATATTCCTCTCTCTATGCAGCCCAGCATTCTTCTGGCTTTAGCTATCGCCTTGTCGCATTGTTTCGCCGACTTCAGATCATTAGACACCATCACCCCAAGGTCCCTCTCCTGCTCTGTGCACATCAGCCTTTCCCCCCCCATCGAATACAGTTCATTCGGATTTCCACTCCCCATATGCATGACTTTGCACTTCTTGGCATTGAATCTCAGCTGCCATATCTTTGACCACTCTTCCAGTTTCCTTAGATCCCGTCTCATTCTCTCCACTCCTTCCGGCGTGTCCACTCTGTTGCAGATCTTAGTGTCATCCGCAAAAAGACAAACCTTACCTTCTATCCCGTCCGCAATGTCGCTCACAAAGATATTGAACAGGACCGGTCCCAACACCGATCCTTGCGGTACACCACTTAAAACCGCGCTCTCTTTAGAGAAGGTTCCATTTACCATCACACATTGTCTTCTGTCCGTCAACCAATTTGCAATCCAGGTCACCACCTCGGCACTCACTCCCAAGCTTCTCGTTTTATTCACCAGTCTCCTGTGCAGAACCGTATCAAAAGCTTTGCTGAAATCCAAGTATATGATATCAAGTGCTCTTCCTCGATCCAATTCCTTGGTTACCCAGTCAAAAAAGTCAATCAGATTTGTCTGACAGGATCTTCCTCTGGTGAATCCATGCTGCCTCTGGTCCATCAATTCTCCCGACTGTAGATAGTTCACTATTCTCTCTTTCAACAGTGACTCCATTACTTTTCCCACCACTGAAGTGAGGCTAACCGGTCTGTAGTTACCAGCCTCCTCTCTGTTCCCACTCTTGTGAAGCGGGACCACCACCGCTCTTCTCCAATCACTCGGCACCACTCCCGTTTCTAGGGATCTATTGAACAGGTCGCACAGCGGTCCCGCCAGCACATCTCTGAGCTCCCTCAGTATCCTTGGATGAATCCCATCAGGCCCCATGGCTTTGTCCACTTTCAGATTCTTTAGCTCTTCCCATACATTATCTACTGTAAATGGATTTTCCTCTGTTCCGCTTCCCTCCAGTTTCTTGTTGTGTAGAGATGGTCCTTCTCCAGGGTCGTCTTTAGTGAACACAGAGCTGAAGTATTCATTTAATATTTCTACTTGATCTAGCCACGGTCCTAATTTGGAGAGTGCCACTGTTAACTCTGTTAGCTGGGAGAATATTCCTGCTAGTTTTTCATCTAGGGCTGCGAGCATTGCCTCTCGTATTTCTGCGATTGTGGCAGCCGCTCGGGAGGAAGTGCTTTGTTTGGGTGCCGCCACCATTTTTACCTCTGGGCCTTGAGACTTTTCTTTCTCCTTCTTTCCTCCTTTCACTGCCATCAATTGCGGAGAATGCTGCATAAAATGAATGATGGACATGTAATTTAGGCAAGATTGTGAGAGGCTCAGCCGCTGAAGCTGTGATTATTAAAGATAAGGGAGTGTGGCACCCGGAGCCCAGAGCAAAGCGTCCACCCTGGCTCACCACATCACATGACCCCCCCCCATGTTCTAGTTTAAAAGCTGCTCTATTAGTGCCAGCAGCCTGGTTCTACCCTGGTTAAGGTGGAGCCCATTCTTTCGGAATAGTCTCCCCTTTCCCAAAATGTTGCTGAGTTCCTAACAAACTAAAGCCCTCTTCCCTACACCATTGTCTCATCCATGAGCTCTGCCTGCCTCTGGGGTCCTCTGTGTGGAACAGGGAGTATTGCAGAGAATGCTACCCTGGAGATTCTTGATTTCAGTTTTGTACCTAAAATCCTAAATTTGGCTTCCAGACCCTCCCTCTCATGCCTTCCTATGTTATTGGTGCCCACATGTATCATGACAGCCGAGATCCTCCTATCTAGCTGATGCATGGGGTCTGCCACTTTTGCACCAGGCAGGCATGTTTCCAAGCAATCCTCGCATTCATCAGCCATCCAGCTATCTAACATAGTAATGACAGCAGAGAAAGACCAAATAGTCTATCCAGTCTGCCCAGCAATTTGTTTATGGTAGTAACTGCCGCTCTGTGTAAGTTATCCCCTGCATTCTGTTAAGGGTAGTAACTGCTGCTCCGTGCAAGTTACTCCCATGCAGAAATGTTACACCAACCCCCTTTCTTCATTTCTATCCTCAAGCCTTTATGGATCTGCAGTGTTTGTCTCATGTCCTTTTGAATTCATTTACTGTTCTTGTTTTCACCACCTCTTCTGGTGGTGAAAACTCTCTCTGTGAAGAAAGAGTTGTTCTCCTTGGAGTTTTATATCATGACCCCTAGTTCTACCATTTCCTTTCCAATGGAAAAGATTGGAAGTTTGTGCATCATTAATACCTTTCAGGTATTTGAAGTTCCCTGTACATACAGGATCAGTCCAGACGGTGGGTTATGTCCCCGTCCAGCAGATGGAGTCAGAGTAAACTTTGGAGGGTGCTAGTATATAAGCTGGTGCACCCTCCTAGATCCTCAGTATCTCTCTGACTCCAGCAGATGTGAGGACGGGAACCCGTTGTTCCCTCTGACTAGTGGTTCTACACTATATATATATTTTATTCTTATCTCTATCTTTTTTTTGATGGATCAAGCTATATAAAAAAAAAAAAAAAGGTTTTGTTCCTGTCAGAAGGCAGCCGGCTTGGGTTTGGCGCCAATGCACCTCCTGCCATCAGGACTGCCGCTTCCTTTCTCTCTTCCTCGCTCTCTCTTCTTGTGATCGTCAGGGGTAAGCCTGGGGGAGTTTATATATTTCCTTGTGTGTTTTTATTAATTTTCAGCTCAAGTTCGGCGCATTAAGAGGTGGATGCAGGTGGTGCCAGCCTCTCCCCTCCTTTCCTCCGCGGTTTCTCACCTCCCCCGCGGCCCTGCGACGTTTTCATTCCCCGGGGCCGCAGGCGGCACGGAGGTCCCATTCCCCTGCCGCCCCCGGGGTTGAGGGTGATTTGGCAGTCGAGTGAGGGCAAGGCAAGCCCGCTCCTCCCGCGGCACGATCTCCTGCTTCGCCGCTCTCGGCCTTCTGCGTTCGACTTTGGCCTCGCGCGATGCAACGCGCCCGCTGTCCGTCCTGCGGCGGCCCGGGCCAGGGCGCCTCGAGGGACGGTCCTTGCGGCAGGTGCCTCCCTGGGGGGGAGACGAGCACCGCTCCGCCGACAGTTTTGCCGCGGCGCTCGGAGCGCCGCGGGCCTCGGGGAGTAGACCCGCCCCCTTCTTTGGCGGGAGCGGCGGACATTTTAGAACTAGAAGGCAGCGTTGGCTCAGACGCGGAGGAGCCTACAGAAGATTTCTTGCCGCTTGCATCCCCAATCTTGGATTCGGGGTCTCTTCCCTCCACTTCCGGACTCTCCAGGGACCTCTTGCCTCCCCCCCATCTGGGCCGCTCTGTTTTTCGGCGGATTTCGTGGTGCTCATGCACCAGGCTTATTTACAAAGTTTGAATCCGCAGGGGGGGTCAGCTGGCTCTCCTCCTCCCGCTAAGGCTCCCAGGACCTCGGGCACTACGGCGTCGGGACCGGGGGCCGTGGGGGGCGGCCCCAGGTTGCCCCTGAGTATACCTCTATCCCTGGGCGGAATGGCGCCCTCACCGGGCCTGGGGGGGTGACCCAGCGTCGCTCGTGGACGACGATTCGAGCTTGGCTGCGCACTTAGAATGCGATGACCCACGGGTGCTCCGCATTTTTCGCAAAGAGGAATTGGCGGACCTTATTCCACATGTTCTCCAGGAATTGGACCTCGACCCCCCCCATTGAGCCCCCGGGACCCCCGGCTCCCTCCGTAGCCTCCACTACCACCAAAGGGGATCCCGTCTTGGCGGGCCTGCGTCCCCTGGCAAGGACCTTCCCTATTCATGATTCATTTCTCCAGCTTCTCGTGAGGGAGTGGGACAACCCGGAGGCGTCCCTTTGGGTCGGCAGGGCTATGGACAAGCTCTATCCTCTACCGGGTGACTTCCTGGATCTTCTCAAGGTCCCCAAGGTTGATTCGGCGGTGTCCGCCGTCACGAAGAGAACTACAATCCCGGTCACAGGGGGCACTGCGCTTCGAGATATACAGGATAGAAAGCTGGAGGTCGCCCTCAAAAAGATCTTTGAGGTCTCGGCGCTGGGGGTCTGAGCAGCCATCTGTGGTTCTCTTACCCAGAGAGCCGGTCTTCAATGGATTCAACAGCTCCTCACATCATACTGAAGAGGATGTTGAGGAGGTACCCGTAATGGAGAAGGTTTTCATGGGTAATGATTCAGATGGACTGAATCAAATCACGGTGAACCTAGAAGATGTGGTAGGCCTGATTGACAAACTGAAGAGTAGTAAATCACCTGGACCGGATGGTATACACCCCAGAGTTCTGAAGGAACTAAAAAATGAAATTTCAGACCTATTAGTAAAAATTTGTAACCTATCATTAAAATCATCCATTGTACCTGAAGACTGGAGGATAGCAAATGTAACCCCAATATTTAAAAAGGGCTCCAGGGGCGATCCGGGAAACTACAGACCGGTTAGCCTGACTTCAGTGCCAGGAAAAATAGTGGAAAGTATTCTAAACATCAAAATCACAGAACATATAGAAAGACATGGTTTAATGGAACAAAGTCAGCATGGCTTTACCCAGGGCAAGTCTTGCCTCACAAATCTGCTTCACTTTTTTGAAGGAGTTAATAAACATGTGGATAAAGGTGAACCGGTAGATATAGTATACTTGGATTTTCAGAAGGCGTTTGACAAAGTTCCTCATGAGAGGCTTCTAGGAAAAGTAAAAAGTCATGGGATAGGTGGCGATGTCCTTTCGTGGATTGCAAACTGGCTAAAAGACAGGAAACAGAGAGTAGGATTGAATGGGCAATTTTCTCAGTGGAAGGGAGTGGACAGTGGAGTGCCTCAGGGATCTGTATTGGGACCCTTACTGTTCAATATATTTATAAATGATCTGGAAAGAAATACGACGAGTGAGATAATCAAATTTGCAGATGACACAAAATTGTTTAGAGTAGTTAAATCACAAGCAGATTGTGATAAATTGCAGGAAGACCTTGTGAGACTGGAAAATTGGGCATCCAAATGGCAGATGAAATTTAATGTGGATAAGTGCAAGGTGATGCATATAGGGAAAAATAACCCATGCTATAATTACACAATGTTGGGTTCCATATTAGGTGCTACAACCCAAGAAAGAGATCTAGGTGTCATAGTGGATAACACATTGAAATCGTCGGTGCAGTGTGCTGCGGCAGTCAAAAAAGCAAACAGAATGTTGGGAATTATTAGAAAAGGAATGATGAATAAAACGGAAAATGTCATAATGCCTCTGTATCGCTCCATGGTGAGACCGCACCTTGAATACTGTGTACAATTCTGGTCGCCGCATCTCAAAAAAGATATAATTGCGATGGAGAAGGTACAGAGAAGGGCTACCAAAATGATAAGGGGAATGGAACAACTCCCCTATGAGGAAAGACTAAAGAGGTTAGGACTTTTCAGCTTGGAGAAGAGACGACTGAGGGGGGATATGATAGAGGTGTTTAAAATCATGAGAGGTCTAGAACGGGTAGATTGAATCGGTTATTTACTCTTTCGGATAGTAGAAAGACTAGGGGGCACTCCATGAAGTTAGCATGGGGCACATTTAAAACTAATCGGAGAAAGTTCTTTTTTACTCAATGCACAATTAAACTCTGGAATTTGTTGCCAGAGAATGTGGTTCGTGCAGTTAGTATAGCTGTGTTTAAAAAAGGATTGGATAAGTTCTTGGAGGAGAAGTCCATTACCTGCTATTAAGTTCACTTAGAGAATAGCCACTGCCATTAGCAATGGTTACATGGAATAGACTTAGTTTTTGGGTACTTGCCAGGTTCTTATGGTCTGGATTGGCCACTGTTGGAAACAGGATGCTGGGCTTGATGGACCCTTGGTCTGACCCAGTATGGCATTTTCTTATGTTCTTAACAGTTACCACCAGAGGAGGCGGCCCAGGCGGACCGTCTGGAGGCGGTCATTGCTTACAGGGCAGATACGTTGCACGACCTGCTGCGGGTCCTGGCGAGGACCATGGCATCAGCTGTTTCCGCCAGACGCCTTCTGTGGCTCCGGAACTGGGCAGCGGACGCTTCCTTCAAGGCTAGTCTGAGGGCTTTGCCCTTCAAGGGCAGGTTTCTCTTTGGCGAGGACCTCGATCAGATCATCAAGACCCTGGAGGAAAATTCGGTCCACAGATTACCTGAGGACTGTCAGTGTGGCTATCGTCCATCTGCCGGGACTACCAGGACTCGGTACCGTACTCAGAGGCGCTTCCGGGGCTTCAGGCCACAAGGCCCTAGGACACCATCAACCAGGTCACAAACTTGGACTCGGCCCTTTCGGGGTCGCAGACCTTCCAGGGACTCCTCGACTCAGGGAGCCTCTGGCAAGCCTCCTCAATGATGCCAGGCCAGTCCACTCCTCGCTACCCCGGATTGAAGGTCGCATCGCTCTGTTCCACGAGGAGTGGACCAGCATCACCACGGACCAATGGGTCCTAGACATCCTAAGACATGGTTACGCGTTGGAATTTGTTCGGTTCCCCAGAGACCGGTTCATCTTCTCTCCCTGCGGGTCAAGTCTCAAGCGCCTGGGAGTACAACACACGCTGGACAGGCTTCTGGACCTGGGAGCCATCTCGCCCGTCCCCTCAGGAGAGGCGGGCTTGGGGCATTATTCGATTTACTTCGTGGTTCCCAAAAAGGACGGATCCTTTCGTCCCATTCTGGACCTCAAGGAAGTCAACAAGATGCTCCGGATCTCCAGGTTTCGCATGGAAACACTCCGCTCTGTCATTGCTGCGGTGCATCAAGGGGAGTTCCTGGCCTCCCTCGATCTCACAGAAGCATACCTGCATATTCCGATCCTTCCAGCCCATCAGAGGTTCCTTCGTTTCAAAATCTTGAGTTAACATTTTCAGTTCCAGGCGCTGCCCTTCGGGCTGGCGACTGCGCCCAGAACCTTTACCAAGATTATGGTGGTGGTAGTAGCCGCACTCCGAAGGGAAGGCATTCTGGTTCACCCTTACTTGGACGACTGGCTCATTCGAGCGAAGTCTCTGTCGCAGGGACGGGCGGCGGTCGACAGAGTAGTGACCTTCTTGCAGTCCCTTAGCTGGGTGGTGAACTTCAGCAAGAGCAACCTGCTGCCAGCCCAACAGTTGGATTTCCTGGGGGCACGTTTCGACACGGCTCAGGGCAAGGTCTTCCTGCGGCCAGACAAGGCTCAATCACTGCGGGAGCAGATCATCCGGTTTGCTTCTCTTCCGACACACACGGCGTGGGATTATCTCCAAGTCCTGGGCTCCATGGCATTCGCGATCAGCCTAGTACCCTGGGCCTTTGCACACCTGCGGCCTCTGCAAATGTCCCTGCTCTCGAGGTGGAAACCAGTCTCGCGGGACTACCAGGCGATTCTGCCGCTTACGCCGACCGCCAGGTTCAGCTTGAGGTGGTGGCTGAATCCCAGGAACCTAGCTCAAGGATGCCCTTTGGAGACCCCGGAATGGGTAGTGGTCACTACCGATGCCCGTCTGTCCGGTTGGGGAGCAGTGTGTCTCAGGAGCTCAGCTCAGGGACAATGGACGAAGGATCAGTCGACCTGGTCGATCAACCGCCTGGAGACCCAGGGCGGTTCGCCTGGCCCTCGTGCAGTTTCTGCCCCTGATCAGGGGTCGAGCGGTTCGAGTCCTCTCGGACAATGCGACAACGGTGGCTTACATCAACCGGCAAGGGGGCACCAGGAGCCGACAGGTAGCTCTGGAAGCCACTCGCCTGATGGCGTGGGCGGAACGTTTCCTAGATCAGCTGGCGGCATCCCACATCGCCGGGGTGGACAACATCCAAGCAGACTATCTGAGTCGTCAGGTGTTGGATCCGGGAGAATGGTCTCTCTCCGACGAGGCGATGACGCTCATTTCCCGCCGTTGGGGGACGCCCGCAATGGACCTCATGGCGTCCGCCTCCAACGCAAAAGCTACCCGGTTCTTCAGCCGCAGAAGGGAACGCGGCACGGAAGGCGTCGACGCTCTAGTTCTCCCATGGCCTCCTCAGCTTCTACTCTATGTCTTTCCTCCCTGGCCTCTGGTGGGAAAGGTGCTACGGAGGATAGAGCGGCACCGCGGTCGGGTCATCCTAGTGGCTCCGGAATGGCCGCGGCGCCCATGGTTCGCGGATCTCCTCAGCGTGACGGTGGATGGCCCACTTCGGCTCGCGCACCTCCCGCGTCTCCTTCACCAGGGTCCAGTATTTTCGGAGCAGGCGGCACACTTTTGTCTTGCGGCGTGGCTTTTAAAAGGAGGGGCCTCCTGAGCAAAGGCTACGCTCTTCCCGTGGTGGATACACTCCTCAAAGCCCGTAAGTCGTCAACATCGGTCGCCTACGTGCGGGTATGGAAGGTATTTGAAGTTTGGTGCTCGGCGCGGGGTGCTCTCGCGACCGCAGCTTCCCGCCAACAGATCCTGGCGTTTTTGCAGGAGGGGCTAGAGAAGGGTCTCTCCTACAATTCGCTGAGAGTACAGGTGTCCGTGCTCGCTTCGTTGGCTCGCGCCTCGGGAAGGCCAGACCCGTCATTCCATCCGGACATATCACGGTTCCTCAGGGGGGTCAAGCACTTGCGGCCACCGGTGCGTCCTCTTTGTCCTTCCTGGAACCTCAATTTGGTGTTGCGAGCCCTGGGAGGGCCCCCCTTCGAGCCGTTGGGTCAAGCGTCTCTTAAGGACATCACCCTGAAGGCGATTTTCCTGGTTGCTATAGCCTCGGCACGGCGCATTTCAGAACTCCAAGCGCTGTCGTGCAGGGAACCTTTCCTACGATTCACGGACTCCAGGGTTTACATACGAACAGTTCCTTCGTTCCTGCCTAAGGTGGTTTCCTCGTTTCACTTGAACCAGGTAGTGGAACTTCCATCCTTCCCGCCGGACGCCCCGCTGGTCCTTCGGCGCCTGGATGTGAAGAGAACACTTCTCCGCTATTTGGAGGTGACGAATGAATTTCGGGTCTCTGATCATCTCTTCGTACTCTGGTCCGGGGCTAGAAAGGGCCACCAAGCGTCGAAGACTACTATTGCGCGCTGGCTCAAGGAGGCGGTGGCTTCGGCTTACATTGGTTCCGGGAAGGATCCTCCGGCAGGAATCAAGGCCCATTCTCTGCGAGCCCAGGCCACTTCCTGCGCTGAGTCTCAGTTCGTCTCCGCGCAGGAAATCTGTCGGGCGGCAACTTGGAAATCCATCCACACTTTTTCAAGACATTACCGGCTCCATGTACCGGTGGCGGAGTCTGGATCTTTCGGGGACAGTGTGCTTCAAGCAGGGTTCTCAGAGACCCACCCGGTTTAGGGAAGCTTTGGTACATCCCACCGTCTGGACTGATCCTGTACGTACAGGGAAAAGAAAATTACTTCTTACCTGCTAATTTTCGTTCCTGTAGTACTAAGGATCAGTCCAGACGCCCACCCTGATGGTGTTAAATCTAAGGGTGAACCTGCTCGGCTGTTCTCTCCTGTCCTACTGTTTTCTACTCTTTCCCCTCCTGGGGTTCTTGACTTTTGTGTCTTTGTTTCTGTTCGACAGTTCTTATTGCACGTTGCATGATTTTGTTCTAAGTTTGCGTTCTTGTGATTGCGAATATGCTTGATCCATCATCCTTGGTCTGTCCAGTGCTCTGGCTTGGCTTTGATATTCTCGATACTGAGGATCTAGGAGGGTGCACCAGCTTATATACTAGCACCCTCCAAAGTTTACTCTGACTCCATCTGCTGGACGGGGGACATAACCCACCGTCTGGACTGATCCTTAGTACTACAGGAACGAAAATTAGCAGGTAAGAAGTAATTTTCTTGTCTGTATCATATCTCCCCTACACCTCCTCTCCTTCAGAGTATACATATTTAGATCCTTCAGCCTCATCTTGTAGATCTTCTGCAACAGACCCCACAGCATTTTGGTTATCTTCCTCTGGACTGTTTTTATCCTGTCTTTATTCTTTTTGAGATATGGTCTCCAGAAATGAACACAGTACTCCAGGTGTGGCCTCACCAAGCACCTGTTCTAGGACATTATCACTTTGCTTTTCCTACTGGTTATTCCTCTCTCTATGCAGCCCAGAATTTTCTGGCTTTAGCTACCGCCTTGTCACATTGCTTTGTTGCCTTCAGATCAGTGGACACAATCACCCCAAGTTCCCTCTCCCAGTCCATGCACAATAATTGTTCACCCCTATCATATATAACTCTTTTGGATACTGCATTCCAGGTGCCTCTGCCCGCCCCTTTAAAGGAGCTCTGCACTTCGGTTTGTAGTGGGAGATACGCATGTGGCTGGGCCGTTTTTAAAATGTGCTCGGTGCGCGCAAGGGCCAGCCACATTAGTATCTCCCAGTTTTTGCCCGTGCCAAGCTTTGAAAATCTGGGCTTTTAATTGTAAGCCCTTTGGGGATAGGGAAATACCTATAGTACCTGAATGTAATCTACTTTGAATTGTCAAAAAGTGGAATATAAATCAAATCAAATAAAGACCCCAGCAGCTGATCAAAAGGAGTTTTGTCCACCAGGAGGGCGTGGACCTGTCAATAGAGTGGAAGGAGCAGAGAAGGAGATGCCAACAGCAGAACCCCTCCTCCCTTACAACCTCCCTTACCGAGCCAGTTGTATTTCTTCACATAGGTGAGTCAGGGTATAGTGGGAAGCAAGAGAAGAGAATGGGAGGGTAACTGTATTAGATAAAAGAAAACACAGAGGTTCTTTCTCTTCTATATGATGGTATATTTTGGGTGGGGCTAATACCCACAAGTAGCTAAAAGTACTAGTTGATGCCTTGTAAAACTTGTATTTAGTTGTGTAGTCCAGTGATGCTCAACTAGTGTGTCACAAGCATGAGTAGGTATGTCACACACTTACTGGTCTCTTGCTGGCCCAGCTGCTCTTCTCTCCCTCTCCTCCAACCCAGCAAGAGGCAGACATTTTTCCACTAACCCTGCTGATGTTGCCACCTGGGTTATCATAACTTTGAAGCCTGGGTGGGAATGGCAGCAGTATTAGTGGAAACTGGCAAAGGCGATATGGCCTCTTCTCACCACCCCCCCCCCCCCCCTTGGCCCAGAAGTGGAAGTGATGTGCAGAGGGATGTGAGGGAAGAAGAAAGGGCCATGCTGCATTTAAAAGTAGCTGCAGCATTGGCTCCGAGCAATAATATGGGCCTATAGCAAAATGAGGAGCAGCCAGCAATCAGCAACAGGAGACAGCAGCCAATGGGATGGACAAGGAGGCTGCAGTAGCTGCTATTTGTATGTCGGATGGGGGTGGGGGTAATGAGTGAAAGAGAATGAACGAGCATGTGTGTGAAAGAGAGTGTGTGTATAAGCATGTGTGTATAAGCATGTGTGTGTGAGAAAACGTGTGTGATTGATAGCATGTATGTAAGTGAAGAAAGCATGTGTGTGACAGCATATGTAAGTGTGAGAGAGAGCATGTGCGTAAGTAAGAGCATGTGTGTGATTGAGAGACTGGTCAGGGAGGTGACTGGTATATGTATGAGAGAGAGACAGACTGGTCATGGAGTTGTGACTGGTGTGTGTGTGTATGTGAGACAGAGAAATTGGTCGTGGACTCTAAGGAAGAGGACTGTGAGGACAAAGCTTCAGCAACCACTGCTGCTTCTGGTGTGTGCTATTGGTCTGCAAGGGAAAGGAGTAGGAGAGTTGCTGAAGAAGGTAAATAAAGATGGCTTTTTAAGTTTATTTTTCTTGATTGACTGCCATTTCAATTATTGGATATTATGTGTTGTCTGCTGTTTTGAAATATTTTATTGGTGTTTGGGGTATTTTTAATAATATTTTTGAGTTTTTAATTATTGGAGTTCATTCTAGTCATTTATTCATCATTTAATAAACATTTATTCTGTTTATTAGTATAGTTTTACAATTAGTATTTTATATTTCTTGATTTTGTTTGATGTTATATGAGACGTATAAATGTGCAGACAAAAATTGAGCTGGAAACCACAAGAAAGCCATACACTGAATGCAGTTCAACAATGGAAAAAAAAAAATTTAACGTTATGGTCATTTTATTCTGTATTTAGTGAGCGTCTCTCTGTGTTCTGCATGTGTAACCAAGGTAAGGGTATTCTGCAAACATGTAACTTCTGTGTAGGGATCTATAGCAACTTGGCTTGTTCTGTTTCCTAATAGGAGGTGTATTGGTGTTTAGTGCCTGGTTTAATATTTGTAGTGTTGTCTTTTCATAAGTAGGTTTGTTACTGTTTGTATGTTCCATAATGCAGTTTTAATTTTGAGCTGATTAGTTTGTTTGCATTATTGCTAATTCTAGGAGTATGTTAGGTGTTAGATTTCTGTTTCCATTTCTCCAGTTTTACACTGTATGCAGAGTAGCTTTTTTGGGTTTCTACTCCTGCTTCTGTCTCCATATTTATCATTTGTTGTTTTTCTATATTTCATGAAAGTCGGTTTTGTGTATGTGATCAAAGTGAATTATTTTATTAGCATGTAGACATTTGAATCAGTCTTATTTGTTATGTTTTCTCAATAGGACATGCATTGGTGATGAGTTGCTACCTTTTCATAAGTTGGGCTATTGCACATAGTAGAGGGTGTTTGTGTTGTTGTTATTGAGATTACATTAGAATCAGAATATCTTTTTTGTATGGTCAATTGTATGGGGAATGTCCTTCTTCTACTCTGCATCCATTTTTGGTGGTCAGGGGGGTTCCCATGGATGCAGAGAATATTTACATTTAGCCCCATGACAGTCGTGTGTTCAGTGTGTTATGCATGTAAGAACCATCTGTCAGATGTTTTCCGACAGAAAATAGGTTGAGAACTACTGGTGTAGGCTGAGACTAATATCTGCAGTTAGATAAATATGCTGTTTGATGCCATGTAGAAATGTGTCTAGCATAATAAAATGTTGTACATATTTCTTTTTACTGCCAACCCTCTTTATAGGCCCATATGTTTTTTAGGTTATTTGAGGACAAGCAGGATGACAAAATGTCAAAATTTCTAGAACTTTGAGTCTCACTGGGCATGCTCATGGCATGACATTACACCAAGTGTCCACGTAGGGTCCTTTATTTATTTATTTATTTATTTATTTTTTTAAAAGTTTTATATACCGACATTCATCAATGATATCACATCGGTTAACAGCGTAACAAGAAACTAGTGCCTGTGGCGGCGCTTTACATCGAACATGTTTAACATAATACAATTGAAACATATTGAAACATTATAACTAGAGAGTAAAGGAAAGGTAGGGGAAATAAAGATTAAAACTAAAATTAAAATAACATATTTACAAAAGGGTAAAAGAGGAAACAAGGAGGGGGGGAAGTGACAGAAGATAAAAGTTAGGTTAATAAATTATTGTAGGCAAAGTTTGCAGGTATATACAATATGTACAATTATAGGGGCGGATTTTCAGAGCCTTGCTCGCGTAAATCCGCCCAAAACCGGGCGGATTTACGCGAGCAGGGCCCTGCGCGCCGGGAAGCCTATTTTACATAGGCCTCCCGGCGCGCGCAGAGCCCCGGGACTCGCGTAAGTCCCGGGGTTCTCGGAGGGGGGCGTGTCGGGGGGCGTGTCAGGGGGCGGGCCCGGTCGTCGCGGCGTTTCGGGGGCGTGTCGGCAGCGTTTTGGGGGCGGGTACGGGGGCGTGGCTATGGCCCAGGGGCGTGGCCGCGCCCTCCGTACCCGCCCCCAGGTCGCGGCCCGGCGCGCAGGAGGCCCGCTGGCGCACGGGGATTTACGCCTCCCTCTGGGAGGCGTAAATCCCCCGACAAAGGTAAGGGGGGGTTTAGACAGGGCCGGGCGGGTGGGTTAGGTAGGGGAAGGGAGGGGAAGGTGAGGGGAGGGCAAAGGAAAGTTCCCTCCAAGGCCGCTCCGATTTCGGAGCGGCCTTGGAGGGAACGGGGTAGGCTGCGCGGCTCGGCGCGCACCAGCTATACAAAATTCATAGCCTTGCGCGCGCCGATCCAGGATTTTAGTGGATACGCGCGGCTCCGCGCGTATCTACTAAAATCCAGCGTACTTTTGTTTGCGCCTGGAGCGCAAACAAAAGTAGGCTATTCGCGCGCCTTTTAAAATCCGCCCCATAGGGAATAAACATAATTTAACAATTGTGCAGGGAGGGGGAGAAGGAGAGGAGAAGGGGGGGGAGGAGAGATAGGAAGGGGGGTAGGGTAACACAGAAGGGAGGGAGGGGAGGTAGGGTGTATGCTTTAGTGAAAAGCCAGGTCGAGAGGGGAGACTCACACACTATTAGTAAAAGCAAGGTCGAGGGGGGAACAGAGAAGGGGGGAACATAGATGAGAGCAAGGAGAATTTAAGTGTATGCTTTGGTGAAGAGCCAGGTCTTAAGCTTTCGCTTGAAAGTTTTTGAGCATTCTTCTTGGCGAAGTTCGACTGGCATTGTGTTCCAGAGGATGGGCCCGGCGATCGATAGCGCACGGGCTCTCGTGGAGGTTAATTTGTAGAGTTTGGGCGAGGTGGTGGGCATGGTGGCAAGATGAATGTGTCTAGTGGGTTTATTAGATTGGTGAAATCGGAAGGTGTCATTAAACCAATTCATTTCGGGATTGTACAAGGCCTTATGAACGAGAGAGAGAGCCTTATATTGTATACGTGAGGCTATGGGGAGCCAATGTAGATCTTTTAGGACAGGTGTGATGTGATCGTGTCTGTGTGTGTTGGTCAAAATCCGGGCTGTAGTATTTGAAGGGGGTGGATGGCGTTATTCGGTAGTCCGAGGAGGAGGGAATTACAATAGTCTGTTTTGGCAAAGATAATAGTTTGTAGGACCGTACGGAAGTCAGGGGGATGAAGAAGAGGCTTAAGTTTCTTAAGGGTGTGAAGTTTAAAGAATCCATCCTTTAGTATATTACTGATGAATTTCTTCAGTGTGAAGTGACCATCAAGAAAGATTCCCAGATCACAGACTTGTTGAGCAAATGGGATGTGTGGTAGGGGGGAGGAGTTAAGTTGGTTTTGTGGTGAGATAAGCATGATTTCAGTTTTAGTGGTATTAAGAGCTAAGTGGATGGAAGATAGGAGATTGTTTATGGATTGGAGAGTATCTTTCCAGATATCCATGGTTTTCGAAAGAGAGTCAGTAATGGGGATGAGCAACTGAACATCGTCAGCGTATATATAGTGAGGAAGGTTGAGGCTGGAGAGGAGGTGACAGAGGGGTAAGATGTACATATTGAAAAGGGTTGAGGAGAGGGATGAACCTTGTGGGACACCTTGCTTGAGGGGTATAGCCTTGGAAACATGGTTTCCTAGCTGAATTTTGAAATTTCTGTTACTGAGGTAGGAGTTGAACCAATTGAGGGCAACCCCTGTGATGCCAATTTCAGTTAATCGCTGTAGGAGAATGGAGTGGCTGATGGTATCAAATGCAGAGGAGATATCAAGAAAGGCAAGAATATAAGATTGTCCTTTCTCGAAGCCTTTGAGTATATGGTCTGACAGAGAGAGTAAAAGAGTCTCAGTGCTGTGAGATTTCCGAAAACCGTACTGAGCAGGTGCAAGAATGTGGTTGTCATCGAGGTATTCAGTGAGTTGTTTGTTAACGGTTTTTTCGAGGAGTTTGGAGATGAAAGGGAGATTGGAGATGGGGCGGTAATTGGCTAGATCAGAGGGGTCTAGTTTGGGGTTTTTTAGAATAGGTTTGACGATAGCCTGTTTGAGGGGGACAGGTACCTGTCCAGAATTAATGGACAGGTTGATGATGTTTGTTAAGGTCTCTCGTCTTTTTTTTCTCTAACTTTTAGTATGTGTTTTCAATCAAATTCTGTCTTTTTTTGGCTGTTCTTCGCAGGGTCCCACAGTCTCTCCTTCATAGTTCCCTAGTTAATGTTTTTCAGCTGCCTAGGGAACTATAAGGAAGTTTCCATTCACTGTTTTTCCCCTAGTGTGGTGGGGCCTCTGCCACCATTGAATTCAATTTTGTGTTCTTTCTATTTCTTTCCAGCATGTCTTTGGGATTCCAGTATTGCCCTCAGTGTGGCAGGACTATGTTTACCACAGATCCCCATGATAGATGTGTCCTGTGCCTGAAGGCATTGCATGACATCTAGGGGTGCTGCAAGTGTTGGAGAGATGACCCGAAAAGGATGATGGTCCTGGTTGTAACTCATGGATAATCTGTTCGGGTACAGGAAACACCAGTCCATCAGCATCAGAAGCATTGACACCAAAGGACCCTGGAACTTCTCTAATGGCAGATACACTATTAGCATCAGTGAGGACCAGTGGTTCTCTTGGCATTAGTGGCTGGTAAGAATCCTCCCGGTTGAAGAAGTCTGGTTTCTCATCTTCGACCTCGGCATTAAGGAAGACCCATGCCGATCATCAAGGGAAGCCAAAGAAGCATCAGTATCTATCCCCATCAGTGCTCAATGCCAGGAATGGGGATGGTCTGGCTCCAAGGACAAGGACAGCTCATCCTGTAAGAATTCTGGGTGCTCATGATAGTCTCCATCGTTCCTGGTGTCAACCAACAATCAGCTTCTCTATTCTAGAGGGGGATGTAGCCAGCCATCCTGCCTTCCAATTGGTGTTGGCATCAGTGATTTTTGAGGAGGAACTGGAAAAATGGGTCCAGCAGGCTGTGCAAAAGCTGATACAGGGCTTCATTGTCAACACATCAAGGACACCGAGGTTGGAATCAACAATCCTCAAGCCACTGCTCAATTTCTTTCAGGTGCTCACTGGTGTTACATCGATGCCAGCACCAGTGTCACTGCCCGCTCTATCACTGGTGCCTGGAGGAGCATTGAGGTTGATGGCAGTCATCCTATTGCTGATCTCCGGTTCCTCAGGAGAGGAAGCTTCACCAAGAAGCCGGAGCTCCTCTGGGTCCAGATCCATACAATAAGTTGCTGCAGTCTGTGACCCACTGGCTAAGGACAGAGCATAGAGAGAGCCCTCGGTACTCATAGGAGCATGGTTGTGAATACAGAGATGTTTCTGAGGAAGAGATGCCTACAGGTTTCCTCTCTGACCCCTCTTCTCCACCAGAGAAGAGGTGTTTGCTGGAGGACTTCACCTTTGCAGGATTTGTAAGAGCAATGGTAGAAGCCATTCCATTCACATTGCAGAAAGAGGAAGAGTCCAAGAACAAAATGTTGGACATCCTCCAGTTCATGGAGCTCCCCAAGGAGATCATGGCAGTCCCAGTTCATGAGATCCTGCAGGAGGTCCCGAGCAGGATGTGGGAGAACCCCCCTTACAGTGGCTTCCATAAATAAAAAGGCAGATGCATCCTATCTCATCCAGAAGGCTCCCAGATTCTACATGCGTCAATTGCCACATCGGTCGGTCATTATCGAATCCGCTCTCTGAGGCCAAGAGGTCTAGAACCCATTCCTCATTGTCCCAGGGAGGGATCCTAGAGCCATGTATTCTGTTAGGAGAAAAGCTTTTCAAGGAGTTATACCCATTGCCCACATGGGCCAGTATATGCAGAACAAGTGCAGGGGATGGCCAAGCAGCTTCCTCAAAAGCAGCAAGATTCCCTACAGTCACTGTTGGAAAACACAGGGTCCACTTGAATTACAATGTTTTCAAAGCAGTATTGAAAATCTCTGCCATGGGGCTAGGAACTTGCAGACTCACTTGGCTGCAGGGTTCAGATCTCTGTTTGGCAGTGCAGAAAAGCCTTGCTGATGTGCCTGGCACTGAAGAGAATCTCTTTGGAGATAGGGTTAAGGATGCAGTGGCACAAATCTGTGATCACTGTGCAATGCTCCAACAACTCTCCACAGCTACTTCAAACCTAGCTTCCTCATCCAGGTAGTACCCAAGGTTGGGGCCAAGGAAGCACTTCTTTTGCTCGAAGAGGTATTATCTTCTTCCCTTTCATAGCAGGCCTCTTGTGCCCATCCAAGGTAGCAGAGGGTGTCTTAACCCCAGATGGTAACCCAGTCAACTTCTGGGTTGGGATTTTGATTGGATTGCAGAGAGTATGGCCAGGATTCCTCTACCCATGCCCAAGGACATTACAGTTGGGGGCAGGCTGTGATTTTATGTAAACCGGTGACCCAGTGTAACCTCGGATGTGAGGGTCCTCAGCATTATTAGAAGAGGGTACAAATTAAACCTATTGGTTGTACATCAGATTGGCCCCCGGACGCATCTTAGGGTCAGTTCCTGAATCAGGAACGGCTTCAAAAAACGTTCTCCCTCATGAGTGCCAGAGAGGATGGGGATTCTACTCCAAGCTTTTCCTAATTCCAAAGAAAACAGGGGGCCTCCGTCCCATTCTAGACCTAAGGGCCTTGAATAAATTTATCAAGTGAGAATTGTTCAAAATGTTTCCCTTTATTTCTGTCCTTCAAAAAGGAGAGTGACTGTGCTCCCTCGATCTGAAAGATACCTATACTTACATAGATAGAGTTCTCGGTCACAGGAAGTATCTCTGATTTTTGATGGTAAACCAGCACATACAGTATCGCATTCTGCCTTTTTGGCTAGCATCTGCCCCATGTAGCTTCATAAAATGCCTTGCTGTGGTGGCGGCATACTAGGTGCATGTGTTTCTCTATCTGGACGATTAACTGGTCAAGAGCACATCTCAGGCTGGAGCCAAGGAATCAATGCGCAAGACAGTCCAAGTGCTAGAGTTACTAGGGTTCATTATCAACTACCCCAAGTCTCACCTCAGCCCATCGCCTTGATTGGAGTTTATCAGAGCCCTGCTAGACATGACTTAGGCCAAGATCTTCCTTCCATAACAAAAGGCTGCAGTGGAGGAAATTTAAGAGTCAGTAGTCATCAGCTTGGCACATGTTGAGGTTATTGGCCTTCATGGCGTAAACTGTGCACGTGACTCCCATGGCACATCTTTATGTGAAAAGATCCTAGTGGTCCTTGAGATCTCAGTGATTTGGGCTTCATGGCGTAAACTGTGCACGTGACTCCCATGGCACATCTTTATGTGAAAAGATCCTAGTGGTCCTTGAGATCTCAGTGATTTCAGGCCACGCAAGATCTGAGAGACAGCATCCAAATCACCCAACTGCTCAAGGACTCTCTGACCTGGTGGCAGGACAATTTCAACCTGGTCAAGGGGCATTCCTTTCCAGATTGCTTCATTCTAAATTGTCCTCACTAGTGGATGCACCCTGGGGAGCTCATGTAGATGGCCTCTGTACCCAGAGTTCTTGGTCCACTCAGGAGCAGTTGCACCAGATCATTTTCCTGGAGCTCCAGATGATATAGTATGCTCTAAGGTCTTTCCAAGATTCACTATCTAACAAAGTTGTTCTTGTCCAGACAGCAATCAGGTGACAGTATATTACCTCAACAAGCATGGAGGTACAGGTTTGTACCTTCTGTGTCAGGTGACTGTCCAGCTGTGGGGCTGGGCCATCTCTCACAGAATGATTCACAGAGCCACTTACTGGCCAGTGTGGATAACGTGTTGATGGACAAACTGAGTCAGTCCTTGCAACCACATGAATGGTCCCTGAAGAAAGGAGAGGTGAAGCTGATTTTTCACCAATAAGGAACTCCTGAGGTGATCTGTTTGCATCTCTTTGGAACAGGAAGGTCCCACGCTTCTGCTCCAAGAAGAGGACGTTTGGCAGACTAGCCTCTGTGATGCCTTTGACCCTCATTGGGGACAGGGATCATCAGTATGCATATCCTCTATGTCCGCTGGTAATGAAAATATTGTTGAAGGTTAGAGAAGACAGGGGGACCATGATGCTCATAGCCTTCTTTTAGCTGAGACAGATCTGGTTTCCACTCCTCCTGGCAATGTCCATCAGGGAACCAATTAGTCTGGATGCTTACCTGGATATCATCACTCAGGATCAAGGCTGTTTGCACAATCTTAACCTCAAGGCTCTGTTGCTTACCGCTTGAATGTTAAGAAGTTGACTCTGCAACCCATTGTTTTGTCTGAGAATGTGTCTCATTTTTTGTTAGCTTCAAGAAAGGATTCCACTAGGAAATCTTATGGACTGAAGCGGAGGAGGTTTACTGTGCGGTGTGAGCAAAAGACCTCAGATCCTTTCTCCTGTTCAACACAAAAATGGCTTGAGTACTTTCTACATTTGTTTGAGGTAGTCTCAAGACCAATTCTGATAAGGGTCCACCTTTGTTCAACTGGTGCTTACTATCACCATGTAGAAGGCAAGCCCATCTCAATACAGCCTCTAATTGTCCATTTCATGCAGGGTCTGTTTATATGAAGCCTCCTATCACACCTCCTGCTGTGCTGTGAGACCTCAGCGTGGCTTTGTCCTAGCTGATGAAAGCTCCCTTTGAGCCACTACATTCTTGTGACCTGAGGACCTGACCTGGAAGGTTGTATTTATTCTCCAGTAATTTAGGCTGTAGTAATTTAGGCTCTAATAATTTATTCATCTTAGACAAAGTTTTATCATAGTAGAATGGCCCTGTGTACCCAACCTAAGTTCTTGCCTAAAGTGATCTCAGAATTCTATCGTAACCAGTCAATCATCCTTTAAACATTTTTCCCCAGGCCACATGTCCACCAAGGTGAACAATCGCTGCACAGTTTGGCCTGCAAGAAAACCTTGACCTTCTACTTGGAGTGGAATGAAGCCCATAGAAATTCACCCAACTTTTTCTTTTGATCCAAGCAAACTAGGAATCACCGCTGCCAAACAGATTATTTCCAATTAGCTAGCAAATTGCATCTCCTTCTGTAGCTCAGTTGGGATTGAATCTGGTGGGCCATGTTAGCGCTCATTCTGTCAGTAGCTCATTTACGATCAGTTCCCATGAAGGAGATCTGCAAGGCTATGACATGGATTTCTCTCACTCATTCACACTGCATTATTGTCTAGACAAGAATAGCCAGCGCGACAGTAGGTTTGGCCAATCTGTCTTTCGGAATTTGTTTGAGGTGTAGAACCCACCTAGGGCCCATTGTTTTGATTTCAGGCTGCACCTCCCCCCTTAGATTTAGTATAAATAACAAAAAAGGCTTATTGCAAACAAAAATGTTGTCCATTGCACTGGTTTTATTGTTGCATCTTTTTTCCAAGTGACTAGGGATGACCCATGTGTGAGGACTGCCATCTTGCTTGTCCTCAGTGAAAGCAAAGGAGGAAGGAGAAAGTGACTCCAGTGGGCATGCAACTTAATACATTTCTTGACTAGCAGGATGTCAGTCCTCACGACTCCACCCATCTCCCATGGAGTTAGGTTCTCCTTCCTTATTTTTCCTATTTGCTAAAAAGAGACTGAAGGGACCCTGTGTGAACACATGGTATAATGGCATGCTATGAGCATGCCCAGTGAGGCTCAATCATAGTTCTAGAAATTTTGATATAGTTTTTCCAAGCTGAGCTCCATAGGATGATGTCACCCATGTGTGAAGACTGACATCTTGCCGTCCTTGGAGAATACCTGTTACAGGTAGACAATTCTGCTTTTTCCTGGGGTGAAGGGAGGGAGATCCCACCCACTAATACTACCTTCCCCAGGTGGAGGCACCAGGCACCAAACAAGAACCAATGAAGTCCAACTGAGGTAGGGCGGGCTTCCATTAGGTCGGAATCTGTATATAATCTGCAGTTCAGTTATTGCAACCACACTACTTTATATTTCCTGATAATGCCATCTTTTGCTCCTTTGAATTGTAACCCGAAGAATAAAGTATTTATTAAGTTGGTCCAATAAAATGTATCACCTTATATATTTTATTTGTTTTCTGTGTTAACCTTTATTTCTGTGCATTCTCCATTATCACAGAGATTTGTTTTAGTTGCTCATAATCATGACCATCAAAGAATGTTTCCAGTAAGTATGTTCCCAATATCCTTCTCAGTAAAGACTGAAACAAAGAATTCAGTTTTTCTGCTATTTCCTGAGCACCCTTTTTAGCCTTTAGTCATCTAGCAGCCCAACTGACTCCCTCGCAGGCTTTTAGCTTCAAACATACTTGTAAAAGATTTTATTATTAGATTTGGGCTCTCTGGCATTCTTCTTTTCAAATTCTCTCTTGGCCTGTCTTAACTTTAATTTGCCAGTATTTATTATGCTCTTTCCTATTTTCTTCGATTGAGTCTATTTCCATGCTCTTTTGGCTTTAAGAAAAGGTGGTGCAAGCTTGTCTCGCGCCACCACCACCAATAACATGGGACAAGGGCAGAAAGTGAGGTTAGCGTGGAGGAGGGGGGGGAGCAAGGGTAACCAATGGCAGTGGCAACAATTTTGAATTGCTGCCTTGCCATTGGTTGCCCTGCTGGTGCGCCAAGTTTTAGAAGGGAGTTAAGTCAGTCAGGAAACAGCAGCGAGGCAAGCGGCAGGTTTCTGCTTTTGCTCCGGTGGTGATTCCTGGCTGTTTTTTGCTTTTTGGGCAATTTTTCTGGCAGTGGGGGTTTTGTGAGAGTAGGGAGGATGAAGAGAGCGAAGGCCAGATCGTCAGCTCCCCCTCCGGAGGTGGCAACGGTAAAGAGAAGGCAGCTATCGGCGGTGATGCCTGGGTCCCGGGCCCGGCCCCCCCCCCCCCCCTTGAGGTTGGCAGCGGTGAGTAGAACACGGCCCGGGGCTCCGCTGAGCCAGGCAGCCCTGGCGGGTGGTCCCCCCTCCTGTTTTTTCGGACCCAGGGTTTTTTCGGCCTGGTCGCTCCCCCTCTTCCGATTCAGGGGAGAGTGGCCCTGAATCGGCAGACCCCCCCCAGTTTGTGCGCTTGCGGCAAATTCCGGCCCGCCTTCACCCACCTCCTCACTGCCCGGGGAGGCAGCCGAGATTTCCATGGATGCGTTGTGTGGTGAGGGTTGGTTGCTGCCTGATCCCCCGGTCGGCCCCGCTCACGTGCAGCATAGTGCTCCTGCGGTCCCGGGGCGTCTGGTTGGCTATAGGGCCGCGGCAGCCGAGGCAGCCTCGGGGGCGTGCAGGGGCTCCAAGAAGGGGCAGAGGTCCGTTGCTTCCGAGGCAGTCAAGAGTGCTGTTGTTAAGGGGAATTCCCCTACGAGTTGCAGGAGGAGCCTGGTGCAAGGGGGAGGAAGGACGCCCATATATGGAGGGCAGTCAACTTCTGTGCCTCCTGCTGTCACGGCAGCCCAGCGAAACCGCAGGCCAGTGGAGAGGGAAAGTAGGAAAGGTAAGCAGCTGGTTGGGAGGCAGGCATCAGGGGCGGGGGGGGGGCAGGAGCCGCAGCGCGGTGGGGACTGAATGGGTCCCCCCCTCCCGGTGTTGAAGCACCCTTACCTTACGGCAAGGGGTGTTGGGCGGTCCGGCAGCAGCCCTGATCACGGACATCCTGGGGTACTATGTAGGCTCCCGGTTCGAGTCTAGCCCACAGTTTGTAGGGGGGAGGGAGGATGGCGCATGAGGGGTTTGGGGGTTTAGCCGATGGAGTTGGGGAGTGAGTATGGGGAGGAACTGTTTCAAGGGGTCAGAGAGCGGAGCAACCGGGGGAGGGGCGGGCCGAGGGTTGGGAAGGCGGGTTCCCGGCGGCGGGTGCGATGGGAAAAGGGAGAGGAGGTAAAGATTTGGCAATGAACAGAGGGGGGGGGGGAGCAGGAAAGGGGCTTTTTTCCAGATGAGACTGAGGAAGTGTTCCCAGGGACGTCACGGCAAGAGGCCTGGAGAGAACAGGAGTTCCCAGCGGAGCGAGAGGCCACGGCGTCCAGACGAGTGATGTCGGTGGGGCATCCAGTGGATGTCACGGACGGCGGTGCAGTGGGCGCGGGAGCAGGTATGACAGCAAGGAGAGAAGAGCAAGAGGGTAAGGGGCCTGCCAGGAAGAAAAGGAGGTCAAGGGTTAGCAGTTCTTCCAGTTCATCTTCGTCATCTTCGAGTTCAAGTGACTCAGGACCAGGACAGCGTACAGTGTTAGGGGAGGGGCCCAAGCAAGACATGGGACACCCGACATTGGCTTCGCTAACAGAATTATGGGAAGAAGTGCCGAGAAGCATTTAGTTAGGAGGATTCGCAAACATAAATTTGTGAATATTTTCTAATTATTAGAGGGAAGACGGAGAGGGAGAAAGGACAAAAAGAAAGGTAAAAAGAAGAATAAAAAAGATGGATCGGGGCCTAAAGTTTAAAAAAATATAGTAAATTGCGTACGGGGTTTCTTACGACTGGCTAGTGTAGTAAGCCACTTTGACCCGACCCAATACAGGGCCTTGCTATTCTACGCGGACAGCATACTGGGGGCGTTCAAAGATTACGAAGGTTGGGCTTGGCTCAACTACGATGAAAAGTTTCGAGACAAAATGGCGGGGAATAGGTTTATGTCCTGGGGTTCTCAGGACATTCATCTGTGGCTAACCCAGACGAACAAAGGGGTCGGTGTAACCAAGAGTGTTGGGGTAGGGGGAGGTGTGAGCAGTAATTCAGTAGGATATGGGGCCAGTGGTGGTAAGAGTGGTTCCTTTTCTGGATCAGGGAGTGCTAGGAAGTTGGAGTCGGGCAGCAAGTTTATGGGGGGAGGGTCTGACATCTGTTGGAGGTTCAACAAGCTCATATGCTTGTTCTCTGTGTGCAAATTCCGGCACACGTGCGCCTCATGCGGAGGAGCGCATCCGGCCACAAAGTGCTCTCAAGGGCAGAATACTGCCATTACTAAGGGTGGAAAGCTATGATGTCTTGGACCAGAAGGCGGATTCACCGGTTGTGGTCTCTGTGTTAAAGGAGTGGTTACAGTGTTATCTGGATGCAGTTGTGGCTTCTTTGTTGAGTGTTGGTTTTAGTGTGGGCTTTAGTATCCCTTACGAGGGTCCGGAGGGTGAGGGGCGAGCGAGGAATGCTAGATCGGCGTACCGAATGGCGGACGTCACCTGGGAGAAGTTGCAGGCGGAAATTCAGTTGGGGAGAGTGGTGGGGCCTTTTGAGGTTCGGCCATTTGACCGGATGCATTTGTCGCTGTTAGCAGTCATCCCAAAGAAGGCGCCGGGCAAGTTTCGGTTGATTCTGAACTTATCATATCCCGAGGGATCATCGGTCAATGACTTTATTCCGCGAAGTCAGTGTACAGTGAAATATGCTTCTTTTGATGAAGCAGTAGCGTTAGTCCATGGTGCGGGACCGGGGGCTTTGTTAGCCAAAGCAGACGTAGAATCAGCGTTCTGGCTATTGCCGATTAACCCGCTGAGTTTCCCCTTGTTGGGTTTTGTTTTTGAAGAACATAAGAAAATGTTATACTGGGTCAGACCAAGGGTCCACCAAGCCCAGCATCCTGTTTCCAACAGTGGCTAATCCAGGCTACAAGTACCTGGCAAGTACCCAAAAACTAAGTATATCCCATGCCACTGATGCTAGTAATAGCAGTGGCTATTTTCTAAGTCAATTGGTGGTCAAAACAATTTTTGTTGGATAAAACCCATTTTATTTATATCGATTTTTTGAATATATCTATTAATATTTCCACCATAAACAGTAAACAAGATAAAGAGACAAAGATTAATAGTTGAGTAAACTTAAATTTACAACTTCTACCAACCAACCTGGTCTCCTTTCGAAGTACATCACATAACCAAACAGTGGCATCTGAGGCTTCACATATCCAAATGTCAATCATTAAGAACCTGGCTATGTGCCACATGAGCAAGGATTGGATATTAGGTGACCAAATGTTCAGAAAGAATCTCTTAAACTGAAAGTCACCAAATGTGCAGACTTATTTTTCCATTACCAATAGTTGATGTAAAGTATTCCTCCATTTATTTAAAATATTTCTATACCGCCTATCAAAATTTCCAAGCAGTTTATAAATGCAACATTCATAAAAAAAAAAAAAATTAGAACGATCTCTAATACTGGTACTGGTCAGTATACATGTGGCAGAATTCTGGATGATCTGAAGTGCTCAAATTGCATTTGCTGGAAGCCCCAAAAATGAGGTACAGTAATCTAAGCCTGACAGGACCAGAACTTGCAGTACTGACTGGAAGAACTGTGGGTACAACATTGGCCTCAATCAAAAAATCATCTGCAGATTTGTGAGGCAAGACTTGCCCTGGGTAAAGCCATGCTGACTTTGTTCCATTAAACCATGTATTTCTATTCTTTTTATTGGTATGGTTTTACTATTATGATTGATATTTAATATTTCTTAATTTTGTTTGATGTTTTATGAGACATGGTGATGTTTCCATTGTTGCACTGCATACAGGGTTTGGCATGTTGCAGTTTCCAGTTCAGTTTTTGCATGCATGTTACATTTTTATGCTCACTTTATTCTCTATTTGGTGAGGTTTTGCATGTGTGACGAGGTGAGGTATTCTGCTAGCTAGCATGTAGTTTCCTTGTAGGGATCACTGTTCCCCTCCCCCCATCCTTCTCATGTTTGTAACTTCTGTGAAGCAACCTGAACTTGTCCTTAATGTCTCATCCAACAGATTAATGGCTTAAATTACTATCATGTTCATTCTCTTATGTTAAACTTGATTGGTTTATTATAGTTACAATAGTTATATTTTGGTATATGGAAACTTGATAAATGTAAAGCTTAAAGCTGCTAATTATTTACATATTCTTTAAAACGGTTAATTGTAAAATCTGTTACTAATTTATTTTTTACTGTTTAATTTTTGTATAAACTGTTTAATGTAAAGCCTGTTGCTAAAATTAAGGTTGTCTGTAAACCGAGGTGATGTATATCTATACGTACCACGGTATATAAGAATCTCGAAATAAATAAATAAATAAATAATAGCCTGGACAACTCTATTTTCCTAATAGGGAGTGTATTGGCGAGGAGGGGAGAGATATTTTTCTCTACTCCTTTTTATAATTTTCTTTTGATGTGAGAAAAAATATATTGATTTACACACATAAATTGACTGAAAACTATCCTCCGACGATGCAGGTAAACGTGTACTTTTAGCCGTATTTAGATGAGGCATTTTTGAAGGCTGTCTGTAGGTCAGGGAAGAAAAGCACGAGTATAGATTGTACTTTAAAAGCTTTGCATGTTATTTTCCATTAAAGTGATCTCACAAAAAGCAGGTTTAAATGTCTGCAGGTAATTTATACTTATGCCAAGTTTCAAAGTGAAAGTACTTGCATACCAATGTGGACATTTTTGTTATTGCTCTCATTTTCCTCTATTTTTTTGGAATGCAGCCCTTATCTAGTGATATTCACTTGTGTGGCTGATTCATCCTACATGTCCGCAGAGAAAACAAAGTAGCTGGCATGTAATGAGAATTCGAGTAAAAACACTAGGAATCGGATGATCACACGAAGCCCTTTATTATGTGCCCGACTCTGGCCGAGTTTCGCTCATAGAGCTGCCTCAGGGGCAATTCAATTGGCAGGACTTAAAAAATGCCTGCTGGGCTGCTGTCACATGTCACACTCACAAAATCACGTATGGATATACATTAGTTCCTGCGGAATGTATTGATCATCATTCTGCTGCGATGATAGCAGCAGAATGATGGTCAATACATTCCGCAGGAACTAATGTATATCCATACGTGATTTTGTGACAGTGTGACATGTGACAGCAGCCCAGCAGACATTTTTTAAGTCCTGCCAATTGAATTGCCCCTGAGGCAGCTCTACAAGCGAAACTCGGCCAGAGTCGGGCACATAATAAAGGGCTTCGTGTGATCATCCGATTCCTAGTGTTTTTACTCTAATACAGCCAACTGGATCGGCTTCCGCTTTGCTTTTTGGGTCCATGTAATGAGAATTCTCCATGATCAGCATTACAATTAGCCATATATATTCACTTTTTTCTCTTACGGAGTTAAATTGCTTTATGCTATTATATATGACTGAGGGGCCCTGTGCAACAGTGGGAATTCTGCATATGCCCTTCCAGGCTTTTCTAGAATTCTTTAAGAAATGCTTTGTGTCAGTACAGTCAGATGACTGTACCCCCTTGACCATGGAAACTACTGGTTATAGGTGAGTCATTTTGTTTTACCTTTGATGTATTCTTCATGGGTTTTTGACTATAAAATACGAAACTATTTTTTAAAACATTTAAACATTTGATGAATTTACTGTCCTGATTAAATTTCTGCTTTATTACCCTGTTAAATGTTCAATCAGCTGTTCGGTAGATTCTTGTAATAATTGTGAATGCTTTTGCCATGAAACACATTTTAAAAGATTGTAAGTCCTAATCTTTGATATATTTTAATCTGCGATTTATATGTTTCTTCTTATTCAACCCATTTGTTTCCTCACTGTTTATTAGTTAACAGACTTGGATGATGATAACTGGGATATTTCATCTCTGGAAGAAGAAAAATCTTTAATATCTAAATCTGAGAAAGACCTGTATGGATCTGCTCTTCAAAAGAATGATTTGTCCATTCAAAACAAAAGTGCCTGGGGTTCTACAAAATTGTTAAAGGGAGGTAAGACAATACATTATGATTTAAAAATAAGTTATAAACTGATTAGATGAAGGTTTTATTCCCTCTGACCATGAATTAGAGGTGGGGATGTTCATGTAATTCTTGACGGGTGAAGCATTTTGTGTTGATCTTTTTATCATCTATTATTTTGTCACTGGCTTTTATTATTTTAGTAATAGACATTATGTTATTTTTGTTTTGGCATTTTCACTTTTTGATAAAGCTTTTGCATTGACAGCTCTGTACCTGTCCTTTTTGCATAAAAGTTTCAAAGAGTTACAGCTGAAGAAAGAGCTGCTGAGAGCAGAGCAGGAATTGCAACTGGATAAAACTGGGGTCTATTCAACAACAAACATATTGCCTGCTGAGAGGATAGGAAAATACAGTACCTAATTATAATCCGCTTTAAAGTGCTGAAAAGCGGAATATAAATTAAATAAATGTATTTATTTATTTGTTGAGCTTTATATACCGTCATTCGGTGAAGGCATCATAACAGTTTACAAGATTCAAATAGTACTTCTTTTACCAATTGTGAAAAAAGGACTAACAGGATGCATATTAAACAATAGATTAAACAATTATAGTCCAGAAGAGAATCATTTATGAGTGAGGAGGGTTTATTTGGAGCTAGTTGGAGTCAAGTTATTTTGTGGATTTGGTTGGAAGTTCCTTTGGGTGTTAGGATGATGAGAAGTTTGACTGTCAATGTAGACTTTGCAGAACAGCCATGTCTTTAGGTCTTTTTTGAAAGTTTTGAGGTTAGGTTGTGTTCTCAGATCTTTTGGGAAGGAGTTCCAAATTTTAGGGCAGGCAATGGAAAACGCTCTTTCTCTTGTTGTTGTCAAGTGAGCATCTCTTAGGGGGGGGCATTTAAGCGTCCTGAGTTGTTTGAGCATAGGTTTCTTTGAGGATTTTGGGGGGTAATGTTTAAGCCAGTTAGTCCCTGATGTTCATTATTTAGTATTTTATGTATGATGGTCAAGGATTTGTGTTCAATATGTGCTTTAATTGGAAGCCAGTGTAGTGAAATCAATATGGGCATTATGTGATCATTTCTCCTTGTTCCTGTCAGAATTCTGGCTGCAGAATTCTGCAAAATCTGTAGAGGTTTGATGATAGAAGATGGTATTCCAATCAGTAGGGAGTTGCAGTAGTCGATGGTAGAGAATATGAGTAGCTGTAATACAGTTCTGAAGTCATGAGGGTTACGAAACGGTTTTAAATGTCTTAGGGTTAGTAGTTTGTGATATCCCTCTTTGATTTTGTTTGATATATGGTTTTTGAATGAAAGTTCTTTGTCAATAATAATTCCAAGGTTTCTGGTGTGGGTGAAAGGGAGAATAGAGTTAATTTGATTGTCATGTAAAGGAAGGGGTGGTGGAGTTGGATTGTGTTTTTTATCCATGAGGATTATTTCAGTTTTGTCGATGTTGATTATGAGTTTCAGTGAAGTTAGGAGATGTACGTCTGTCTAAGTATGTGATGGAGTTGATTCCTTGTTTGTACCCACCCATGTATCAAATCTACATTTATAGGCTATCTTCCTATTAGGGGGCATGGAAAAATGTACATAATTGGAACCAGCTAGTGCTTTGCACAAATACGTGCAAAGTAAACCCTCATTTGAGTTTAGTATAGACTACTACCCATTTAAGCAGTTGAGGAAAGTAATTGTGTGTAATAGGAGTCAATTAGCAGCTTCTCACAAATAAGTGCAAAATTAACCCTGAAAAATATTAAAAGAAATAGTAGGACTATTATCAATGATTGGAAAACAGATTAGGAAGAACTGCTTGTCATTAACAGGAAAAATAGTTTTGTACTGGCAAGGGGAGTGTAAGTGATTTAAGTCAAACAGAAGAAAAATAAAGTAAATTTCAAGGGGATCTTAATTGGGAGTATCTTATTATATATTTATTTTATTTATTTATTTAAAGCTTTTTTATACCGGTATTAGTAGTTACATCATACTGGTTTACATCAGAACTGCAGGTAGAAAATACATCAAACAGGTTCTGGGGATGGGACTACAGAGCTAAAAGGGAGAGAAGTAGCCGGAAACTGGCAAACAAGAGCAGCAAACTGTATAAGATAACAGGTAAACGGTGTAAAAAACTTTGTACATAGGTTTGTACATAGGTAAATGGTGTAAAAAAAAACCCCAAAAACTTTGTACATAAGTTCAGGTCAGGTGCTGATGCAACAAAGTGTCAAGGGTGCAGGGGATCTAATCTGGGTAAGCCTGCTTGAAGAGCCAGGTCTTTAATTTATTTTTGAATTTGATGGAGACTTCCGGGATGACGTCACTGGGGTTGGTAACGCTATGAGCCAGCTCCGGGCCCCCTCCCCCCAAATCGGCCGCCACCCCCCCCCCACCCCCCCCCCCCCCCCCCAATTTTATATAGCCATTTTTATTTTTGGCTGGATGATCTGCAGGACATCGGGGGCTGTTGATTCGCCGCAGTTTCGGGCGAAAACGAGCATTCTGAGGCCGGCAGCGAGTATTTGTTTGGCGCGACTTACCCAGCAGCAAAAGTGAGTCAGTTCCGGGCTGTCTCCGCTCCAGTTGGTCACCATCCTTCCTGTTTTTTCCTTCTCATCACTCTTTTTTGGTCGGGGCTAACAGAGGACACTTGGGGCAATCGATTTGCCGCGGTTTGGATCAAAACGAGTGCTCTGAGGCCCGATATGCGCCAGAGATCGGCATGGCTCTCTCAGCAGCACAAGCAAAAGGTGGCCAAGATGGCGGCCGTGACCGCGGGAGACAATGCAGCCCCGATAGCAGAGGTCTCGGAGACAGCCCTTTTAAAAATATCCAGCAGGGTCGCTGAAGTTTTGGATGCTAGATTATTAAAAATCTAATCTTCAATGGAGGATATAAAGAATGTTGTAGAGGGGTAGGCTAAAAGGCTGGACGAGGCGGAGCATAGACTTGTCTGATCAGGAGGACCGGCTGCTCATTGTGGAAAGGCAAGTACAAGAGTTATCTACGCAACATACCTAGCTGCTGGACCGCCTCGAAGATCAAGAGAATAGGAACAGACATAACAATATCAAAATCATAGGTCTTCCAGAATCAGTGCCCAAACAGGAACTATATGCTTTCATTGAAACCTGGCTTCCTACTCATTTGGGCCTGACTGTTACTTCTGGCCGCTTGCGCTACGAACAGGTACATAGAATGGGGCCACCCAGGGAAGCGACTAGCAAACCTTGGCCAGTGATGGCCAGAATCCTAAACTGGTCACACAAAATTCAGCTCATGTGAGCCTTTCGACAGCACCAGGATGTGGAATATCAGGGCCATCGGATCATGCTGTACCATGATTTCTCTGCAGCAGTTTCAGCACAGCGTAAAGCCCTGTCTCCTGCATGCACTGAGCTGCACAAAAGGGGGATATAGTTTGCGCTACTTTTTCCTGCTAAGCTCAGAGTGCAGCATAATGGTACTCTCCTCTTCTTCACCAAAAAGGAGGAAGCCAATTCTTTCATATCCTCGCTGGAACCCGGACCTGCTACTTGAGTGATGAAGGCCTGCTGGATTTACACTTGCAAAAGATTCAGCTTTCATGTACTATTGATATTACATGAATGGCTTTGGGCCCATCTCCAGGGGTAAACCCCTCCGTCTCCTCACAGACTTTCTTCATTACAGTTCCTTGTTACTTGAGGGGCGGTTCAGTTGTTTAATACATTTTACAGTGTTTGTTTCATTGCCACCAGATGCAGTGCCTTAAGTTTTCAGGCAAGGGGATGGTTGTGGCAAAGGCTGGGGGGGGGGGGGGGGGTGAGGGGGCAGAGGGAAGCCCATGTCCCTATGGGGAAGATGGGTATTTCGTGCCTCTTGCGGAGCAAGGAGTTCTGGGGTTGGATGAGTTCGGTATGTGTGTTTGTGTGTGCATGTGAGAAACAGGCTGGGGGGGAGGGGAGGGATCAAGGCCATGCCCAGGAGCCCTTCATGTTTTCAAAATCTGTTTGCGAAGTTTTTGCAATGTTTATGATGTGGGGGATGGAACGCCCAGGCTGGGGGGCGTTCGGTCCAGTCACTGTCTATGCCCTTTATGTGATATCTGCTGTACTTTTGTTCCTCTTAATCAGCTGACATGGTATCGGTTAAGATAACATCTTTGAATGTGGATGGCATCCACTCTCCAATTAAACGGAAACAATTGTTATCCTTGTTTCAGCGTTCAAAATCACAGGTGGTCTTTTTATAGGAGACTCACTTGACAGAGCTGGAACATAAAAAATTAAAGAGGGAGTGGGTTGGGAGCTGCTACTCATCATTTTATTCTTCGCGACAGAGAGGAGTAGCGATACTTCTGCATAAACGGGTACCATTTCAGCTGGACGAAGTATTTCAGGACGTGGAAGGTCGTTATGTTGTTGTAGTGGGGACACTCTGCCGTCAAAGGATAGCTTTTTGTAATGCATATGCTCCAAACGTCTATTCCCATGATTATTTCTCTCATTTGGTGGGTATTTTAATGAAATTGCTTGATTGCGCTCTCATCTTGGGAGGCGACTTCAATTCGGTCATGGACAAGCAAATTGACTGTAAGCCAATCTAGGCATCAACTTTCTCTGTCATGAGCTAATTTAATAGATGTTTGGAGAATTTTACACCCAGGGGAACAGGATTTCACTTTTTTTTCTCACCCTCATAGCTCTCACTCTCGATTGGACTGTATCCTGGTGCCAGAACATTTTTTTCCTCGCGTTTCAGATGCCACTATAGGGCCCATTTCAATTTCTGACCATGCTCCCGTATCTGTCACTTTAAATTTGGGTAGGTCCCCTCCTTCGGCTTTTTCTTGGAGAATGCCCCCAGATTTAGACTCCAATGCGTGTTTTCAGGAGTACCTTAAAGAGGGCTGGGACAAATATATTAAATTTAACAATACGCCCAACATTGCTCCACACACGCTTTGGCTCGCTGCAAAAGCAGTAGTGAGGGGGGAAATTATTGCTTATGTTGCCACGCATAACAAGCAGAGAAACGCAGAAATTCTGCGTCTTACCACAGAGTTAAAGCGAGCGCAGGTTAAATTTGCTCGAGACTCCACTATAGCTAGCAAGCAAGAGGCAGACTGGGTACTGCAAGCCTTAAACACTGCTTTGAATCAAAGGGCATCGAAATCCTTAATATATTTTAAATATCAGTTATTTAAACAGTGGAATATTCCAGGTAAACTCCTTGCGAATCTAGTTAGACCTCGCAGAACCAAATCTTTTATTGCTGGGGTTAAGGGTAGTGACGGTATCTATCATACTGGTCCGCAAGATATTGAAGCCAGTTTTCTGACGTATTATAAGAAATTATACACATCTAAACTTCACCCTCAACCTCTGTCGGAGGTCTTTTTTCAACATCTAAATTGGCCAAACTTGTCTGGAGATACCCTCACTATGTTAAATGCCCCTATCGTGGACTCTGAAATTTTTGCCATCATACAGAAATTGAAAAAGGGCAAGGCAGCTGGTCCTGATGGGCTAAGTAACGAATTTTACAAAACCCTAAAGTTCCCATTATTACCTAGTCTAGCCTCATATTACAATTCTCTAATTCAGAGCAAGTACCTTCCACCGAATGAGAATTGTTCCACTATCATTTTACTGCCAAAAAAGGGGAGGGATTTACAAGATGTGGGATCTTACCGGCCCATCTCTCTTATAAATGTGGACATGAAAATTCTTGCAGCGGTCTTGGCGGCTCTGCTAAGTACTATCTTGCCTACCTTGGTGCACCAAGATCAGACTGGCTTTGTTTCCCATCGCCAAGGGGTGCAAAATGTGAGAAGGCTCATCGTTGCCCTAAATTATTATCCCCATGAGGAAGCTTTCATTCTGAGTTTAGATGCCGAAAAGGCTTTTGACTCCCTTTCCTGGGACTATATGTTTTGGGTGCTCCAGCAATATGGAATAGCTGGGGAGTTCGTTACGTGGCTACAGGTCTTATACCATAATCCTAGTGCTAAAATTCTTATTAATGGAGGTTTATTGGCCCCCTTCCCTCTACAATGTGGGGTACGGCAAGGGTGTCCACTTTCTCCCTTGCTATTTGTATTAGCCATTGAGCCACTAGCTGAAGAGCTACGACGGGACAAGGGATTTTGGGGAATTAGCTTGAGTGGACATCCCGTCAAACTTGCTATGTTTGCGGATGATATTTTGTTATTCGTAGGGCGGCCCCGACAGAGTGTGCCAGTTATACTCTCTCTTTTCAAACAGTTCTGGGATATAGCGAGCCTTCGCATCAATTTTTCCAAGTCTGAAGCACTGGCCCTACATTCACAGCTCCCTCAGACATGGCCTGGCTCTTTCCCCTTTAAGTAGGCACCTGGGAAATTAAAATATTTAGGGGTCTGGATCCCAAGAGAGTTGGATAAGCTCTATGAGTATAATATATGTGAAACCCTGGCTACCTTGGGACGACAGTTGCAGGCTTGACAGTCTCTCCCCCTTCATTTTTCAGGGCGTTGTGCTTTAATTAAAATGATTGTTCTCAAATTGCTATATAAGCTATAAGAAAGACTAGGGGGCACTCCATGAAGTTAGCATGGGGCACATTTAAAACTAATCGGAGAAAGTTATTTTTTACTCAACGCACAATTAAACTCTGGAATTTGTTACCAGAGGATTTGGTCAGTGCAGTTAGTACAGCTGTGTTTAAAAAAGGATTGGATAAGTTCTTGGAGGAGAAGTCCATTACCTGCTATTAAGTTCACTTGCTAATGGTGACATTAGCAATGGTAACATGGAATAGACTTAGTTTTTGGGTACTTGCCAGGTTCTTATGGCCTGGATTGGCCACTGTTGGAAACAGGATGCTGGGCTTGATGGACCCTTGGTCTGACCCAGTATGGCATTTTCTTATGTTCTTATGTTCTTAAGCTACACATGCTCCCCCTTTGGCTTAAGGTTTATGATCTTAACAAATTGCAGAGTGGGCTGATTCAATTTTTATGGGCGGGTAAGCATGCACGGATTTCTTATCAAACACTGGTGCACCCGAAGGCGCGGGGAGGGCTGGGCCTGCCTGATTTTCGTGCTTACAACGTTGCTTGCCAGATGCGCTTTATTGGGGAATGGATTCTTGATGAATATACTTACTGCGAAGAAGGGATGTTGACTCATATGACTTTGCCCTGGTCTCCTCTCTATGTGGTCCAGACTCCTGCGGCTAGGGTACAATCTCTGAATATCCCCAAATGCTTTTTCTATCCATGCCGTAGGGCCTGGCGATGGCTATGCCATTTGTACTGACTGCCGGGCTTGTTTTCATTGTTTACCCCGCTGGTGGGTAATTGTGATTTTCAGCCTGGTATCATCACCAGTGGCATATTCAAGACTTGGGCTCGTTGTAGCCTTACGTATGCCTTTCACTATTTTGAAGAAGATGCCCCTCAAGTGCTACAATACACAACTATGGTTGAGAATTACAAGTTGCCACGTAAGTTTTTCTTTGCTTACCTCCAAGCTCGCCACTACCTGCAGGCTTTTCGTTGGCAGCCAGAGGAGTTCTCACACGAAACTGCTTTTGCTAAAACACTGTTCGAATGTGCGCATTCACATAACTCTATAAAAGGATGGAGTAGATTGATTACAAATATGCTGTTGGCTCCTCATCTTGATCTTCTGGCTAGCTACTGGACACCGTTTTGTGCAAAAGATGTCACGGTTCCCTTCCTTACTTCCTGTTTCACCTTTCTTCATAAACGGCTGAAGGATTGCGGGTTGCGTGACCTGCAATTTCGGATTATCCATCATACTATTTGTGACGATGTGCGCCGTTTTCGAATGGGTTGCCTCCCCTCTCCACTATTTATTAAATGCTCTACAACAGAAGGTACCATGTTGCACCGGTTGATTCTTTGTTCATTCCTGGAGACTTTCTGGAATCAAATACTGGCCTACGTCAATACATGTATTCGGACATCTTTACGGCTGTCTGCTGTGCTCCTACTGGCTGGACCGCAGGCGCTCTCTGCAAAATGTTCTGGGGCGCAGGATTGCTTTTCTACTAGCCTGCCGTACTATACTTGCTGAGTGGATTGAGCCTGCGATTGTGGCCTGGCACTGTTGCATGATGAACATGATTCTGCTGGAACGAATGGATTTTCCCAAATCTCCTAAGCCCATGGATAAACACTATGCAGATTGTTGGGCTCGTTATTATTCTCATCTCTCCTTGGATTTACAAACTCAGTTGATCACAGCAGGATATATTGATACTTGGTACTCCAGTCCTCCCGGGGCAAATAACCCCTGAGTGGACTTTGCTGCACAACTTCCATGCTAATCTTTTCTCGCACGAATTTGCTAGTGCCTAAGGGTTTTCTCTACCCATATGTATTATGGGGCTCCTGTGCAGGGATGGGGGGGGGGGGGGGGGGGGGAGGCTGTGTCTGGAAGGTGAGGTGGCCGTCTGAATGGGTTGTGTGAGGTGTGCTTGGTATGTGTAGTTTGAATGTGAATGGGGATTGGTTGGGGTTCTGGTTGATTATAGGGGTGGATACTATTACTTAAAAGGAGACCAGCATAACTACTGTACTGTTTGTTCTCTTGTTGCTATTGATTTTGTAGTACTTGTGGAAATGCTTGTCTTTGCAATAAAAAATGATTTTGCAAAAAAAAAAAAAAAAAGAATTTGATGGTGCAAGGTTCAAGTCAGAGGTATGAGGGGAGTGAGTTCCAGCAGGTAGGACCAGGAATGGAGAGAGCTCGATTCCTTGTGGAGGTGAGGTGTGCCTTCTTGAGGGATGGCAAGTGGAGGGTTCCTTTATAGGTTGCTCTGGTGGGACGGTTAGAGAGTATGATGCAGAGCAGTTCATCAAGCCAGTTGGAATTGTGTCTGTAGATGGATTTATGAATAATAGTAAGGGTTTTATAGAGGATGCGTGAGGGGATCGGGAGCCAATGGAGGATTTTAAGGATTGGAGTGATATGGTCAGATTTACTGGCATTTGTGATGATCCTTGCTACCGCATTCTGGAGCATTTGAAGCGGTTTTATGATGGAATAGGGGAGACCTAGGAGAAGGGAGTTGCAGTAGTCCATTTTAGAACAGAGGGTGGCCTAAATGACGGTACGGAAATCATGGGTATGAAGTAAGGGTTTTAGTTTTTTTAGGTCATTGAGCTTAGAGAAACCTTCCTTGAGGATT